>NC_142479.1:52577500-52878000 GCF_049115385.1 Moschus berezovskii
TGGGAGAATAGAGCCGGGGATGGGGAGAGTTCTCACTGTTGAGTACAAGTTAGACTCGCTTGATCCCTGTTTGTTCTCAGTATGGCTCAGTTGCCCTTAGCTATCACTGGTCCCTTGGTTCGGAGACCCTCTGGTTCAGCTTCTCTCATCTTCTGCCAGGCAGTGTAGGGGCGGGGACAGAGGGGATAGAAGAATCTTATTTCTTACACAGACTTTTTGTCTTTGTTTTGTTTTTCTTTTTCTTTTTTAATTGGAGGACAGTTGTTCTACAATATTGTGTTGGCCTCTGCCACACATCAGCATGAATCAGCCACAAGTACATTACACAGACTTTCAATCAATTCTCTTTTAGCCCCTCTACATCCCTTTCTCCAGAGGTACTGGATGCCTCCAGTTTCTGAGCCTTTTCTGAGATTCTGTGGTAGAAATCTGCTTGCTTCTTTCCACTGCAGGCATTTGTTTTTTTCCCTTCTGTGAAGTTATTTATCACTAGTGCATCTGCTGTCCAGCTTCCAAAATTTTGTTGATATCTCTCTTTATGTTGTTGTCTCGTTTCCCATTTTCTTTCTTTTTTTTTAAATTTATGCCTTAAAATTTTTTTTCCTGATTTTAGTAGGTCTGGATTAGGGCCCAGAAATCTTTGTGTGTGTGTGTATGTGTATTTATTAAACATGCCCTAGGATGTGTTTTTTCTTCAGGCAAGTTTGGAAGCTCTGTTTTAGAAGGACCTTCTAAACCATTTATTGCTATCCTGAGTTGCTTTTGTATTCTGACTGTGTTTTAGTCTGTCTAGCTTTGGTCTGGATTTCTAAATTAGAATGTGTCCTTCATCTGATTAACTCCTCTCTTCTGTAGTTAAATGCTGGCAAATGGTAATAACTTTGGCCTTGTGTGACTCCATTTATTTTAGCCACCATTGCTAAACGCACTAGTTCCTGGGATGTGTGGGTGGGGAGGAAATATTAGTTATGAACATTGAGCTACTCTGCATCATTTCACTGTCCAAATCCAGGAATCTGTTTTTTGTTGGGTTTTTTTTTTTGAAATGGAAAATTGACTCAGGCTTTAAAAACAGATTTACTAGTTATCTGCCTTAGATTTATGCAGCATCATTTTTGGAGATGTTAAATAAAGTACTGTGATTTGAAGTTTGTTTTTAATTTTGACAGTATGGGAGGACACATTCTCTTCTTTTTGTGTTATAGCTCCCTAGGCCTTACAAGGAAAAACTGTGAACATACATACTGATGTATCTTTTACCATCAGTATGTAAAGCATCTGGAAATGAGGGGTTTGCAGCTGCTCCTTGGTTGCAGTTATTCACTTGGAGATCAGGGGCCAAATGAGTACCTATCTTAGTGATGTTGTAGATAGAGGCCTAGTACCCTAGTTCTCAGATATGGGAAGTCTGTGACTCTTAGTAGCTAAATGCAGCCTGAGGAAGCCGTGTCAGCTCTGACATAGATTTATGTTCTAAGATGAACAGCTCTATTGAAACAGCTCTAATAGAGTTTTACAAATTTCATTGAAACAGTTTTGGTGAACAAAGTCACAAAAACAGTGTGAAATCTGAAGTGTTAATGTCTTGGAAATTCCCTGGCGGCCTAGTGGTTAGGATTCTGGGCTTTCACTGCCATGGCCTAGGTTCAGTCCCTGGTCAGGGAACTGAGATCTCACAAGTCACATGGCCAAAAAATAAAAAAAAAAAATAGTAAAAATAAAGCATTATCGTCTCATTGATTATTGATCATTGGCTGTGGGTTTGTTTATTTATTTTTTAAATATTTCTTTCTGTATTTGGCTGTTTCAGGTGTTAGTTGCGGTGCTCGGGCTTTCTCTCTGTGTGGCACATGGGACTCAATGGTTGCTGTGTAAGGGCTCAGTCGCTCCGAGGCATGTCAGATCTTAGTTCTCTAACCAGGGATCAAACCCGAATCCCCTGTATTGGAGGGCAGATTCTTAACCACTGGACCATCGGGGAAGTCCCCCTGGCTGTGTTTTAAAGCACTAGAGCACCCTGAACTATAACTGATTTACTGCAAATGACTTTTTTCTGTATATGTTCCCCCACCCTCCCAGTGGGTTTCCCAGGTGGCTCTGTGGTAAACAATGTGCCCGACAATGCAGGAGATGCAAGAGATGAGGGTTTGATCCCTGGATCGGGAAGATTCCCTGCAGAAGGGAGTGGCTCCCCATTCCAGTATTCTTGCCTGGAGAATTCCACGGACAGAGGAGCCTGGTGGGCTACAATCCATGGGGTTTCAAAAGAATCTGACACAACTTAGCGTCTGAAACTACAACAACCCTCCCAATACTTCACTGCTTTCAGAATAGTAGGATTTTCTCTTAGCTTTGAGGGGTGTGGTGGAGGCTGGGGATGTTTGGTAAGGTTGTTTCTTACCATCTCTGTTTATGATGATTTCCAGGCATTGTATTTACAGTTGCTCTTGTATTAGTTATCTCTAGCCATCTTTTTAATGAAGCCATTCTTCACAACTGGTTATTTAATTGAACACAAGAGTAGACTTCTCATTGACTTGTGGTCCTTTCAGATGAGAGGACTTGGTTGCTGGGTTGCCCCGTAATTGGGACTCATACATAACCTGTGGAACCTGATATTTACCACATCAAGTAGTCTATGCATATGTAGGCTTCTGAGTTTATGTTTATCAGGCTTTTGAAAAATAACTTGGGACAAGAGGAAAGAGTCTTATTAGGGGGAAAGCTGCATTTTGGGATGTACAATTGTTATTAGAAAAATTCTGTTTGAAAGATTTTCATCATAGAGTTATGTATTTTTCTTCTGCCTTCCCGGTGGCTCAGTGGGTGAAGAATCTGTCCGAAATGCAGGTTTGATCCCTGAGTTGGAAGGATCCCCTGGAGGAGGAAATGGCAACCCATCCAATATTCTTGCCTGAAAAATCCCGTGGACAGAGGAGCCTAACAGGCTATAGCCCATAGATTATTTTTAGAGTATATAAAGCTTTTGGAGGAGGAGAGGGTGGTAAAAGATTTGGAACAAGACAGTTACTGTAGTCTGTTTCCTTGTGTTTTAGAGAAACCAAAATTGCTTTAGTGGAAACTCTACGGTATTCTGTCGTAGAACGCATGGAGGCGTGTTCATAGTTCTCTGTTGATGTCAGCTCTTGCGTAATTAGAGGAACCTGTTTGACTCCTGCTGTTAGTCTCTGGCAGTGGCATGTGAATCCTCTCAGGGATCTCCTGGCTGTTCTCCCATGTGGGGTTCTGTGGCTTGGGAACTGGATGCCTTTGTGCCACTGTGGTGATGAGCTCATGCTTCCCAGACTGCTGCTTTTCAGGTGCAAGGTTGAAGGGTAGGTGGACAGGTAAGCAAATTCCCAGCAGGGAACTTTTAACCCTGGAAAGCTTCAGGTTAGTACCTGGGTCCCTAGCTGTGCTCAAGCAAAACAGAGGTGAGGTACAGTCTGTGGGGTTAATGCATGAGATAACAGGTGGAACTTGTTTACTTTGGATGTGAAGCTATTGGTTTGTTTAGACTTCTTTGGTATAATAGGCATGTTGGATTGAGGAGGATACTTTTTAAAGGTTTTGTTTATTTGTTTTGGTTGAGCCAGGTCTTCATTGCTTTCTCTGGTTGCGGCGAGCAGGAGTTACTCTCTAGTTGTGGTGTGTGAGCTTTTCCTTGTGCTGGCTTCTCTTGTTGTGGAGCACAGGCTCGAGGTGTGTGGGCTCAGTAGTTGTGGCTCGTAGGCTTGGTTGCCCCGTGGCATGTGGGATCTTCCCGGATCAGGGATTGAATTTGTGTCCCCCGCATTGGCAGGTGGAGTCCCATCCACTGTACACCAGGGAAGTCCAGAGAAGGATAGTACTATTGGGTTTGGAGGATGGCTTCTTATTTATTTATTTTTAATTGGAAGATATGGAGCATGGCTTATAAAGGCCTCAGGTTTCATCTCCTACCATTCTTCTCACCCTGTTCTAGTTACCTTGGCATTTAGTTCTCTTAACACATCAAACTCATTTCCATTTCCTTGATGTTTGCTAATTCTTTTTGGAAGATGCTTTCCCCAGATGTTCCTAGGGCTTGGCTGCTCATGGAGAGGCTTCTGAGAGCCAGGTCCCCAGCCCCTGCCCCTCCCCATCTAACAACACTGTACCATGCTCCTACACTCCTCTTTATGAGTCTCTTTTTTCCATTCTTTTTATCACTGATATATTAGATTATATTTGTTTCCTTGTTTCCTTCCTCTAGAATGTAAGGTCCAAGATTGTAAAAAATTGTCTTGTTAAGCCACGGGAGCAGAGTTTATCAATCTCAGCATTATTCACGTTTCTGGACCAGGTAATTCTTTGTTGTGGGTGGCTTAGTTGCCCCATGGCACATGGGATCTTCCTGGACCAGAGATCGAACCTGTGTCCCCTGCATTGGCAGGCAGATTCTTTACCACAGAGTCACCAGGGGAGCCCTTAATAGGATATTAAAGAATCAAACATGTATTGAAGAAGGGTGAGATAGGGACTTCCCTGGTGGTCCAGTGGTTAAGTAAGACTTTGTACTTCCAATGAAGAGGGCACAGGTTCAATCCGTGGTCAGGGAATGAAGATTCTACATGCTGTGCAGTGTGGCCAAAAAAATAAATAATTTTCTTGTTAACATCTTAAATTCCTATCCATATGACTGAGTCTTGTAAGGTGGAATTAAGGCCCTTGAGTCTTTCCTGAGGGAGATAGCCTACTTAAAAAATGTTAAGGGTCATTTTTTTTCCCCCTGTGGGATTTTGTCGGGTATTTTGGTACAAAAACTGTAATTTACTGTGTAATCAAAGTTGAGATCAAAGGAAAGTACTGATACTTGAGGTCTCTCAGCATGAAAGTGGATGGCATTAAGATTTAGATTTTTAAAAATAATTTTTTCTTTTTAATATAACTTGTAATTGAAACCTCAGTTTTATAACAGTAGAATACCATTTGAATAAAGGCCTCAAATTATAGTGGTAACTACAGTAATCTCTTCAGTTCAGTTCAGTCACTCAGTCGTGTCCGACTCTTTGCGACCCCATGAACCACAGTATCTCTTAGATCATTTTAAATATATGAAAAAAGCAACTAAATTGGGTTCTTCATTTATCAAATGTAAAAGGCAGCAGTCATTGTCTTTGTCCTCAGGAGGTTTCCTGCTCCTAAAATGTATGAATATTTGAAAATTGAATAGAAAAATAAGTTTTGTCTTTTGAGGAATAGAAGAAATCACTTTTTAAAAAGTGCATTGCTTGAGTTTTATAGAGACTTATCTCTGAATTCTGAGATAAAGTTGACATTGAGAAGATTTAAAATAGTGCTCTCTGGTCTTTATTTCAAAGAAACTGACTCCTGAGGATGTATAAAGCTTATTTTATCATGGTTTTTAAGATGGAAGGAATTAAGAAAGGAATGAGAATTTTTATGAAAATCAGGGACTCTGAAAAACAGAAATGGTGAGGTTTGTAGTTTGAATTTCATAGAACAGAAAGGAAAGATTTAATTCAGTTATGAACTTTTTTCTTTTTTGTTTAACTTCACGAGTGTTAGATCCTTAAAAATACAATAGACAGTGATTCCAGAAGGCCTGAATTTGTCCTCTAATTAAACAACATTAGTCACTAAAGTTTGTCTTTCTGTTATGAAGCTTTATGAATTGTTTTTGCTTCATTTGTTCTTAACTGAAAGCACTTCTCAAAGCAGACCCTCTGCATTGGGTTAGTGCTTATAGTATCTGTCTTGAATTGGTTTGAATAACACTTCTTTCGGGAGTCTTCAGGGAAAGTTGGGTTAATTTAAATTTGTATAAATTGGTCTGCTCTGGGAAAATGTAGAGATCTGGTTGTATTCTGTCACTAAGATAGGAATTTGGAGTGAGTTAAGTTTTTATTTAGGAAAAATAATGGAAGATTGCTAAACCCAACCAGCTTGCAGTCGAGATTTGTTTCATAGTGATGAGTGAGGTAGAAAGGGGTATGGAGACCTGAGTTTGAGTCCTTACTCTGCAGTTTCCTCCTGAGTGATCATGGGGGTTGCACTTAGCTCAGTTGGTCTGCCTCTTAACCCTAGTGTGTACACAGACCCCTGCTCCTCGAACTTCAGAGTTCCCACCTGTAAAATGGGAGTGATAATACTTCACTGTACAGGGCATCATTGTACACTCCGTGTCCCTGACAGGAGGGTGACATGCTTGCAGTCTTTGTGAAGGCAGCAGAGAGGCTGAGAGCCACTGCTGGTAGTCAGCGCTAAAGACAGTCACTTGATAAAAGTGTGTGTGTGTGCGCGCGCGTGCACACACACACACTGTCCACGGCTTGCAGGATCTCAGTTTCCTGACCAGAGATTGAACCCGGGTCATGGCAGTGAAAGCCTAGAATCCTAATCACTAGGCCATCAGGGAAGTCCCGAAAGTGATTTTTTTGAGGGATCTATTTTGAATTTGGAGTTTGAATTGAGCCTATTTTAAAAAGGTATCTTTAACTGTGTAATGTATTAGTGGTCTGTTGCAGTGGGTGACTTTAAAAAAAGGTTTGCCTTGCTAGAGAATTACTGCTTTGCCTAATAAGTGACATTCACTATCAGATTGAATGTTCCCTTCAGGTTATTTCTTACTTCGTAGCACGTAGGTTGGATCAGCTTGTGGGTCTGGGAAGAATTAGGGACTTGTCTGAACCTCTTTTCCAGGTCATTCGAGAAGACAGTTTCAGCCGTGGCAATGGCCAAAGCAGGCAAAACGGGAAGCCCAGCAAAGGCAGAAATTGAGGTGACTGGAATTAGTTGACAGTGTTTGTTTCTGAATGGACTATAATTTTCCCTGTTGTTAGGCTGCTGGCTGTATGCCGGCTGTGGGGACCTGAGTGGAATGGTCATAGTGAACCCAGAGAATTCAGTAGAAGAGTTTATTTCTTCTTCTCCATATGTTTCTTTCATTTTAACACCCCCCACACTCTGTGATAGATGTTCTGCTTATGAGGATTTACTATTTTGACCAATTTTTCAAGCCTAGAATGTTAGATTCCTGGAAAAGGAAAACTAGACTTAGTTTTGAAACCAGAAATGAGAAGGTAGTTCCCTTAGAGGAGAGTCAGCTGCTTGTTCTTTGAAGTGAATTCAGACACTACTCCCCACGGGAGCCACCCAGCCAGAGTAGTGTCCAGGTTTTTGTGGTTGGAGCAAAAAGTTCTATTGGGCAGACAACCTTTAGTGGCATTACACTGGGAGGAGTTGGGATTTTGAAGACATTCACAGTCATGTTTTTAATCAAATTTTACTTACCTACAAAGGTTCTTGGTTTTATAGAACCTCTGAAATATTTGCCTTTTTATCATTCTCAGGACATTGAGAGAAGTGTTTAAGTGTTCTTTATTCACAGAAAGATTTTGTTCACTCCTATAAAGAGTTCAGAACGAAACCTCTGCAGTTATTTGGCTTTGACTTTTAGGGGTTCAAGTAGTGGCATTTCCTTGGGGTGACTTTTTGGAGGTATTGTTCTTGAGTTTTGGTTTTGTCTTTGCCGCCTACTTCAGTGTCTTAGGGTGAGAGTCCCCTGGCTTTAGTCTCATTTGTGAAATAAGGAACACTTACAAACTCTTAACAGGGAGACAGCCATATAGTTTCTGAGTTTTAAGTGTTCAGCCACTGATAATGGGTTAAATTTGCACATAGTATTATGCTCTTATCAGATTCCAGTGATATGACTATATCAGGGGTCAGTAAACTTTGGCCCATGAGTCAGATCTGGTCCATGATCTGTTTTGTATGGCACAATGACTAAGAACATTTTTTTACGTTTTCAAAATGTAAAGATCAAGAGAATGAGAAGACTAGCCACAGAATAAGAGAAAATATTTGCAAAAGGTTCAGCTGATAAAAGACCATTAGCTAAAATATATAAAGAACTCTTAAAACTCAACAATAAGAAAACAACCCTATTAAAAAGTGGGCAAAAGACCTGAACAGGCACTTCATCAAAGAAGATATATAGATGGCAAGTCAGCATTTGAAAAGATCCCAACATCACATGTCATTTGGGAATTGCAAATTAAAACAGCAGGACTACACACCTATTAGAATGACCAGAATTCAAAATTCTCGCAAGGATGTGGAACAGTAGGAACTCTTAGCCGTTGCTTGTGAGAATTGCAAGTTGATACAGCCACTGCGGAAGCTATTTTGGCAGTTTATTACAAAACATACTCTTACCATATGATCCATCAGTCATACTCCTTGATATTTACCCAAATGAGTCAAAAACTTATGTCCTCACAAAAGCCTGCACAAGGATGTTTGATATATCAGCATTATTCATAATTGCTAAGACTTGGAAGCAACCCAGATGTCCTTTAGGAGGTGAATGGGTAAAACAGTGGTACATCTGGATAGTGGAATGTTATCCAGCACTAAGAAGAAATGAGTTATTAAGCCGTGAAAAGACATGGAGGAAACTGAAATGCATATTATCAAGTGAAAGAAGCCAATCTGAGAAAGATACATGCTGTATGATTTCTGGAAAAGGCAAAACTATGGAGACATTAAAAAGTTCAGTGATTGCCAGGGGTTCAAAGGACGGGGGCAGGGAGGGATGACTAGGCAGAGCATTAAAGAATTTTTAGCAAAGTGAGATGATTCTGTATGGTATTACATTGGTGTTTATGCGCATGCTGTGTAACTCAGTCATGTCCAACTCTTTGCAACCCCATGGACTGTATCTTGCTAGGCCCTCCCGGTCCATGGAATTCCCCAGGCAAGAATACTAGAGTGGGTTGCCATGCCCTCCTCTAGAGGATTTTCCCGATTCAGGGATAGAACCTGTGTCTCTTACGTTTCCTGCGTTGGCAGGTGGGCTCTTTACCATTAGCGCCACCTGGAGAGCCAGCTACATTGGTGGACAGTTGTCATTATTTGTTGTTCAGTCACTAAGCTGTGTTCAACTCAGCGACCCCATGAGCTGCAGAGCGCCAGGCTTCCCTGTCCTTCACTATATCCTGGAGCTTGCTCAAACTCAGGTCCATTGAATCAGTGATGCCATCCAACCATTTCATCCTCTGTCACCCCCGTCTCCTCCTGCCTCAAGTCTTTCCCAGAATCAGGGTCTTTTCCATTATATATTTGTCCAAACCCATGAAACGTACAACTGCACGAGTGAACCCTACGGTTTCCCTGGTAGTCCAGTGGTTAAGAGTCCACCTTGCAATGCAGGAGACGCGGGTTCACTCCCTGCTCCAGGAAGATCCCATATGCCTTTGGAGCAACTAAGCCCATACACCACAACTACTGATCTGTGCTCTAGAGCCACAAGCCACAGCTACTGAAACCTGCGTGTCCTAGAACCTGTGCTTGGCAGTAAGAGAAACCACGTCTATGAGAAGCCTGAGCACTGCAATTAGAGAAAGCCCCCCCGAAACAAGGAAGACCCAGAGCAAAGCCAAAAATAACTAAATAATTTAATTAAATTAAAAAAGAGAGTGAACCCTAATGTAAACTGTGGACTTTGGGCAATTATGAGGTGTCAGTGTAGGTTCATCCGTTATAACAAATGTACCACAGCAGCATGTAGATAGTGGGGTACTGTATGTTTGGCTGGGGGGACAGAGGTTTTCAGGGAACTCAGTACTTTCTGCTCAGTTTTGCTGTGAACCTAAAACCGCTGTTAATGTGAAGTTTAGTAATATAAAAGGCTGTCAGAGCAAAGCGAAAGAATAATGTGTGACAGAGACCGTACACAGTTTACAGAGCCTAAAGTATTGTTTTTGTCTGGCCTTTCATGGAAAAGATTTACTGAGCCCAGGAGAAGGCAATGGCAACCCACTCCAGTGTTCTTGCCTGGAGAATCCCAGGGACCGGGGAGCCTGGTGGGCTGCCGTCTATGGGGTCACACAGAGTCGGACACGACTGAAGCGACTTAGCAGCAGCAGGACTGTATTACAGTGCATCTAGGAGATGAGCGCCTAGGTTCTCTGGTGTTGTGCCTGGGCCTCTGGTGCTTCTGGTATTCAGTGTCTCTCAGGGCAAAGTTGTTCTCTTGAATTTATTTCTGCTTCACTTGCAGGTATATGAGTGACCTAAAGCTGCAGATTAAAACGGAGAGAGAGCAGTGCCAACTGCACACAGGGCAAGGATGCCAATTCCTCCTCCGCCCCCACCACCCCCCGGTCCTCCTCCACCTCCCACTTTTCATCAGGTAGGTCGTCCTTCCACTTGGCTGTCTCAAAACCTGAGTGCATACTTAGGGCTTCCTGGTGTAAGACGTATGGTGTGGGAAGATGGAGGCTGAATAAATAAAGTCTGTCATCCTCAATTCTGATTCCCGAGAAGTCCTTTTAGGACCATAATGGCTTGTCTTGGCTTTCCTATCCTGCTTCAGTCTAAGTGGAGATTTGATCAGGTGGCATCAGTGTTTCTTCCCTATTAAACTATTTGTGATATAAAGGTCGGCAGTCCTTTCTCTGTGCCCCAGAAGACGAAAAGTGACTTACCTGGCTAGTTTGTTTCAGTACTAGGATTGGAACTCAGGCCTGCCCACTTCTGTTTTTTTTTCTTGTGATTTTTGGGTTTTAGACATTTTGTTTGAGAATATATATGAATTCCCTTTTGAAACCTTCTTTGTTTCTGGCTGTGCTGGCTCTTCATTGCTGTGTGGGCTTTTCTCTGGTTGTGGTGAGCAGGGTCTTCTGTCTAGTTGCAGTGCTCGGGCTTCTCATTGAGGGGGCTTCTCTTGTGGAGCATGGGCTCTAGGCGTGAGGGCTCAGTCGTGGTGGCACGTGAGCTCAGAGGTAGTGATTCTTGGGCTCTAGAGCACTGGCACAATAGTTATGGCGCCCGGGCTTCGTTGCTTACAGGCATATGGGATCTTCCTGGATCAGGGATTGAACCCATGTCTCCTGGCTTGGCAGGCAGATTCTTTGCTGCTGAGCCACCAGGGAAGCCCTGGATCCCCTTTTCAGATGCAGTTTTATGTGGAAGACCAATAAGTAAAGTAGGTAAAAGCAGAACTGCTCTTGATAGAGTATAGTTCAAAGATCCACAGTTATCCCTGGATCCCTGTAGGCTTTAGATTACTGCCCTGCATTGTTCTGTCTTAGTCATTCCCTCACAGCCTTTTCATTGGGGCTTACTATGTGTCAGAGACTTGGCTGACTACAATTTAGAAAAGCCACATAATTTTACTCTGTAGTTTAATTTTCTCTATACTTTTTAGTTTTCATTTTTTAAAAAGATTTTTTATTGTTTTTGGCTTTACTACTCGACTTGTGGGATCTTAGTTCCTTGCCCAGGGATTGAACCTGTGCCCTCAGCAGTGAAAGTGCAAGAGTCCTAACCATGGGACTGCCAGGGAATTCCCATATAAGAACTTATATATTGTTTGACTCTCCACATGAATTTATTTAAAAATTAAAAGGGGAAATATGCAGATAAGCAAAAAGAAGCAGATAAAAATCATCTGTGATCCTGTCGAGCTGAAATGAAACAGTTTCTGCTTTTAAGGGCCCCCAGTATAATGAATGAGACAGATAAGTCAACAGGCAAAAATCCATGCTATGCAGAGATAAATGGGACCATAAGAAGGGTACCACACCAGTGGTCGAAGGAGAGGAGGCAGCCATAAGAGAAGCTTCTGGGGGGAGATGATACTGAGCTGAATCTTGAAAGATGAGTAGAGTTTAGCCAGAAAAGGGTGAAGGTAGGCACTTGAAGTTGCTTAACTGGCGTCCTCCTCGTTGTTCTTTTTGGTTGAACTTTTACATTACTTTCAGCTTTTTACTAATATAAGCTGTTTTTTCCTGTTGTTATCTTTGTGCACTGCTCCAGTTATTTTCTTCAAGTTACTTTCTTTAAGTAGAACTCTTGTGCTAGACTTTTGTGCTATTTTTTGGCTGTGCCTCATGGCATGTTGGCTTCCTAGGTGACTCAGTGGGTAAAGAATCCACCTGCAGTGCAGGGGACACAGGAGGTTTGATCCCTGGGTTGGGAAGATCCCCTGGAGGAGGGTGTGGCAACCAACTCCAGTGCTCTTGCTGGGAAAGATCCTATCGACAGAGGAGCCTGGAGGGCTGCAGTCCATGGAGTCACAAAGAATTGGACATGACTGAAGCAGCTGAGCACGCATGCACATGTGGCATGCAGGATCTTAGTTCCATGACCAGGGATCAGACCTGTGCCCCTGAAGTGAAAGCACGGAGTCTTAACCACTGGACCACCAGGGAAGTCCTGTGCTAGACTTTCCTGAATCTTGTGACCACCATAGGGCAGATTTTTTGTTCTCTACATGTTTTTAACATATTCAGTGTGCCAGGCACTATACAGGCAGGGCTTTCACAAAGCTAACAAACTCTTCTTGTAATTTTAACCTTAACCAATGTCATAGGTAGATAAATAATACTGTTTTACACTACATTATTTTTTATTGTTATAGTTGAAGGGTTTTTTTTTTCTTTCTTTTCATATTTGCTGGTTCTTTTGATTTTCTTTACCCAGTATTGTTCATGTGTGTGCGCTTAGTCGCTTCAGTCATGTCCGACTCTTTGTAATCCTATTTATGGACTGTAGCTTGCCAGGCTCCTCTGTCCATGGGATTCTCCAGGCAAGCATACTGGAGTGGGTTGCCATTTCCTTTTCCAGGGAATCTTCCCGACCCAGGGATCAAACTCAAGTCTTGTGTATCTCCTGCTTTGCAGGCAGATTCTTTACTTGCTGAACCACCTGGCAAACCTCAGTACTGTTCATAATCTTTCTTGCTTATTATCCTATTGATTTCTGAGTCATCTTGTTTGCTAATGCTATGTAGATTTAGAACACTACCTTTGTTTCTATCATATGTCACTGATAATTTTTCCTTCCAGTGTGTTATCTACATATTATATTCCTAAGTGAATAATCTGCAATAAAGAAATCTGTTGGTCTTTTCCTGTATTTTGGTTGTCTTGATAAGAAGTCTTTTCCCTTACCTATTTTTTTCCATATAGTACTTCTGTGGGTTTATTTTTTTACACTTAAATTTTTTAATTCAGCCAAAGTAAAGCCCTAAGGTAGGTATTTAACTTTATTATTTTTTTCTGAAAATTAACCACTTGTTGGACTTCCCTGGAATTTCAGTGGTTAGGACTCTGAGCTTTCACTCCAGGGGGCTCAGGTTTGAGCCCTAGCCAGGGAACTAAGATCCTACATGCCCCATGGTGCATCCCCCCAGAAAATCAACCACTTGTTTTTAACACCTTGTATTTAATAGCCTATCCTTTCTGCACTGATGAACTATACTTTTATTATTTCTTATATAGATCTGGGCCTGCTTATGGAGTGTCTGTTTTGTTCCATTAATCTAGGTGTCTGTCCTTGTGTTATTATAGTTGGTCACAGGAATATTTCAAGATTTGAATGAGATAATGAAAGTAATGTGCTTATTATTATTAGCACAATGCTTCTGGTATAGTAGGGACTCCATAAATGTTTGCATTGATGATAATGATGATACAATACAGATAAAGTGTCTGACACAAGCCTAGCACATAGGTACTCTGTTAGTGTTGTTGCAGGCCTTCTATCAGAAGCCTCTAAGTAGGAGGGAGAGCTATACTCTTCACCGAAGGGACAGCATGAGAAAAGGGTGTGAGAAGGATGGTAATGGACTGTCGTTTGGCACATGTACCTTATCAGGCTAGATAGGCATCACCTGGAATCCAGTTTGCTGAAGACATTTATCCTGAACTTGTGATGAAGAGGATATTGAGGGTGAACTTTTGTTTCCCTCTTTCTTCAGGCAAACACTGAGCCGCCCAAGCTGAGTAGAGATGAGCAGCGGGGTCGAGGCGCCCTCTTACAGGACATCTGCAAGGGCACTAAGCTGAAGAAGGTGACCAACATTAATGATCGGAGTGCTCCCATCCTCGAGAGTGAGTCTAATAAGCTTCATAGTCTTGTGAACCGCCAGGATCCCAGGGTTGACTTGGAGACTCGGCCTGGCTGTCATTTTTATTGTTGGGTCTTAGGTCGGAGTTTTGTGTTAGGGTGTTCTCTAACTGTCTTCTCATCTGTACCTTTGAATGCCTTAGAAATTTCTTTTTGACCTTTGAGAAACATTTTTGGGGTCTTAAGCCTCCCGTCTCCTATTATGTCTCGTGCTTGTTAGGACACATCCTTGGCTTTTCTCTGAGGAAACCACCACAGTCCTGAAAACTGATAAACTGAAGCCAGTAATGATTTTATAATTGCTGCAAGTGTTCTTGCTGAAGGGCCTCTGGGGAGCTGGCTCACATCTGGGTCCCAGAGCCATCAGCCCCTGATCATCTGGAACTTGGAGAGGAGGGCAGAGAACTCTCTTCATCCTGGTTACCCCTCTGCCCTAAATAAAGGAAGATTGGCTTCTCGTTCCTTTCGTTCTCTCTCATCACAGCCCAGAGTTTTATCCCCATGCCTACTTTAAGCGTGGAGCAGAGAGGCTCACTTTCTATTTCAGTGGAAGGACAAAGCAGTGGTGGTTTGCAAATTAAAGCCCAGGGAGAAGGACAGGTTTCTCCTCAGGATTGACTTGGTCACCAGCTCAGAGCACACATGAAATGACAATCCTAATGATGTGCTTTCCAGAACCCAAAGGAAGCAGTGGTGGTTACGGTTCTGGAGCAGCTGCCCTGCAGGCCAAGGGAGGTCTCTTCCAAGGAGGAGTGCCAAAGCTGCGCCCTGTGGGAGCCAAGGACAGTTCAGGTATGTGGTAAGGACTTCCTTAGGGTGTTTCCCAAGTGTGTTCATTTTTGACTGATCCCAAACGGGACCTCTGGAAATCAGGAGGACGGTAGAGGTGTGATAAAGAGGAGTGGGAGCAGGGGAGGAGTGACAGAGTAGAATAAAGCAGAAGCTGAGGGATTAGATGAAAGTGCATTTGACTTGCAGCAGTAGTATTGGTTAATGGACCCTGAGCCTGAAACCAGGTTAAAACCCAGAACCGTACCTGCTGCCATGCAGGTTGCACAGAGGAGGTGGGGTGACATGGAGATAACTCACCACTGTGCGCCTGGCTCTGCTGACCTGGTGCTGTCTGCTGTATTTGTAGAGAATCTGGCTGGTAAGCCAGCCCTCCAAGTCCCCAGTTCCCGAGCTGCTGCCCCGAGGCCTCCAGGGACCACAGCCAGCGGGCGTCCTCAAGATGACACAGACAGCAGCCGGGCCTCACTCCCAGAGCTGCCCCGGACGCAGAGACCCTCCTTACCGGACCTCTCTCGGCCCAATCCCACCAGCAGCACGGGGATGAAGCACAGCTCCTCTGCCCCTCCTCCACCTCCCCCAGGGCGGCGAGCCAACGCCCCCCCTACGCCCCTGCCTATGCACAGCAACAAAGCCGCGGCCTACAACAGAGAGAAACCCCTGCCGCCCACGCCTGGACAGAGGCTGCACCCGGGTCGAGAGGGACCTTCTGCTCCACCCCCAGTCAAGCCGCCTCCTTCCCCTGTGAATGTCAGATCGGGACCAAGTGGCCAGTCTCTGGCTCCTCCTCCGCCGCCTTACCGCCAGCCGCCTGGGGTCCCCAATGGACCCTCCAGCCCCACTAATGAGTCAGCCCCCGAGCTGCCACAGAGACACAATTCTTTGCATAGGAAGACTCCAGGGCCTGCCAGAGGCCTGGCGCCTCCTCCGCCCGCCTCAGCCTCCCCGTCTTCACAGAGTAATAGGCCACCTCCCCCAACCCGTGACCCTCCCAGCCGGGGAGCAGGTAAGGGCCTGGAAGTACCTGGTGTTTCCTCTCATCCCGAGACTGAGTCTCTCTTCCTTTTCACACTTCTCCCCAAAGCTCTGCTTCAGTGACTGAAGTGAATACTCATTGGACAGGTTTATTAGTGCCATTTTACATGTCAGATTCTATTGTTAGGGAAACAGCAATAAAAGACAAAAATCCTGTTCTGAACACTGAGGAAAATAAGTTAATAGAAAAAAAAAAGTATATATATATGTATAAAGAAAAGCAAAAAAATATATATGTGATTCATGGGGTCGCGGAGAGTCGGACACGACTGAGCGACTGAACTGAACTGAAACACATGGTATATAGATGCTTTAGAGAAAGGGGATGGGGTGTACTGGAGTGGGGATGAGGAAATACTTAAATTGCAGGGATGAGGGTAAAAGTAGGGTCAGGAAAGGCCTTACCGATCAAGGGACAGTTTGGCAAAGACCTGAAGAAACTGAGGGAATGCACTGAGCAGGCATTGAGAGCAGCAGATGCTAAGGCCCTGAGACTGGGGACAGCAGTTAGACCGTTGTGGCAAGACCAGGATACGTGAGGGGACAAGCGACAGGATGTGGAGGTCAGAAAGCTAGATTCCATGAAGGAGTAGCCGAGGACTTTGTGAAGACTTTAGGTTTTACTACGTGTGAGATGGGGAGCCACTGGGTTGTGGGGAGGGTTGGAACATGGAAGTAGCATTGATGTACCTTTTGAAAAGGTCACTGGATCCTGTGTTGAGAAAGACCACAGGAAGACAGAGGGGCCAAAGGAGAACACTAGGAGGCTAGGACAGTGAACTGGGTGTATGGGTGGATCACAGCAGGTTTGGGGAGAGATCGGTGCTCCATTTTTTTGTTTGTTTTGCTTTTAAATATCTATTTACTCGGCTGCCTCTGGTCTTGGTTGAAGTGGTGGGCTTCTCTCTAGCTGTAGCTTGAGGGCATCCTTGCCCCACACCATGTGGGATCTTAGTTCCCTTAACAGGGATCGAGTCCCCTACATTGGAAGGTGGATTCTTAACCACTGAACCACAAGGGAAGTCCTAGGTGTTCAGTTTTGAATGTCAAGTTTGAGACCTGAGAGATCATGGATTGGTGATGGGCTCTGAGACTCTGCAGTTCAGGGGAATGGTGTGGGCTAGAGAAGGGAATTTGAAGAATTTTGAGAACTACGCGCTGGGATGAGATCACCTGGGGAGTAAGTTCATTAAAGGAGAGGAGAGGTCTGGGGCGTGAGTCCTTCCCATAGGAGAGGCCAGAGCAACGAGAGTACTAAGGCAGAGGAAGCTGAGAAAGGGCCTGGAGTGAGGAAGAGAGGAGGCGTGCCGAGAGAGTACTGGGAAAAGTCCGAGATAGAGTCAGTGAGCACCCGGGGCTGTGCTGCAGGTGGGCCAGGTAAGTTGAAGGCTGAGAAGGACACTGGTCTCAGCAACACGAAGAGTCATTTTGAGGATCCACCAACTACCCTTCTGAGTAGTTTTAGTGGAGTGCTGAGGAGAGGGTGAAGTGAAAGTCTGGTTGGATTGGTTTCAAGCATGCGGGAGTAGGAGAGGACTTGATGAAGACAGCAGTAGACATCTAGGGAGTTTGCTGTAAAGGGGAGAGGGTTGCAGCTATGCGGAATGGTTGCTGGAGGAGGATATGAGATTGAGGGTTGATCCCCCTGCCCCATGCTCCAAGATGGGAGAGATTTCAACATCTGTTTGTACATCTGTAGAGAGGGGGAGATTGCCTGGGTAATCCTCGGGGAGGCAAAAAGGAATGAAATCTGATCCACAGGTCAAGAGTTGGCCTTAGGTAAGAATTCAGATAGTTCTCCTGGGTAGCAAGAGGGATGACTGAGCATATAGGCAAAGCAGCAAGTGGGTAGGTGGGTGTAGTGGTGGGAGCATGTGGAAAGTTTCTTCTGTTTTTTTTTTTTTTGGTTCTATTGGTGAGTTTGAAAGCAGGGACATCTACTGTGCATGTGGGTAAGGAGTTAGAGGGAGATTTGAGGAGAGAAAAGAGGACTTGAATTGACCATCTGGGCACATGGGTGAGTGAGTGAAAGAGGGAAGTGTGCTGTGATGACCAGTGACACGGAAGGCTCACTCCAGCTTAGGGGCCACATGTTTCGAGTGAGATTCATCAGCTCGACGTGTGTTCAGCTGCGTCTCTGCCAGTCCTGAGTCCGGGCAGAGTTGTAATTAACCAGGCTAGTGTTTTGTAGGCATGTGTGACCATGAGGGAGAGTGGGGCAAGGGAGGTAAGGGGGTGTGTAAGGGAGTGATTGTCACAAGGGACCATGCTGCTGAACTGGGTGAGGAGAAGATTCTGGAACCTTTGAAACGGTGGAAGAGAGGGGTTCTGTGGTGTGACGGTGAGCTCTCTGGACTCTGAATCAAGCGAAAATGTGGAAGAAGTTGTGTCATCTTTCAGTATAGCCCGACTGAAAGTAGAGAGTCAGTGAGACTCTGACAGCTCTCTGGAGCCTTCTTAGTGTTCTGTAGTGTTAGTCGCTCAGTCGTGTCCAACTCTGCAATTCCGTGGACCGTAGCCTGCCAGAATCCTCTGTCCATGGAATTCTCCAGGCAAGAATATTGGTGTGGGTTGCCATTCCCTTCTCCAGGGTATCTTCCCAACCCAGGGATCGAATCTGGGTCTCCTGCACTGAAGGCAGATTCTTTACCATCTGAGCCACCAGGGAAACCCTTCTTAGGCCCAGGAATTTTGGCTCCCATATTCTGTTGTATCAGCTCCTCTGGTGGCTCAGTGGTAAGCAGTCTGTATGTCAATGCAGGAGACATCCAGGTCCCGATCCCAGGGTTGGGAAGATCCCCTGGAGAAGGAAATGGCGACCTACTCTATATTCTTGCCTGGGAAATCTAATGGACAGAGGTGCCTGGCAGGCTACAGTCCGTGGGGTCACAGAAGAGTCAGACAGGACTTAGAGACTAAATAGCAACAATTCTTTTGTATCACTGGGCTTTGAGCCACACCCTCCACAAATGGCTTTTGAACTTTGGCTTTAGACACCCCACAGGTGTAGGTGAAATCATCGAATAGGGAGGTTTGTCACCAGGAAGCATGTATTAAAGGCCCATTAACCTGTATGCTGCTTGTCTAAGTACAGAGACGTCTATTCTGGGAGCTGGCCATGGCATCAGGTGGTCACACAGGAGCCTAGTACGTGGCTGACCCTGTATCTCCCTGGCTTTAGCCATAAGGCTATAGTCCCAACATGACCTTTGATTTTACAAAGTTTTGGTTAAAAAATTTTTGCTTAACAAAAAATTTTTTTAAATGACCCAGTATCTGAGCCAGAGCCCATATCTTTCTAACCCAACCAGGAATAGAAGCAGGGGAAAATGTAATTTCCGTGGGTTGAATTGAGTCGTTTTAAATGTCTGTAGACTTCTTGCTTCCCACTTCTCAGTTCTTTCTTTGTGATTTCTTTAGAACATTGTGAAGTTATGAATCTTGTTCTTCTATTAGCCATCACCAACTTTGAAGCCTGCCATAGGCCTCAGCCTACTTTCTGCATCAGTAACCAGAGCAATAGTTCTTAAAAATGATACTCTGAAAAAAAAAAAATTGAGATATTTTAGTCAGAGATCTTTTGAGTATTGGCTCCATTTGTGAGATCGGGCCTATCACTGTGATTTCTGAGTTTGTTTCCTGATGTGTAAAATGATATTCATAGTACTTTCAGAGGTGGTTGTAAATAAAAGAATGTATAGAAGTGCTTTGTAAACTGTGGTGTGCTGGTGAGTTTAGTGGTTTTATGCAGAGGGCTTCTGGGTAGTTTTCATGGACTTATTTCTATTAATCAATCATACTATGATAATGATAACATGTTATAATGTACTTTTGTTTCTTTATGAATGATTTACATTTGAAAGAATATGTAAAAAGGCAAAAGAATATGTAAAAAAGGCACAAGGAGTCTTTTGCCTTGCCCAGGGTGCTCAGAGACCAAAAATATACCTTCTTATTGGTCCATAAAGTTTCTTTTTGAATTCTTCCTCTGTAGAGTCAAACACTATTTTGAAGGGCATTTTTTTTCTTTTGAAAAGAATCAAGGATGGAGTGGGAGGTTGGGTTTAGTAGATATAAGTACAACATTGTAAATCAGCTATGTCTGTGTGCTCAGTCCTGTCCAACTCTTTGCCAACCCATGGACTATAGTTTGCCAGGCTCTTATGTCCATGGAATTGTCTAGGCAAGAATATTGGAGCAGGTTGCCATTCCCTACGCCAGGGGATCTTCCCAACTCAAGGTTCGAACCGGGGTCTCTCACAATGCAGGCAGATTCTTTACCATCTGAGTCACCAGGGAAGCCCTGTTTCAGTTTAAAACAAAAAAACCAATAACATCATGCTTTACTCAAAATTGGGTTTATCTTGGATTATAAAAGTTGATCTTCCCACCCTGAGGTTTCTTTTACACACTGCTTGTCTCTTGGGGTCATTGGGTTCCAGCTCTGTCACTTGAAGTAGTCTTAAAACTGGATGTGACAAACAGCGGAACCTGGTCAGGATTACCGTCCCTGAGCTAAGGAAACCAAGTAGGTAGTTCTTCGTCCTGCTCCATATTGCCTGTCCAGGTTGGCTCTCATCACCGCCACCTGCTCACAGCCTCACTGGTGTCCTTTTGAGCCTGACTGATGCTGTCTACTTTACTTGCCCTATCCCTACCAGGGAGCCTTGGTAGACACAGATTTCCAGGACCATAAGAAGTCTGAGCATGAGGGAAATATTTTGAGGATGACCTGAAAGAGCTTTGGTTTGAGCAGATTTGGTTTGAAAACAGGGTTCAAAGATCTGCTGGGAGGTGTTAAGGAGGTTTCTCTTTAATTATTACCTCTAATGGACACTGTCCATGCTTACACAGACCTTGGAGATTGAGGGAGAGTTTTACGTTCTGAGTGTGTTTTGTGGGAAGCTAAAACTGACATTTACTGGGCCTACAGTGCCAGACTCCTTGTCTATAAGCATCAGCCCATTACTGTTTCATGCTTAACTACGGTTACTCTATAGAAACTCTGACAGTAATTCAGGAGGAATAATACATACTCCTATTATTAAGACAGTGTTGTTTGTTAAGCAGAATAGTCTCTCTGTGTACTGAGTAAGTAACAACTTCTTATTGGGCATAGCCTAGGTACCAAAAGACACACCTCCATCTCACTGGGTTATTCATTTGTTGGGGAGGTAATTAATAGTGGTAATTATGAAAAGCAGTATGTAGCAGTTTTCTTACTATGAAAGAGTAGGCGTGTTCTGGGTCTGTTAGATCTGTGACCTTAGACAAATAGCCAGAGTCCCAGTTTCCTCATTCATGTAATGTAATGGGGATAATGCTACATAGTTGTACTGGACTGGCTACAAAAAGTTTTAAAGATTTAATACATCAGCTCAGTAGTTGTGGTATGTGGGCTTAGTTGCCTTGCAGCATGTGGGATCTTCCTGGACCAGGGATCGAACCTGTGTTCCCTGCACTGGCAGACAATTCTTAACCACTGGACCACCAGGGAAGTCCGATGTTCAGCATGCTTTTGATATTATGTAATGCTTGATGGCAGATTTTTGTCTTTTAAGGGTGAGTTTGGTATTTGGGAATGGCCAAAAGTCAGAGTCATACATAGTTAAGAATATTTTTGTTGGTGGTACAACCTCAGAAAATGGGAAATGACCATCATATAATAATATTTATGGATCTGTCTGACTGGGTTTGGAGACAATTCTAAAGAGGCTTTCCCGATTTTTTTTTTTGAGCAGTGAGCCTGTCACTGGAAATATGTAACTTCTGTCGATGAAACTATTATACATAATTTGAAAGGCACACATTTTATTCTGTACTACTGAGTGCTGGAATAAGTGACATAGTCTATAAATGCTGTCAGGGAACAAAGAAGGGAATCAGAGTGGATTGCTTTGAGAAAGCCTTGAGAAGATGGGAATTGAGTTAAACCTCCAAGGATAGGTAGGATTTGATAGTAAGGACTGGTCACAAGAGGAAAGCATAGGTAATTCAAGTTATTTAGGAAATATTGATTCAATACCTACCACTTGCCATACATCTGGCTGAACTTGGGAACTCGGATGAATGGACACTGGTCTGACTTTAAGGAATGTACAGTATACTGGGAAAGAAGCACGTATAGGGAATAATTATAATATAGCAGAGTAGAGAGGTAGAGAGGTAACAGTGGAAGTGTGGAAGAACGGTGCCAGTTCAGCCTAGGAGACAAGGAAGGAAGGAACGAAGGCGAGGTCAGGTTACCTACGTGGTAGCTCACTGTGTAAGCAAGGAAGCTGGTGGGGTGATTCTTGTAGAAGCTAAGGATTTGAAACTTTATGAGCTAGGAAATGCAAAGCCCTTGGAAAAGTTTGAGCTAGTATTTCAGGGAGATTAGTGAGTTGTTGGTATGCAGAATGGATGGGAAGGCTAAGAGATCAGAAGCAAGGAAAACAATGGAGAGGCTTTTTGCAGTGGAACCGGCTAAAAATGAGAAAGCCCTGACTTTGAATTGTGGAGGCAGGCGTGGAAAAGCCAAGAAGAAATCATCACGAATAAGTGGAGTTCTTGCCTGACTTGTCATGGGAAATGAAAAAGGGTCATCTATTCATTCTGAACTTTGTCTCTGGAAGAATGTGATGTTGCTAAAGAAACAGGAGGACTTCCTGGCAATCCCAGTGGTTGGGACACTGTGCTTCCAGTGCAGGGGCACGGGTTCGACCCCTGGTCAGGGAAACTTAAGATCTCACATACTTTATCAGCACAGCCAAATAAAGAAAGTAAAATAAAGAAAATAAAAGTTTAAGAAAACAAACAGGGATGAGAGGAGGGGGATGTGACATTCAGCATGCTGCCCAGAGCCTCACAGAGTCTGGTTCTTCGGGAAGGCACCAAGATGCTCTTTTGGCCCATGTCTCTTCGCATCCCTCTGCCCATCACTGTCTCTGCATCCAAGCCTAACGGCTTTCAATTCTACTTGCAGCTCCTCCACCCCCGCCACCAGTGATCCGAAATGGTGCCAGGGATGCCCCTCCTCCCCCACCACCATACCGAATGCACGGGTCAGAACCGCTGAGCCGAGGAAAGCCCCCACCTCCGCCCTCAAGAACGCCAGCTGGGCCTCCTCCGCCACCACCGCCCCTGAGGAATGGCCACAGAGATTCCATCACCACTGTCCGATCTTTCTTGGGTGAGTAGCTAGCTGTATTGGTCTCATAGCTCCTAAGCGACTTCACTGACTCCAGTGGCCACTGCGTAATGGGCATGGCCAGTTGGTACCCTCTTCGCTGCAGTTCCTCTCCTGACTTTCCTTCAGACTTCTTTTCCCATCCACATACATTGCTTTCCTTAGGTGAATTCTCAGCTCGACTGCTTTGGAAGAGATTAAAAGTAAAATCAGCAAGTGTTTTGCTAACTCTGAAGCCACTCTCTTGCTCCTCAAGGCTCAATATTTGTGGTTAGCTTTTAGGTCCAAGACTGTATCCTCTTCAGGATTATTGAGGCAGGAATTTCGTATTCTCCAAGGAGGAAAGGCTCCTTTCTGGACCTTTGAAAAAAGAACATTGTATGCACAGCATTTATCTGATAATCCAAAGCCACTGACTAGCTCTGTTACTTTGAAGAAGTCACTTCATTTTTCTGGACCTCACTTCCCTTATCTGTGAAACAAGGCAATTGACTAAATGGACTAGAGTTATCAGGTCCACTTTTCCAAGGTTATAAATGAATCTTGGGCTCCATCTAAGAGAGTCTGATTCATTAGGTCTGTGATGAAGCACCAAGTAAAGATTGTCCAGCAGGTATTGTTAGACCCTCTGTTGAGGGACAGGGGGGCCTGGTGTGCTGCAGTCCGTGGGGTCATGAAGTGCTCGACACGACTGGGCAACTGAACAACGACTGTTGAGGAAGTCTGGAAAGATCTGCACTGTCCATTTTAGCCTGCGCGCTGTCGACTCTGTAGTGATTACCTCTTCTCTGCCCCTGCTCGGGTCTCTTCCTATTAAGTGGACTAGGGTTTTTGCTTAGAAGATAGGCCTTGTGGAATGTGATCAAGTCCACATTCCCATAGAAAACTTGAGCTTTCTTGTAGAGGAGCCATGGGAGATAGGAGTAGAGGCCGTGACATAGCTATCCCAACCGTGTTACAGAACTCACTGAGGGGAGCCCGGACCAAAAAGGAATTAGCTGGTCAAAATCTCTCACTAGCTGGTGACAGATATTCCCAGGTTAGCTTAATTTCTACCAGTTTGTGGATTCAGTTCAGTTGGTTTCCCATGGTGATCGTCTTTAAGATGACTGTGTTACTGAAACAGAATTATATTTCCTTCCCCTCTCAGGCAAACAGCTGGGCTCCTTTACTGGGATGTGCCTGAGAACCAGTTTGTGGAAAGATGTGAAGAACCATTTCAAAGACTCATTCCTTAGTGTAAAAAGCCTTTGAACACACTCTGCATACAAGGCACGGAGAGTAATGCTGTTGCCATCCTCATGGGTTTACTGAGCAAGGCAGGCCATCACAGTGCGTCAGGAAGGGTTAGGAGTAGCGGCGAGGCGTCTGGGAGCTGAGGCAGAATTAGGAATTAATTAGGCGGTGATAGGAATTAATGCTCTATTCCTTTTGCAGATGATTTTGAGTCAAAGTATTCTTTCCATCCAGTCGAAGACTTTCCTGCTCCGGAAGAGTATAAACACTTTCAGAGGATATATCCCAGCAAAACAAACCGAGGTAAGAAGAGAATCGAGGAAGTTCGTCCATAATTATGTAGGCTATAGAACTGATATTGCTTTCTTAGGTGAACTTTTGCTGCTGCTTCTCTGCATTTTCTTAAAACGCAAAACCTCATCCCAGGTTTTAAAGGGTAGCTCAAAGAACCTGTCTGTCTCTCACTTTAGGAATGTTTGGGTGATTCTGGGTCTAGTGAGTGACCTTATGTATGTGGTTTTTATTTATTTTTTTTCAGCTGCCCGTGGAGCCCCACCTCTGCCCCCCATTCTCAGGTGAAGCCTGGCTTGGTCCTCTTCCTCAGGAAAAGGATGGACCCTCTCCTCTTCTCAGATGGTTCCTTCCATTCCCCTGAAACCTGCATGACAGCTCCTGATGTGTTTCTCCAGTGCAACCAACCTCTAGACTCCAAGCGTCCTCCCAACTCACCTCCATCTATGCATCTCATCTCTGGACTTGGTGACCAGACTCTCTGTATTGACAGTAGGGCCTCAAACCCTGCATCCATCCCTCTAGCAAGCCCTGCTGGCCAGATGAGGAAGAAGCTTCCATGTCTCCTGCTTTCCTCTGGGGAAAGGTGCCTTGTTGTGATGAATGAACTCATTGTCGGGGTGGTGTGGAGAATGGTCCTCCCACCTTCTCCTACCCACTGTAGGGGGGTGGGGGGAGAGGAACTTGATGGCTGCATTATGTTTCTTCATTTTAGGAAGCTGGTATGGCCAGGACTTACAGGAGTGGGCATTTTTAGTGAAACGGGAAAGGAGTTTGCAGAGAAATGATCTGTTTTAAAGGTCAGGTTTGGAGCATAGGCAAGGAAATGGATCTGCTCTATTTTTAGGGGTATTTTGGTTTTTCTGTAACCCCACCCCACACCCATACCCAGAAATAGTCTGGATATAAACACTAAATACTAACCAGTTGAACTAAACATCAATGAAAAGAGAAGGTGAAATAAACTGGGCATCCTTTCAGAGCTAGTCAGTTTCTCTGCAGCACAGGGACCAGGGGCTTCGGTGGGAGCACTCTGGGACTCCCTGCTCCACTTCCTCAGGTGCTGAGGCTGAGGGATGTTGTTGTTCTCCCACCACCTTATCCCCTCAAGAAAAAAGTCCCTTTCATTCATTCATTATGGATTCTCAAATCCCTAAAACCTCTAGTGAGAGAGGAAAATAGGACCTTGGCCTTGGCCTTAACCTTGACGCTGCCTCAGTCTTTTACTGCCTGGCTCCAGAAGCCCCTGGCCCTTTCAGTCCTGTTCAGAAACTGCAGCCCCCAGGATGACGAAGGAGGGAAAAGGTGAAGCACCTCGTGGAAAGGTCCAGCTCTGTGGGCTGTGAAGACTTTTAACTCAGGCCCACCGGTCCTGAAATTCATAGCCCAGCTAACTGAGCAGGCTCTGCCCATTCCCTACACCGTTTAGCCACAAGCCTTTATAGGTTAACATTTCTGAGTAGAGACAGGTGAGGAAGCTTCTGGGGGAGTCAAAGATTCCTCTGTGCCAGGAAGCACAATGACTTTGGTGAGGTGTGCTTTGATCCAGTTGATCTTCCGTGGTAGCCAGCAACGTTGCTTCGTCTTCCAAGTCCTAGTTGAAGAGCCCAGAGAAAATGGAGGTTCCCAATATAGGTAGGACCTGAGCTTGGATCATGGTACAGGGACTTGCCCTTCTCTGACAGCACAGTGGAGCTCCACATCCAGCTGGTGTGGTTTGCTCAAGCCCTTGAGTGCAGAGGCTGCTCAGAGCTTGGAGTGAGAGCAGAGGAACCATGCTGTTCTTTGGAATGAATGGGGAAAAGTCCACGAAGACTTTTCACCAGATATGTCACAGGCTTAAACTGTCCTAGGTACCTTTCCAATCTATTGGATCACAGACTAAGGGTCTTTTCATGGTGCCCAGTGAAACCCAAGTCTTTCTACTGCTAGATGAGAGAGCTGTCAGCTTGGGTTACTTGTCTGGAGTCTGCTGTCCTTTGCCATCCCCTGAACCATACGGACTTGAGGCAAACCACGATTAGGTCTGTCACCACACTTTTTCTAATCGTTCTTTTATTTATAATTCTTATTCTCACATCTGTTAGCAGTTACCTCTCAGCGGTATCCCTGGCATCCTGAAGCCAGAGGAGCTGAGAGAGGGAATGCTAGTGGAGGGCAAAGGAGAAAGTGCAAGACTTGACACTGCAGCAGAGTTCCAGGGTAGACACTGACCGGTTACTGAACTTGGACTGTGAAGTCTTCCCATTTATTTTTGAAATGGGAGTTGATGCCTTTTGTACAATGTTATCAAAGTGTTACCTTCCCCCCTACCCCCTGCTACTCAAACACAGAGCATTGAAATAAGCGTAACACGTAAAAGCCAAACCCCAGGTTTTCACTGGGGCTACTTCGTCCTCCCCTGTGACCTGCCGCCCCCCATATTCCCCAGAATTTGGGCTGTGTCACGTGGGTATGGATTGTACTTTCAGTTTCTTGGCCTCATGGGAAAAGGCCTGGGACTAGATCTAGTCAGCTGGATTTTCTTCCACAGAGCATGTTGATGACACAGTACCTATTTAAATGTCTTTGCCTTATACCTTATTTGGTCCCTCTGTTAATAACAGATTTATTATCATGTATATTTACTATTGAAGAACAGGAATGTGAGCCTCATAGTTACTGATCTATTTTGTACGCTGTAAAAAGCTTGTAATATAGGTTTGAGGTGGGCTGGCTATAAGAGCACTAAAACTTCTCACCTTTTAAACTGCTCTTTTTATCTGCTTGTGGGAATGTCGTCTCTTCAGTGGAAGATTGGGTGGTCTCGTGTTGAGGCTGTTGCCCAGTCCCATTAACCCCTTTATTCCTTCCCGGAAGGAAGAGACGTTGTCCAGCTAAGCATCAGGAAGCTGTGCTAAAAGCCCTTGTGTGGGTTTGGTTTTATGCTGTTTTTCTCGAGTGGGAAAAACATGATAGTTGTTTCTTACCGCCCTTTCTGGGAAACAGGCCAGTGGCCTCCAGGTTTTTCAATGAGCTCGATGTCCCCGTGTCCCTCGTCTCTGGTCCCCAAACCTGGATCACAGCACTTTAATATTCCAGGTTTTCTCTCTGGTGGGGGTTTCCTCCAGCCACAGCGCCCCCAGTAGTTTCACCGCCTGGGCCCGCTGAACGAGAGCACTTCGGGTTATCCCACCAAGAGGTGGGAGGCTCCGGCCTCCAGAAAGTATACCAGCTCTCTCAGCTGGTGGAGGCGAGGAGACTGGCCACTGCACTGGGGGCATCCCCTCACCCCACAGCTTCCCAGCTTGAAACCCAGACTCACCTCCAGGGAGAGGTGAGAGAAAATTGTAAATAGACTTGCTACAGAGCAACTCAGGGTTGGGGTGTGTTTTAATTCTCCTGATCACTTGAAATAATCTGTAGGCTGCGTGCTTATGGGAGTGGGGGAGAAGTGTGACTCCAGGGTCCTTCCCTTCTGCAAAGCTCTGGGGGTGGAGTAAAGGGCGGCTGAGGCCCTTTGATGGCACTACACTGAGCTGTCTGTTCTTCTGGAAAACCAACCTACAATGAACTGCAGATCAGATTCCTCACATTCCAGTTGTAGGCTTTCTTTCCCTATTGAATCTCAGTCCCCAGCCCCACGTGGTCATGGTGGTTCTCTGGGAGCCACCCTAACTTAGGGAATGGAAAGCATTACAACTCTGCCTTCAGGACTCATCTCTTAAAAGCAGAATGAAGCAAAACTGCAACCACCTTCAAAACACTTACAAAAACAAAATAAAGGAAAACTAACCGAAGGAAGGGTTTGGTTCCATTCAACTCCACATTCATTGTGCCTTTACTTGTGTTAGACTTCTGTGCTTTCTCCCTCTGTCCCTCTTTGAAGCAATTTAATCTTCCTTGATAACTGCTGTTTCCTTCTTTCTACTCTCGTTTCTGACAAATGAGTGGTTTCCCTCTCTTAACTGTCTTGAACCTCATTCCACTGGTGGCAGAGGGTTGAGCCTTCTCTTCTCACGTCAAACCTTTGTCTTTTCCCATGGCGACCAGCACGGGAGCCCTCATCAACACTGAATACGAGACTGGAGTGACGTGTGTGAAGAGCGTGTGTGTGTATGTGCGCGTCCATCTTTGCATGTCGATCAGTTTCTCTCTTTTTAAAAAATAATTTATTGTATGATTTATTTTGGCGTTTCTGATTCAGTACTCCCTCCCCCCTCCAAATGTGTAATCTGGTCTCAGGTTGGATTCTTTGGTACATTTATTTCTTCTGGATGCCGTGCAGTTTAATTAAACCTTGCTTAAAAACAAACACAAAAAACCTGAAAACTGTGTACTCTTGTCTGGGATACTGCCACAAGTGGTGGCGTAGATTGGGAAGAAGTCTGCTGCCTCGGGGGTGTCGTGGTTTGACCCCAGGTCCCCTTGAGACTGTAGAAACACTCACTTGGACGTAAGCATCTGCAGCTTCCTGAGAATTTTCTCTCCTCCCCTCGCACCCACCAGTGTACACAGTTCCACTTCGCCAAGCTGACCACGTGATTCTGAGAGTTGGTTATTATTTGTATTTGCCACCTAATTCCCCTTGGCCCATGATTTCAGGGAGTCTTAAGGAGATCCCCCAGGCCTTGTCTTTATATCCCTAATGGTTCTCTCCACCTGTATGCATGGTAGATTCTCACAGTGACGTGTGAAGAAAAGGTGAGGACAGAACACAGACTGTGTGTGTCAGTTTTTTTGTGTGGATGTTGGCTTTCCTCCTTCACTCCTTTTTAAGTTGAAATCTTAGCTGACTTCCTTGAACTTTGACTTTAGGTGTCGAAATTGAACCAGACAGTCTCGGCTTACTGTGGTCAGCTGACGTATTCACCATAGATTTAATGAGCTTAACCTGTACTTTCATCACTAGCAGAGGTCTTGGAATTATTTCCTGGACTGATTCATAACGGGTGTGTGGATGAGTCATTCACATAGTTTTGATATAAAAACCTATGGGGGGAGGGAGTGAGGGGGAAAAGGGCCTCCTTTCGTTTTCATCCATACTTGCCAGATAGGCCGAATTCTTGATTCTTTGATTCGTCATTGTTATTAATATGATTAATAAACTACCTATTTATTGATGTAATTGTTCCTCCTGTGCCTTTGAATAGTCCTCAAATGAAGCTTGCCTAAATGACCCTTAACTTCCTAACTTCCTATAAGCTTTCTCTGTCCTTTTGGGATGGTAATGCTAGTCGCACCCACCAGTGTACACAAAGACATGCGCGCAGACTCACAAAAGGATGCCAGACAGGTTCTTCCTGTGTGATTTCATTCCTTCCCCCATGATACTGTGTGTGGATTAGCAGGTGATAGGGACACCAGTCTGTCCCACTTCAATTATTACCGAGGCATAGCTGCTTACGGCGAAAGTGTTGCTTCAGTGTTTTCCCGACCCAGCCCAGCCACAAACTGCAAGTTACTTACTGTAAGGAAGCTGCCTGTCTCTGACTTCCTATTACTCTGCAGACAGAGTTAAAAGGACTAAAATGTCAACCTCAGGATCCTCATTACCCTGGAGGATAACGATGGAGAGATGCTTTGTCTCTGACCTCGTCGGAGCCCAGTCTGGATCATTTTACCCATAATTCATTCTCCGCTCCTAGGTTTAGGGGGTGTGAGATTTAAAGGACTGTATGCTGTCTGACCACAAAAAATGTTCACGCAAAAGATGGATAGCCGCTTGGCAGGAATGTCTTTTCCATTCATTCAGCAAGCACTGATTGCATATTTTAGCTCTGTGCCAGACACCGACAGTATGAAGATGAATAGGACATGGTTTTTGCCCCCAAGGAGCTCACAATCTAGCAGGAGAGCAGGACAGCCACCAGGAGAAACCTATGAGGGATACTAAAAGTCTTTATGGTAATTAGCCAGGGAAGGATGGTGAGCAGCATTCCAAACATAGGAAACAGCACAGAAGAGGCACAGAAGCAAGAAACATTATGACGGTATCTCATCATAACTACTGAAGTACTGGAAAGAGAAAGCTTCAAGAGACCTTTCAATCTGGACATTCTGCAGTTCTCTGCCTGCTTCCCCAGTAGTCCCTGACTCTTATAGGCTTTCCTTGGACCAATGCTGTATTTCCTGGTGGATGCTTCCATAGGCTCCAGTATGCACATCAAGTACTCATGGCTTTTTCTGCTGCCTCTGTAATTAGGTAGGTTATTCACCACCATGCCTTAAAAGCTCGCTGGGCACTTGTTACCATTGGTTATGAAGGACAATTTTTAGGTGCCCAGGTTATAGAAATAAACATGAACAGTGGAAGTTGCTTCCTAGGTTCTACTGCCCTATTAAGAGATCAGAAATACCAGCTGGTAAAGAAGCCTCAATTCTATGGTAACACTTTCTCCATTTGTGGCAGCCTACACCCTTCATTCTTGCAGTGTTCATCTCCTAGAAAGCCTTCCTCAAATGTGTTCCCTTGCCCTCTCTCTGCTATAGAACCTGCATCTGCCTATTGGGCTTCCCTGGTGGCTCAGCTGGTAAAGAATCTGCCCGCAATGTGGGAGACCTGAGTTCGATTCCTTGGGGAAGATTCCGTGGAGAAGAGAACGACTACCCACTCCAGTATTCTGGGCTGGAGAATTCCATGGACTGTATGGTCCATGAGGTCTCAAAGAGTTGGCCATGACTGAGCAACTTTGACTTTCTATCTATTACTTGTTGGATGTTTTAAGTGGTTAGGAGCTTGATCTCCTTTCAGACTTCCTGGGTTCGAATTCCAATTCTTCCACTCACTAGTTGTGTGATCTTGGGCACATCTCAGCCTCTCTATTTCCATCTCCTCATTTGTGAAATGGAAATAATTCCAACTTCATGGGGTTCCTGTAAGAATTAATAGGGTAATATAGGTAAAATACCAGAGCTCAAAACCTGGCATACACATAAGCTCTGTATTGGCTTTTATACCCTATGTGAATCAACTACAACTAACTTGATTGTAATGTTGTTGTTTTCCTATTTCTTGGTTTTATTGCTCTATTTCATTTGATATATAGAAGGATGAGAGATAAATGCTTACCATCATCTAGAATTGGGTTCTGGTTTTTAATGGCGCCTGAGGCTTAACTGGGTTATTAGCTTTGGAAGCTGGCCTGTAAATTACTGCTCTAATTTATATTTTTTCATTAAAAGCTCAGCTTGCCTCTTCTATAGAGGTCTTCTCTGGTCCTGAAACCCTTGTGTTTAGCCATTAAGAAATATTTTTAAATTAAGGGGCCATAATTCTCTCCACTCTACATATTGTGTGGATCAATGGGACTAGTGATGGGAAGGTACACAGAATATCATATTCTTGTCTGTAACAAAATAAAAGCAAAGGCCTGGCCCTATTTCTCATCTTTGAAACACAAATAAGGGGGCTAATGTGATGAAGTGCAGTGTTATTTATGCAGAACTTGACAAAGAAACTGGTGTCAAATAATGATCCTTGGCTCTTTAAGGCCACCAAAAATTTTGTGACCTCTAACCCTCAGCAGATTTGCTTTGTGCCTTGCAGTGTTGAGCATTAGTAAAACGCTTGGCATCAAACCTGGCACCCAGAATTGCCCAAATAATGGTAGGTATTGAGACATTACTTTGCCGACAAAGGTCCATCTAGTCAAAGCTATGGTTTTTCCAGTAGTCATGTATGGATGTGAGAGTTGGCCCATAAAGAAAGCTGAGTGCTGAAGAATTGATGCTTTTGAACTGTGGTGTTGGAGAAGACTCTTGAGAGTCCCTTTGTACTGCAGTTAGATCAAACCTGTCAATCTTAAATCAATCCTGAATATTCACTGGAAGGACTGATGCTGAAGCTGAAGCTCCAATACTTCAGCCACCTGAGGCGAACAGATTCATTGGAAAAGACCCTGATGCTGGGAAAGATTGAAGGCAGGAGGAGAAGGGGATGACGAAGGATTAGATGGTTGGATGGCATCACCTATTCAATGGACATGAGTTTGAGCAAACTCCGGGAGTTCGTGATGGACAGGGAAGCCTGGAGTGCAGCAGTCCACGGGGTTGCAAAGAGTCGGACGCGACTGAGCGATTGAACTGATTAACTGATTATGTAGTAGCTCTCTGAAAATCTAGCCCATTAGGATAATGAAAATGGGTACGTGCAACACTGAGAAAGGGCATCGAGAACGAAAAAAGGGCGTGGGAATACAGTAGCGAGCGGCAAAGACTACATCTCCCGCCGGGCTTTGCGGCGGGGCCAGCCGGACTCACTCGGCCCCGGCGCTACCCTGCGTCTTTCCTCGGAAGCCCCGGATGTAAACGGACCTGTGGGCGTGGCCTCACGGTGGCGCTAAGACCTGGGGCTCTCTTATTGGTTGTGTACCTTCCGGCTTGATTGGCTGTGAAGGAGGGGGCTGTCTCCAAGGCGCGCGGCGCTCTGGCGACACCCAATCAGAAGCGCGGCTGGGCTTTGGCGGGAGGCGGGAAAGCTGCGGCTGTGCAGATTTGGCGCGAGCGTGGCTGGGCTTTGCTGCTGTCGGTGTGGGGTTTATCCAGCAGCTTGTCGTGGACAGTCCCTAAAGTTGTCTGCCGGAGACGTGAGGAAGAGCCGGCACTGAGGTGACGCAGCCCTGTATGGTGGAAAGGAGAGGAGGCCCGGGTCCTTGGGGACGGCGGAGTTTGTGAGAGCCTGGGGCAAGGGCCGCGGGTTCTGTGAGCAGAGCTCAGGTCGCTGGAAGGTGATGAGGTCGGGGTCGGGTAGCGAGGAATGCACCCTCGGAATGGTCTGACAGTTGTGCTGAGTGCGATAGGAGGGCGATGTTCCCCGAACATCTGGGAGTATGTGGGGCCGAGGTTGGGCGGAGTAGGGACTGAGGGCTTGAGGAAGCCTGTAAGTATGGGAGGCTGCTGCGCTAAGACTGTGATACTGATCTACCCCGGGCCTGGAGCTACAGAATTAGAAGTGCTGTCGGCGCCAATTAAGATCAACTTCTTATTGCATGGGTTGAGTGGTTAAAAATTTGGGCTCTGGAGCCAGAATACCTGGTCTTACCTTGCTATGATGTTGGGCCTCACTGCCTGTCAGTTATTATCAGTAAGAAAAGGATAATAGTACCTACCTCTAAAATGATTGTAAAACTTAAATGAAAGTAAAAGTCGCTCAGTCGTGTCCGACTTTTTGCGACCCCATGGACTATACAGTCCATGGAATTCTCCAGACCAGAATACTGGAGTGGGTCGCCTTTCCCTTCTCCAGGGGATCTTTCCAACCCAGGGATCAAATGCAGGTCTCCCACATTGCAGGTGGATTCTTTACCAGCTGAGCCACAAGGGAAGCTGAGTGAATACCTAAAATACTTATGACAGCCTGTTATGTGTAGTAGGTAGACAAGGTATTTATTGTTGCATAGATTTGGATATGAAGCAGAATTAAATGCTAAAATATTGTCACAACATAATCTGGTTATGAAATGAGTGTTGATCATTGGTTTAAGTTCCATGTTAATTATTTTTCCTTCACTTTTACATATTGACTGGATGTCCTGTTCCCTTTTTTGTACCCAGCTGTGCTGCCATCATGCCTCAAACCCGCTCCCAGTCACAGGCTACAATCAGTTTTCCAAAAAAGAAACTGTCTCGGACAGTGGACAAAGCTAAAATCTCCAGTGACACCAAACTAGAATTGACCAATACCCAGGCTATCCTGCGTTCTCCTTGTGCAAAAATTCTGCCTCTTAGCCCCAGAAAACGTCTGGGTAAGATATCCATTGTTTGCGTACTTTTTAACTGGTAGCTCTCAACCTTTCTTAATAATAAGATGACTTTGAAACAGCTTTCTGAGTACAATTAAGACGATTCTATTCCCTTTGGTTGTTTTCAGAATGGTTGCTAACTGCTTACTGAACTTCAGAGTTGAGCTACTTTTGAAATCACTTTCTGAACTACTTGTTAGGGCTGATCTTCAATTCCTTAATACTGAACTTGATTCTGTTAGTGTCACTTTTCGTTACATAGTATTTTGAAACTTGCCTCAGTGGTTGTGAAATTATGAGAAACAGGTGACAGTTCTTGTGGTTGATAATCCTTTCTTGTTTTTTTAAGTTTTGTTTTCTTTTTTCCCTTTCTTGTTTTAACACATCTATTTTTAATGAGGGGTGATTTGGTAGTATCTGGAGACATTTTTAGTTGTCATAACTGAGGGATGCTACTGACAGTGGATGCTGCTCACTATGATACAGTGCACAGGACAGTCCCCCACAATGAAAAATTATTTGGTCCAAGATATCGGTGATGCCAAGGTTGGAAAGCCCTGTTTTAGAGCAATCCTAGAATTTCCTCCCCTTAAAACCTCTACCAACTAGTAAGACTCAGTGGTGCCATCTGGTGGCCGATGTTTGCTCACGACTGAGAGGCATTTTATTTTGATGATTCTGACCCTGGTAGAAATTCATCCCCCTTTTGAGGGGAGGATGCAGAGATCTTTCCAAGTCCTTTTACTGTTCACTGCTATGAGTGACCCATTCTGATTTTTAATATGTTTCAGGTGACGACAACCTGTGCAACACTCCCCGTTTATCTCCCTGTTCTCCACCAAAGCAAGGCAAGAAAGAGAATGGTCCCCCTCGCTCACAGACATCAAAGGGACGCAGATTGGTATTTGACAATCAGCTGACAACTAAGTCTCCTAGCAAAAGAGAACACACCAGAGTTCACCAAAACAAAATACATTCCTCAGTTCCGAAAGGTCAGGACATCACAACCAATTCTGAGCAGAGATGTCCGCCGGAGAAAGAATCTGCATGTCTGAGGCTGTTCAAGCAAGAAGGTTGGTTCTTACATGGCAGCTGTTGGTGCAGCCTCGTAACCAAGGCTGGTGATTCCAAGTGAAAGCTGGTGGGTCTTCTCAGTCCCCTCTGTTGTGTCTAATTGTCCTTTCATGTCTGGCACAGGCACTTGCTACCAGCAAGCGAAACAGGTCCTGACTACAGCTGTCCCGGATCAGCTGCCTGCCAGGGAAAAGGAGATGGATGTCATCAGGAATTTCCTAAGGGAGCACATCTGTGGGAAAAAAGCTGGAAGTCTTTATCTTTCTGGTGCTCCTGGAACTGGAAAAACTGCCTGCCTAAGCCGAATTCTGCAAGACCTCAAGGTACATTGAGAGTCTGAATTATGATGCTCTTGCTAAAATGACATCTGGTTATTAAGGGTTAAGAAAAAGTGGAAGTACTTCAGGGATTGCAGTTTTCCCCCAAATAAGACATTTTAAATTTCATTGTCAAAATCTTTCCAAATGAAAGTGGAGCTTATTTTCTTATATGCTGTTAACCCCTCAAAGATACTTCATGTTCCATCAGAAGTTTATCCGAGGCCAAACTAACTTGCCTGTTTGCATTTTTTTCTAGAAGGAACTAAAAGGCTTTAAAACTATTGTGCTGAATTGCATGTCCTTGAGGAGTGCCCAGGCTGTATTCCCAGCCATTGCTCAGGAGATTTGTCAGGAAGAAGTATCCAGGCCAGCTGGGAAGGACATGATGAGGAAACTGGAAAACCATATGACTGCAGAGAAGGGCCCCATGATGTAAGTGTTGCTCTGCTGCATGTTGCTTTGTGAAAGTCTGCGAGATCTGTTGCCCACAAACTCACAGCCTCATCTCTTGAATTTATCAGTTTACTCATGAAAAGAACATTTCCTATATTTTCTCTCTGAGAGGTAGTTACATAAGCTTAAAGGGAAAGAAGAAAAGAAAAAAGAGAAACCTTCCAATTTCACGTTGGGGGAAAATGTTTTTAAGCTCATTGCTGTATGTTACCAAATGGGGTAGATGACTACCTTCAAACTGGTTTGAGCTGTAGGAATGTGACCTAGAGTCAGCCCACATCAAACAGATTGGAGAGTTAAGGTGAACATGGATCCTCATTGTTTCTCTTTCTTTGTAGTGTGCTGGTGTTGGACGAGATGGATCAGCTGGACAGCAGAGGGCAGGATGTCTTATACACACTCTTTGAATGGCCGTGGCTAAGCAATTCTCGGTTGGTGCTGATTGGTTAGTGCTCTGTTGTTCACGTTACATGGTGGTTCTAAAGACTTCTTTTTTGGATCTCTTCAGCTTATCAGTTTTTGTTTTTGTTTTTTCCACCGTGCCACATAGCTTGTGGGGTCTTAGTTCCCCAACCAGGGATTGAACCTTGGCTATGAAAGTGAGTAGTCCTAACCACTGGACTGCCAGGGAATTATCACCTATTACTTTATCTTACACCAGCTTTCTGCTTTCTTACCATAATAAGAAAGTTACTATAGGGATTTCCCTGGTGGTCCAGTAGTTAAGATTCTGCACTTCCACGGTAGGGGGCATGAGTTGGTCAGGGAACTGAGATCCCACACACTGTGCAGCTCAGTCAAAAAAGAATAAAAATAAATAAAAGAAGATTTTTCTTTAAAGGAAAGTTATTATAAAATAATAGGGAACTTAATCAAATCAGGGCTTCCCTTGTGGCTCAGCTGGTAAAGAATCCGCCTGCAATGCAGGAGATCTGGGTTCGATCCCTGGGTTAGGAAAATCCCCTGGAAAAGGGAATGGCTACCCACTCCAGTGTTCTGGCCTGGAGAATTCCATGGACTGTATAGTCCATGGGGTTGCAAAGAGTCAGACACATGACTGAGCGACTTTCACTAGTCAGATCAGTTTTGTTAACTCTGAATAGAAATGACATAATACTCCATTTCATCTACAGTCAATTTTGGGAGTGTCTGGTCCTGCTTATTAGTCAAAATTTTAAACCTAATTTGAATAGAGCATTCTTCTCACATGCTGAAAGGAAGGCCCAGCACAGCCAAGAAATAAAGACCACTTAAAAAAAAAGCATTCTTCAATGATTGTGTGCATCCTACCTAATGAGCATTGAGAGTGGGGGACAAGTTGGAAGCAACAGTTGGAAAGCTGGATTATGATTAGAAATTTTATTCAGCTTTCAGAAGGTTTATTTTTCCTTTTAGGATGATTTGACCACTGATGATAAGTGTTACATATCTCCTCCTCAGGTATTGCTAATACTTTGGATCTCACAGACAGAATTCTGCCGAGACTTCAAGCTAGAGAAAAATGCAAGCCACAGCTGTTGAACTTCCCACCTTATACCAAAAATCAGATAGCCACCATCTTGCAGGATCGACTGAATCAGGTGAGTGCCAAGCACTGTACCAAGGTGTCTGTTCCTTGTATCGCCTGTGAGAGGGAAACCTAACAATGGTTCTAAAATATTTTGCTTTGACTGCGTTGCTAAACAAGGCATTCCTGTGGGCCATAGTGAGAACATTTTATGTGAATTTCCACCCATGGCTCCATTTATTGGGTGCTTCAGTATTGGAATAAACGTAAAAGAGGAGTCACTCAAATGCTTCTCTAATAGTCTCATGGAGCAGGAAATGGCAACCCACTCCAGTATTCTTGCCTGGAGAATTTCATGGACAGAGGAGCCTGGCAGGCTACAGTCTATGGGGTCGCAAACAGTCGGACATGACTGAGTGACTAACACGCACACACAGTAGTCTTAAAATAGGACCTGAGGGGGCTTCCCTGGTGGCTCAGTGGTAAAGAATGTGCCTGCCAGTGCAGGAGACACGGGTTCCATCCCTGATCCAGGAGGATCCCACAAGCCTTGGAGCAACTGAGCCTGGAAACCGCAACTACTAGAGTCTATGCTTCACAACTGGAGAAGCCACCTCAATGAGAAGCCGGTGACCACAACCAGAGAGTATCTCCTGCTTGCCACAACCACAGAAAAGCCCATGCAGCAATGAAGACCCAGCACCGCCAAAAAGAAATAGAATTTTTTTTTTTTAATTAAAAAAAATAAAAATAGGACCTGGGACTTCCCTGGAGGTCCAGTGGCTAAGACTTTGCACTTCCAATGCAGGGGGGCACAGCTTCTATCCCTGGTCTGGGAACTAAGATTCCATATGTCTCATGGTCTGGCAAAAAAAATTTTTTTAAAATAGGACCAAGAAAACACTTTCTCTTGTAAATGACCAAGTAGATTTTAGTTTAGTGTAGTTTTGCTAATTTAACTTTCAGTTGTTTTTTTCCCTTTTGTGAACCTCTGCCACATTCCTACAAAATGCTTCAGTGTATGAAATTCCCATTTCTAAGCAGAAAAGGTATCTCTTAGACCCTAAAGTTTGGTCAATCAAGTTTAGAATTAAGCGTGAAAGTACTCATGTCTGAGACCTAAACTGCAGAAGAGGAGCTGTATACTTTTAACTGTAAACTTCTATGTCTTGTCCAAAGGCATCTAATGACCAGGTCCTAGACAATGCTGCCATTCAGTTCTGCGCCCGCAAAGTCTCTGCTGTTTCGGGAGATGTTCGCAAAGCGCTTGATATTTGCAGGTGAGTTATGGCACTGTTGGCTGCTTTTATTAAAAAAGAAGAAATGCTGTTAATTGTCTTGTGTAACTCAAATGAATGTGGCTTAAGAGGCTCCATTCTGCCACTTTTTACGTTCAGAAAGGAGGACTTGTTTCTCAGTGGGGAGCTCTGCATTTCCACCGTGTTAATGTCTGAAACATTATCAGTCCATTACCTACAGAGGGAGAAACAAATGAGATGTTGCGGGCACTCCCTGTGGTGATTATAGATTGGTTAATTACATTTGTATTAAAAAAGACTCCAGTTTACTTTTCCATTAGCTGGTCTCAAGCAGGTTTATTTATGGACCTGAACCATCCTTGCCTTGAGACTTTCTTTGCCCCTTCCTTTGCTTTTGTGAGCACCCCTTCCTCCAACTGGTGGGGTCCCCCACAGTCGTGTTCCAGACCTCTCTCTCCCCCCTTCCCATCCCCCAGCCCCTCCTGCTGGGGAAAGCCTCTGTGCTGACTGATGAAATTTCTTCTTTCCCAGTAGGACACTGGGTCCATTAAAATGACACTTGCTGTGTTGGCCCGCTGGTCCAACCTCCCCCTACTGCCACGCAGAAGATCCAGGTCTGGCTCGTGGCTTCCTGTGGGCAAAGTACTTTGGAGAGAGCAGTGGGAGAGAAAGCTCTTCCTCTTGCTAGATGGTGTGATCCTGGATTTGAAAGTTCTTCCTAGTCAGAAACTACTTGGATAAAGACTGCAGCTATGAGCAAGAGTCATGTAGGCCGGTGTGGTTTTAGCCTACACAGAGCCTATGTATAGATAACCGCGGGCTCTTCTTTTAGGTCTGGTGTGTATGGGTGGTACTGTCTCTCTTTAGTCAGTCACCCACACTGCATGTCCTCTCTTCTATCCATGACATGTTTTCCTTGTCCAAAATATTATCATTGGCTCAATGTATGATGACTTTCTCGGCCTCTATAAGAGGAAATCGAGTAGTGTTGAAGTTTCTCAGATTCCCTGGTCCATGATTTATTTCGAGGCAATTAAGTCCCCTGGAGTTGAGGCATAATCCAATTTTCTTGGGTTTTAAAATTATAAAACATGTTGCTTTGTGTTAATGTGCCTGTTTTTGGGGCTTGGTGGTTTGGTGTGGTGTTTGGTTTGGCTCAGCCTAAATTAATTCTAGAAATACTTTTTTTTTTTTTTACAGGAGGGCTATTGAAATTGTAGAGTCAGATGTCAAAAGTCAGACTATCCTCAAGCCTCTCTCTGAATGTGAGTAGTTTATCTCTGTTCCCTCTTCCTTCATAATTAGAAGCTTTACTTTTCTGAAAGAGATAGAAAGATGAGATGAGCATAGTTAAATCCTGTTATCCATTTGTGTATGGGTGTCTGTGTTTTTCATCAATTTCATCTACTTTATTTCAGTCTTGCCTGCCAGTGCTGTAATCCTCGCATTACTGGAAATGAGTTCTCCAGGGTGTTACATGAATAGTTGGGACAGAGTTGGTTTTCTTTCCAAGTCCTAGGAAGGAAAACTAGACAGTAAGATTGGATCAGCTTCTCTCTGGGTACTTATATCGAGTGCACTTTAGGTCTTGATATAGGTGAAAGCAAATCCCAGGAAATAAGAGTCAGACAGGGAAAGAATTAGTTCAACTTGGACTATCGCTAGACTTTCAACAAGCCTCAGTGGGTGGCAGTACAAAGACAGCATTGCTACAGTGAACTGCAGGCTTTCACAAAAACGACAAGATTAGTTTTCCTTTCCCTCAGCCTTGTCCTCTTAGCTGTAGAGGATGTAAAACGGCCGTGAACTACATATCTTGTGGTTAATATCCAATGTTAATCTTTAGAAACCGGAGAGTCTGATTTGATTGTTTCTTCCTTATCATCAACTTGTTGAAAGAAGATTAATGAAAATCTTTCAGAAGTAGCCAAACAGTGCTTTGACTGACAGTAGGTAATGTTTGCCAATGCACAGACTAGATACTGGTTTCTCTTCAACTTTTCACATCATTCCCTTTTTCCCCTACCAGTAACATTTAGGCTTGTCAGTGGACCTGGTGAGCACCGCTCACAAACACACAACTAAAAGAATTTATGACAAAAAGTCATAAATTATTAAACTAATCTAATTCCTGTCCTTTAACCTCTGGTAGATGTGGTAGCTTTAATGGCTTTAAAAGCTACAGGGAGACTGACTTTAACTAAATATAAGAAGACACTTATAGAAGTGGTTAGGACTCCCCTCTTCCAGTGCAGGGGGTTTGATCCTTGGTTGGGGAACTAAAACCCCACATGCCTCGTGGTGCAGCCAAAAAAAAAGAAGGCACTTTCCAGTAAAGAGCACTAACTGGTCTTCTTTTGACACAGTGGGGGTGTCCTAGTATTGAAGAGACTCAGACACAAGCTGGGTAGGTGACCTCTTGAAACTATTATGAAGAGACTCAGCCATTGGATAGGGAGTAAGACTAGACCTAATTCTTCTCAGCTCTGTGAGATTCTGCTTCCTGTAACTGGAGTTTCTCCAGTATGCTTAGTCCTCGGTAGCATCCTGTCTGTGATTATGAAATTGAAGCAGTGCAGGACAGGGAAGCCTGGCATGCTTCAGTCCACGGGGTTGCAAAGAGTCGTACACGACTTAGCGGCTAAACAACAATCGAAGCAAACTCTTGTGGGACAACTGACTTGGTCTCAGGAAGTAACATGAGGCAAAGCTTGTTACAGAGCAAATCCTCCTCCTTCTTGCCATTCCTGCATCCAAACAATGAGGCCACAGTCCTCTGTGGTTCCTTGGCAGTTTCCCAACCTCCGGCCTCTGAGATGGTGCTATCTGCTGAAATATCCGATGACATTTTCTCAAGTGTTGCTCTCCTGGAGATCAGCTTGGGCAAATGAACCAAACCTCAAAGGTCATTTTGGGGAGGCTATCTAGAGGACTTAGGACTGTCCACGTTTAGCCACTCATTTGATTTGAAATATTAGGTAATTTTTCCAGCCTTTAACAGTGACCAGGCCCAGTCATCTTTGATTCAAGGTTCTGTCCTTCTTTGCCTTTGAGATACTAGGAACCTTACCTTAGCTGTCTGTCTGGTCCTTATTCTTTCATGAGGTCGATTTCATCTCTTTGACATTAAATTGCATCATACAGGATAAAACATCTCACCGTTCTGCAGAAAGAGGCTAACCTTACTTTCCAAGTCATGTCACATTTTGGCATCTTCCTGAGGATCGCACTGTGTCTCATCCTTTGACTTCTCGTTACAGAACTGGAACCTCTCCTTCCACTAAAACTTAGTATCATCTGTCGGGATTCATATTTAATTGTAAAACTACAGTATTTAAAAAATCGAATTAATCCTGATTTCTTTACTTGATAGGTAAATCACCCTCTGAGCCGCTGGTTCCCAAGCGGGTTGGTGTTGTTCACGTATCACAAGTCATCTCGGAAGTTGATGGAAACAGAATGACTGTGAGCCAAGAAGGAGCACGAGATTCCTTCCCCCTCCAGCAGAAGATCTTGGTCTGCTCTTTGCTGCTCTTGACCAGGCGGTTGAAAATCAAAGAGGTCACCCTGGGGAAGGTTAGTCAGGAATCTCAGCAGATGGAGCTGGGGTGGAGAGGAGAATCTGCTTTGCAGAGCAGATATTTTCCTAAAGGCCTATGATGCTGCAGCTGATGTGAATTAAAAATGGATTTTAACGGTGAGAATAAGTACTGGTATCATGTAAAAGGCAGCTGACTTTTATTTCCCTTGGGCTATGGTTGAGACTTTACCATTAATCTTCTCCCCTTTATTTCTGCCTCTCCCTTTGAAACACAATAAAGCCCCCTCCTTGCATTACAGTGTAGGTTTTTGGCAGTACCTCCAGAATGCCTTTTCAAGGATTTTATTGAAAATGGAGAGCATTAGGGTATTCAGATAACTCTTTTGCAAACCCAGATTTACATCATTTTGAAAGATTACAAAGTTAGAAGAGATAGGGCTTTAAAACCACATGTTTTCCCTTGTTTCCTTCCAGTTATATGAAGCCTATAGTAACGTCTGTCGCAAACAGCAGGTGGCAGCTGTGGACCAGTCAGAGTGTTTGTCACTTTCAGGTCTCTTGGAGGCCAGAGGCATTTTCGGATTAAAGAAAAACAAGGAAACCCGCTTCACAAAGGTACAACGAACTTCTTTGTGACATTGCTTTTAATTGTCCTGCTTTGAAGAGCTTATCTTTTGCTAAAGTAAAGATTTAAAAATGATCACAATTTGATCAACACTGTTTTTTTGTTTGTTGCTGCTGCTGCTAAGTCACTTCAGTCATGTCCGACTCTGTGTGACCCCATAGACGGAAGCCCACCAGGCTCCCCCGTCCCTGGGATTCTCCAGGCAAGAACATTTGTTAGGTAGGATTTAAGGTGTGTGAAGATATGGTTATAGTATGAATCAGATTTTTTTCCCCCCATGTTATTGGAAAAGCAATGTTTAACTTGCTTGGCTTTTGTGAGTTCTCCACCACAAAAAGTCCTTTTCTCTTCCTTGCAGGTGTCTCTGAAGATTGAAGAGAAGGAAATAGAGCATGCTCTGAAAGACAAAGCTTTAGTTGGAAATATCTTAGCTACTGGATTGCCTTAAATTCTTTTCTACTAATACCCCACCCGAAAGTATCCAGCTGGCATTTAGAGACCGATGGAGTCTTCATTTTAGTACTTTATATACTCAGGTCTGAAAGCAGATGACCTTTTTTTACTTAAAACTGATAAAATATAATCTATAGATTCGTGACTAATAGCACAGAATTATATCATTGAGTTTTATTATATTTATGCATTACAAACTACCAAGTAGACCCTTTTTAATTACATTCACTACCTCTACCCTGAGTGTGCCCCTAACCAACATGCTTACAAGTATACAGATGGATGCTGCAGAAAGTTCATGTATTTATTTCTTAGTCTCCACAAACATTGGTATATTTTTAAGAACTTTTGGATCAGAGGAAGCAGAACGAAAAAGGAGACTCCAGACAAATAAGCAAGTTGACGTGGAGATTTGGAGGCCACTTTGATCAAAGGATATCTTTTTTTTTTTGGAGTGTACTGTGTTCATGTAATGTTGCAGATACTTCCACACTGTGACATGTTAAAGACTCGTTGAATTTCTTGGGCACTCCCAAGGTTGTGGGGGTGGTCAGGAGAATGTGACTACAGATTGTGAATATATTTTCAAGCTGCAGTGTTTGTCTTCTTCAGCAATCACATTTCAAGAGAGCTCAAACTTTTCAGAAGGCAATGTGAAAATTCCTCCCCAGACTGTCCCACGGTCCTAGCTGCCCTCAGCTGAAGCCACTTGTTTCAAGATGCCCTCGTTTGGGTTTGGATTGTCATTGAAACCTCATTTTCCCAGTCTTCTTAGATAAATTAATCCACATGGTTACTCAAGTTCCCACTTTTCTGGGTTTGGCTTCCAGTGGCATTAAATGGCAATGTGTGATGGGGACACCAGAGGGCACCATGATAACACTGGCTGCCTTAGGAGTGCAGGTGTGGGACTGGGGTAGTTTTGAGGAAAGGGAAAAAAAAAACTGAAGTTTGATTCCTCTGGGAGATTGCTGTACTTTTATAACTCAAGCATATGCTTGGAATGCAAACCATGTGTGATAGGAATGATGTGACAGCCAGTGACCAAGTCTGTGCCGCTCCCTGAGTTCTGCCTCCTGCCTTCCTGACATGGCTTGGGTTTGAGAACTTGATATGTGTACAAATGATCAGTTAGCCACTGATTCATTCATGCTGCCCACTGGATCCTTGCAATGTGATCTGGGCTGTGGCAGGTGGTACAGGATAGAAGGAGGGCACACAGAGAGCGCCCTCTGAAATGAACACTACCTGCTAGTGTGTGTAGCAGAGCGTAGTCTGTAGACAGGAGCCTGAATGTCTCACACTCCTTCCCTAGAGCATTTGTTCCCTCTGAGGTCAATTTGCGAGGGGAGAACACAGGTCTATACCTAGCAGCTTGGAAAGCGTCCGGGGCTATAAGGGTTAACGAGCATAATTGCAGAGATTGTCCGAAGGCTGATGGAAAGCAGAGACTGAATGGGATTGAGAACAGATGCGAGGCTTGATTTAAATTACATTTTATTGGATGCTGCAGCCTTAAGAGACGTGACTGCTTTACAGTTTGTTTCCACACTGTGGGCAGCTGCTGTCTGTTCTGTGTCCACAGTAGGATCCTGCCCAAAGAGGAGCGACCTCCCCACCTCGTTGTGTTTGAGGCTTGGCGCCTTCCTCTTAACTGTAGGACTGGAGTCAGGAACATGGCTTGACTCGCATTGGGGCTGCTGTGTATCCTCTGGCACTGAGCCAAGATCGCATTTGCAGATTCAAAGAGGCCAAATTTCTTACCCCCTCTACCTCCTCTCTCTCCCTTTCCCCTGGTATTAGGAAATCGGGTTTTCTGTGTACTGGTTTGTTAGTTTTCCTTCCCTTCGGTTCTCCCCCCACTGTCAATTTCTAGGTCATTGCTGCTCTTAAGACTTCAGCAATTGGAACAGGGTTAGTTCCATCAACGATGCGTGAAGCTGACTTCGAGTCCCTGCTTGGCTTCCGCTGCCCTTGTGGGAGCACAGGCTGATGTATGTTTGTCAGCGGAGTCTTAAATGTAATTCAGACAGCCGGGGAGCAGACTAAGAACAGGAAAAAAGTCCTTTTCTCGCTAAAGCTGAGAGCTCTGGGAAGGCGGTGGGATTTTTAGGGGGCTGGGCTGGGTTTGCGGTTACTGGTTTCTGCCAGGAGCATAGGCCGTTTCACATGGAGTAGTGGCAGAGATGCTGACCTACATTCTTCCTCTCGAAGGTGGTGGGGTGTGTGTGTCTGTCTCCTGGTTTATTTATTTCTTCACAGAGGCAGGGGAAGCTTCCATAGAGTGTCGGTGGGTATTGCCATGGAACGCACACAGACACAGTTAAACTGGTGTGAGTTTCAACCCCGGAGCTGCAACTGACAATTCTGGCTCAGTGAAGACCTGCCTGTGGCTGGATGACTGGCAAGAGGGTGTGAGGTCCCAGCTGCCCAGAGATCCAAAGTTGGCAGAGCTCTTTCCTTCTTCCCCCTCATTGCGCCCTTTTAAGATACACCAATAAAAACTGAGAAAGTAGGAAGGAGATACGACTTGGGGCTTTTTAAAAATATCTGTGGAGAGGTTACCTTGACTACTGAGAGAGACCAAAACGGAGCAGAGGTGGAGAGCTTTTTTAACATTTGTATCTGTCCCTAGCACTTAGTATGGTGCCTGAGACCTGGGGGGGCGGGGTCGGGGTCGTATTCCATTGACAGTTGTTGAGTGAACAGATCCACGAGGGAGTAAGACGCCGCCTCCCCCTCCATCTTGAGGACAGTTCTGATCTGGAGGCAGCCCGGGCTGGTGCTTCTGCAGGGAGAGGGCTGCTCCATCCTGTGGTGTGTCAGTGTGGTGTCCCTCAGCCTCACAGATGCGTTCCAATGGCTCCCTCTGATGTGATATTTGGCTTGAGGCAACTTCCATGTTGCTCCCAGGAGGCCCTGGCTTTGGGGGAGAGTGTCCCACCTACTGGCTGGGAGGAAGGGGTGTCTGTCTGGATGTTACCTAGTGTCCCCAGAGATGGGCCAGAAGCTGCGCAGCCTCCAGCTGGCAAGGGGTTAAGGAGGAGCCCACCTTTGGCGTCCTGCTGTTTTAACTTTTGAGGAAAAGGTGTGATCTCAGGTTCCTCCTGAAAAGATCAGGTGTCCTCAGCGACCTTTTAAGTGACCAACAGCAATAGGTCTCCACCTTCTCAGAAGGGGTGGGTCTGCAGGGGGAGAAGCTGTGCCCTCTGGTCTCCCCTTGATTTTCAACCCCGGCCCCAGGGTGCTGGCAGTAGAAGCTAATTGGGTGCGAGGGGCCCGGGTAAAGGCTGTCTGAAGCCTGGCAAAAGGAGGGAGCCAGCTCCTTTTTTAAAAAGCTCTAATTGAGTTCTGAATCAGCCTCGCTGCCTTTGATCCCGCCTCTGTTTCCCACACTGCCTGAAAGAGCTTCATCAGCACTTTACAACAAGGGTGCGCCTGCTCCCCACACCCGCCCCCCTTCTCCTGACGCTCTCTGCCGCCGCCATCCACTGCTTGTCTCCTTCAGTTAAGATAATGAAGATGCTGAGAGATAAAATGTGTATTTAATAAGGGTGGGGGTAGGGAGGTGGAAAGGGGCAGCCAGGGCCTTCCCTAGTTTGGGGCCCAGCCAAGACTGGGCTGAAAGCAAAGCTAGAGTAAGACTTGGCCCCAGGGTGTGGGGGTTTCTGGGCCTAGATCCAGTTGACTTCACTGCCTGCTGTTTGCCCTAAATTCCCCCACCTCCACCCTCTCACCCCCACACTTCTTTCTTTCCTCTCTGCCCGCTCCCAGTGGGAAAATTGAGTCTCGCTTCGACCTTATTTTCAGCTGATAGATTGGCCTACGGTACGGTGCCCCCTACCCCAGAGTCAGCAGCAAGGTCGGGCTAGGGCAGCCCCTCCAGCCTGGGCCTGTAGAAGCTGTGGGTTCACAGTGTGGGGTGAAAAGGAGCTGGAGTTAATGAAGACCAGCTGTAGTCTGGGTTCTGCCCACACTTAGCTGCGGGCCAGCCTTTGGTGGTGGTGAGAAGGATGAGGGTACGTGACCTCCATCCCTGGGCACAAGGATATCCTGTGGCAGCTGAGGCTGGCTCTGCTCTCTGAGCGTGGCTTTATCCTTAGGTTGTAAGAGAGTTGTCTGTTTCCCTCTTCCCCTGCTCCTCCCCTCCCCAGTGACACTCAGCCCTTATTGAGCTTTATAACTGTAGTGGTGGCCCAGCTGAGATCTGAAGATCTCCAAGCTCTTCTGTAAACACTCATTAACTGCCTGGGAAGAACCCAGAGCCCTGGTTAACAGCTGGGAGAGAACTGAGGCACATTAGGGTGAAAGGCTTGACCTGAGCTCACCCCACTGGCTCCACCCTGGGGCCCTCCAAACCTGCCATCCAGCTCCTCGCCCCAGTTCCTGCCAGACTGACGCAGGGGTGGAGGTAATGCTGCCACCCTCTCCCCCTTCTAGGAAGAGGCCGTGCCCTCTCCCTTCCATGACTCTGTCCCTGACTTCCCCTGGCCCTTCACCCCGTGACGTTTCCCCTGTTTTGCTGCTGGAGGTGTGTGCAACTCCCCTTGCAAAATGTTTAGCAGGCCCTCTGCAGCCTTCCCTCCACATTCCCTGGCCCACCTTGCCCCACAACCCTGAGTTCTCCCTTTGAGAAATTAGGCTATTCTAAACTGGGTCTGTAACCTTGAAGTTGCAGGCTTCCCTGGTGGCTCAGCGGTAAAGAATCCACCTGCCAAAATACAAGATTTGATCCCTGGGTCAGGAAGATTCCCTGGAGAAGGAAATGGCAACCCACTCCCATGCTCTTGCCTGGAGAAGCCCAGGGACAGAGGAGCCTGGTGGGCTACAGTCCATAGGGTCACGAAGAGTCGGACAAGACTGAGCAACTAAACAACAACCTTGAAGTTGATCTAATTATGCTGAGGCCTTCTTGCCTTCTATTTATCCTAAATAGTACCTGGGAAAATGCTCTCCTTTAACATATTCATTCTGGTAAAGCTTCAGGATCCAATTGAGGGCCGGGTAGGGAGCCTGAGTTGACCCCTAGGTTCTACATCCCCTTCCTTCACTGACAGTTGCCATTTCTGCCAAAGGACGTAACCCAAGGACTCCCAGCCCCACCGGCTTATCCTCTCACTTGGCTACGTATATCTGCACAGCCCAACACACTCCCAGACACACAGGCCTCAGTCTAAGGATATAAAAATGCCAATTTCCAATTGCTACCTAAGTCATACTGCCCTTTCCACTGGCTAGAAATCAGTGTCTTCTTTCCCCTTGGCATGACCTCCTCCTCCTAGGCATTTAGGAATAATTTAGGGGAGACTGTGCTCTGTCTAGGAGGGGGAGGGTAGAAGTGAGCTCCTGTCCAAAGTGAATACCCCCCTTCCCCAGATCCCAGGCTAGTTGGGAGTGGTGAGAAAAGCCATCTTAACCCCACCTTCAGTCCCAAAGCTCAAATCCATCCATTCAGGCCAGGCAGAAGCAATGTTTTCCTTAAATCTGTCCCATAATATCCTCCACTAAAATCTCCCATGTGCTGTGTATTTGACACCGGGGACTGTGGCTGTCCCCAGCCCATGACTCAGACCTCGTCTTTCACCAGTGAGTTCTTTCTGCCCCATCCGTTCAGCTCTGCACCCGCTGACCCAGTCACGGCTGGTGGAAGAGGGCGGAGAGAGTGTGGAGAGTGGGCTTTAGGACCCAACGGGAACCTGTGCCTCTTGCAGCAGCCTAACCCAGAAGCAGGGGGGAATCCTGAATCGAGCTGAGAGGGCTTCCCCGGTTCTCCTGGGAACCCCATCGCCCCCCGCCGGCACGCACCTGAGCAGGTAGGAGCTCGAACACCCTTTCCCAATTCTGCCTCGGCCGCCTTCCGCCCGGCCTTTCCGCTTCTCATCTGGCCGTTTCCCTCTCGGCAGTTCAGGCTTTCCCCATCTCTCCTCCCCCACGGCTCGCTGTAGTCCAGGGAGGTGGGGGCCTGGGAACACAGCGGTGCCTGGGACCTCCGAGCCCCTGCGCCCTCCGGCGCCCTTGCTGCACGCCCCTCAGGCATTCCCGTTCTGCAGCTAAGAATGGAAAATGGGGGTAAGGTCTGCCCGGGCGCCAGACCCCGCACCCTCCTTTGCAGTGTCTCCTAATCCCCCTTCCCCCACTTCACCTCGAGGGGAGAACTGGCACGCTAAGGTGACAGGGAGCCGGACCGGGAGATCGCTGGGGAAGCCAAGACTCCCTGGGGATTTCTCTGTCGCTTCCTCTCTACCCTCCCTCCCCGCCCCCTCCAGCCCCAAGAGCCCAGGACTTTGCCCCCCACTCCCTACTCTCCTTGTAGAACCAGTGCCCGCTTCCAGGCTCATGGCACATTGGAGTGGCCAAAGGCTGTGCGGCAGGGTAGTGGAGATTGTGAGCTTTTTTGGGGGGTGTGGGGTGACCTTTCCTGCGGCGGGGGGAAGTTCTTTCAGGTTAGAGCCCTTCCCATCCTTGCCAACACCTCAACACCTATGGAAAAGCGCTCCCCCGCCCCGCACACACACTGTGTGTGTATGTGTGTGTGTGTGTGTGTGTAGACCATATGGTTGTAAGATCTATAAGCTTGGGATAGAGGTGGCTATATGCATGGATGGGGAGAGATCCCAGAGTGTGGCTCAGGCCAGAATAGACTCAGCCCAGATGGCTGGGGAAGGGGGTGTGGACCAAATCAGGGAGGCCACCCAGCCATGCCAGCTCCCTGGGCTCCTTGGCTTTCAGAGCTTGAGCTCCTGGTGTTACCCTGAAGCTTCTGCCCTCCTGCAGGCTCTCTGGGAGAGGGGTGGATGATACCTAGTGTCTACGGTGACTTGTTTGTCTCTCTCCTGGGGGGCTGACAGCCCTTGTTCTCTGAAGATCTAGGGCATCTCATTCTGGTTTGGTGGGTTGGCAGGAGAGGTGTATGACTTGTCTGAGTAACCGTGTGTGTAAGTGTGTGTATTGCCTCTGGGTGTAGGAGACTGGGCTGGGGAGCCATGGAAGAGACAGGTCACACTTTGAGGGAACCCCTCTAGCTCCCTGTGGGGTGGGTGGGTGGTGCACCCCTGTCTGGTCACTCTATCTAGGTGTAGTGTATGTTCTATATTCCTCCATGATCCCCCAGATCCCCTAAGGGGTGGTTTTGGAGGAAAATGTGGATAATGGAGTGACTTCAGACTCAGTTCTGCTCTTGACCCAGGAAGGAAAGTAAATTCTGCTTGTGAGCAGTGGACTGAGAATCAGGCCTGAATTTGAGACTCAGCTTGCTCATTTGACTACGTGCATTTATACAGGTCTCTAAGCCTCTAGTTTCTTAATTTATAAAAATGGCTATTAGTAACAAGCCCACCTGGCCTGATAGGGATGCAGCCATAAAGACCTCATAAGACAATGTATCCTACAGCCCAGTGCAAATGGTAGTGGGTGGAGGGTGGGGTGGGGTGGGGGGCGGGGATAGTGTTCTAGGATGGGCTTCTTTTTCTAATCTAGGTCATCTCTCTGCCTTCAGTTTCCTTCCCCCATCCTTGCCCATCTCTGGGATGGAGGAGCCAGGTTGTTGCCCTAGGGGCTGCAGAATTCCCCTAATGCAGGTCATAGCTGGCCACCAGCTCTTTGGTCCTCTGGGGCTCCACACCTTCTCCCCTGCGCCCCGTCTCCACCTTCCTCTTGCCATTCCTGCTCAGCGTCCTTGTCCCTGTCTCTCCCCTGCCCAGTGGCCTCCTTGTCCGGCTCACTGGGCAGGAGCCCTAATCGGATTCGACAGCTGAGATATGTGTGGCGGCCGAGAGCAGGCGGGAGGGAAGCCAGTGGGAGGATGGTATGAGGGCTGCCCCTGGCACTGCCCAGGCCTCCCAGGCACCACCTTGGGCCTGCTGACTCCTGACTTGGCTGGGCCCCAGGGGAGGGGTGCCAGGGGAAGCTCAGGAACGAACAGGCCGGGGTCTGGAGATAAGGGGAGGGGGGAACACACTTAGGCCCCTAGGACCTCCCTGATATTTTGTGCCCTTAATAAGCCCTTCGGACTCTGACAGGCTCTGATGGGAGGAGAAGAGAGCAGGTGAGAGCCTGGCTGGCCCGCCCACCCTGCTTCCCGCATCCCTAGGGCTCTGCCTTCTTCTCCCTTCTTGTTCAGAAATGTGTTCACTTTCCCCCTGCAGCCCCTCTGGCCAGTTCCTCCTGGAGGGTCACCTCTGGGAGCTGCTGGGGGCACTTGTGTCTGCCTCTCTCCAGGCTGTTTCCTCTGCTCCGAGGTATTTCTCTCACTCCCTCCCTGGGCCAGGAGCCAAGACTCCTGGGTTTCCCGCCTGCCTCCTGGTGCAGAGCTGCCCTGCAGGCCTCCAGAGAGTCGCTAAGCTGGTTTCCTTCCTCCTGCGCAGGGAGGGCCTTCTCCCAGGGCTTGGAGGTGTCAGGAGTCCCAGGTGGGATAGGGGTGGAGGCTCTGTAGCCCCTGGCACCCATGTCCGGCTCCTCCCTCCCAGCCTCTGACTCAGCTTGGGGGCAGCATATGCCCAGCCTGGCAGGCATGACCTGTTCTTGCCTCCAGGCTTCCATCTTTACGTGTGGGAGCCAAGACCTCTCCTAAAGCTTTTTTCCCCATGGCATCTGGGGGTGGCTACCGAAACCCCTCTGTCTGCACCCACACATTTAGGGGAATGGGGGATTAGCATAATTGAGGCTGGGGCGCTATTTTGTCTTCCTTCCTGCTGGGCCAGGATGAAGAGAACCAGCACAGACTTCCCCACACCAATTCCCTCTGCCCTCAAAGGACCAGCCCGTGGAGCCAGGCCCTGCCCTCTCGGTGCCCACAGTGTGGTTGGCACTGATTTGTCAGAAATTGGGAAGGTTTCCCTCCAGACCGCTGGCCTCCTCTCCCCCTCCCATGGGGTGAGGACAGCTCTCAGATTGTAGGCACTTATGGGCAGGCCTCCCCCTAGGGAAGGGGTGTGGGGTGCCCCTGAGATGGCCAAGTTGGCACTCGTCCCAGGCTGGAGGGCTGGACCTGATTTGGGGCTGGGAGTCTGTGGGGGAGAGCAGGACATGGGCCTCCCTGCCCCCTGCATTTCCTGCTCTTTGGGCAGCTGTGGGCGAGAAAGGCTGCAGGGACTATTTTTAGTTGGTCTGTCCCCTGGCAGGAGGGACGTGCAGAAAAGCACGGGGCAGGCAGAGGGGCTGGCCAAGGTGAGGGTAAGCCGGCGGGTGGAGGAGTGAGGAAAGGCCAAGGGGCAAGAAGACAGAGCAAGGAGGAGGCATGGCGGGCAGGGGTAGGGCCTTGAGAAGAGGGTCCTGACCAGAGGATGGGCTGGACTGGGCGGGGGAGTCCTGGGGACCCCCAGGGCTCTCTCTATCCCAATAGAACCAGAAGGGGCTTTGGAGGCACCTGGCCCATCCCTTTCCCCTACAGAGGGGAAAAGAGGGGATGTGATTTGCCCTTGGACATTCACCCCATCATTGGCTGCTTTGGAACCCCAATCCAGGCCCCTTGCGCCCTTTGTTTTTCTCTTGTCAGAGCCCCTCCCCACACTGGGCTGTGCTACCCTCCTCTGTCTGTCCGTCCGGCAGCAAGTAGGGCCTGGCCAGGCTCCTGGTCTCTTTCCCTCTCTGCTTGTTTATGCACGGTCTTCGGTAAACCCCAGCTTGGTTTGTTTATAAGTCTCCGCCGTGTGTGGAGAGAGTCTGTGTCCAGGCTGGAAGGAGGTCAGGGTTGGGGTTTGTTTAGGTGGCCTGTGGCCACTGGTGCGAATCGAGGTGCTGGGCCGGTTCCAATCGTCTCACAGGCTGGCTAGCCGGGAGCTTGGAGACACCTTCGAAAAGGGGCATCCGACCTAACCCCATTTTAGGGACCCAGCGAGGGTGAAGGATTGTGCCCACTGTCCCAGGAGGAGTTAGGGACTGTCCACGGACTAGGATACAGAGCCCTTTGTGAGTCCCCGTCCTGCCACGCCTAGGTCACAGTGGTTGTTTGCCAATCCGCCCAACAAAGGAAGGGGGTGGGAGCAGGGAGATTGCCACTGGCTTCTGATCACAGTCAGAAGTGAGCCCTTTGAGGCCCAGAGGTGGGGGAGAAAGTTCAGCGGAGAAACGTGGTCCCTCAGAGTTGAGCCTCATTCCAGGGGCCAGCGTGTTGCACAGCTGCAGGGGGCACCATTCCATAGACCAGTAGGTGAAGGGCACCCTCTGGGGTTGTTCAGAGCCCTGCTTGGGGAGCTGAAGGTGTTTCTGTCCACCACCTTCTTTCTTCCAATCAGCTTCAGATCCAGCTGGAAGGAGGTGTCCCAGACAGGCTTTAATCCAACACCCACTCCCCACCCTGCCTCCTGCCGCTCAGCCCGCCTCCCCCCACCAAGCAGGCCTCAGTGGGCCACCAACTGTGGCACAGGGGCCCTGCCCCCTCTCTCCACCCAGTTTCTATGTCTCTGGGGGGCTGATTTATCATCCCCCCTCATCAGGCCGGCTGCAGTGTATGAAAAATCAATAGAGCAAATGGATTGAGGTTGTTCAGCCTGTCGGCTCCCCTGGGGCCCCATCAACTCTCCCAAGACTTGGGGAGTTACTCAGTCCCTTTCTGGCTCAACATACACAGAGATCCACACACCCAGTGCCTGTAGCCTGGGCACAGGAATGATTCTGTCTCTGTCGTCTCTCTTGTTCTCTCCCTCTCATATCCTGGGCTGGTCTTCGCATGACAAATACCCTTGAACATTTATTTTCTAGCTTGGGTGGAGTGGGGGTGGAGGGGCTTAAAGGGCAGTAGGCTGCCAGCCAGAGGTGGGAGGGGAGCAGGTGGGTGAGGGAGGCAGTATACAGGGGAGAGGATGAGCTGGGGAAGGGATTGGGTGACAGCCCACCCCATCAGCCTCTGGTAACTCAATCCCTGCACCCCGATTCCCCTCCCGCTGAACAACTTCAGCAGCTGCTGGCAGAAGCAGGGCTGGCAGAAGTGTGTATGAGTGCATATGTGTATGGCGGGGGGGAAGAGGGGCTGTGGGGGCAGGAGGTGCTGCCAAGACATGTTAAAGGAGACTCACAGCCTGGGTACAACTTGGGTGGCAGGAGGAGGTGGGGCCAGGGGGAGAGTGGGTGGTGAGTGATGGGCAAGGGGCAGGCTTCATTCAGGGGAGGGGCAGGGCAGCCCAGGGGTCTCAGAAAACTTGTCTGCACGGAAGCAGGGCCTGTCATGGTGGGTGTGGGCAGTAGCAAGGGTTCAGGGGTGGGTAGCACCATGGCTTTCCCTAGGATGCCTGTTCTCCATCAGGGATGCAGATAACCATGGAGGACACGGCCTGCCCCTGTCCCCAGTCCCTGGGCTGTGCCTGCTGGGTATCACAGTCTCGGTGACTAAGTCACTTCTGTCCTGGGGCTGGCAAGGTGCCAGGCTCAGCTCTTCTCGGTAGGTGAGTCACTGCCCTGGCATCTCCCCCGGATGCAGCTGAGTCACTGGCCGTGCCTGCTGGGCAGGTGGGCACTGGGCTTGGGGGTGAGCTTGGGGGGCTATGGATGTAGCCCCCAGCATCTTCTCTGATCTCTCTCTGGCGTGTCCTGGCCCCACCCACAAATCTGCAGAGCCAGGCAAGGCTGGTGTTTCTGCCCTGTGCTCTGTTGGGGGACGAAGGAAGAGGGAGCAGGGTGCTGCATGGAAATATATTCAGGATAAATGAGGGGTTGAGAAGGGGTGGTGAGTTTGAATCTCAGCTCTTAGCTCTGCCACTGACAAGCTGTATGACCTTGAGCAGGGCCATTCCCTTTCTGAGCCTCAGTTTCCTCCTCTGTACAATGCAAGCAGGAGCCTTGCCCTGGATGACTTTCCAGGACTGTGAAAGTGAGATGGGTGGGGCCGTGAGGCAGTTTGCCGGGGATAAGCTGAGCAGCTAGGGAGGGAGAGAGGAGTCTGGTGGGGTCAGTTCAGGTTCCAGCAGACATCTCCACCCCACCTGCATCCAGGTGGTCTTGCGGGGGCAGTATTTCCCATCCTCTGTTCAGATTACCAGTGATGCTATTCTTCAAGAGTTCCCCACAGGCAGAGAAAGGGAGGCCTTGTTTTGCTGGAAGTGTAGGCTCTCCCAGGGTGTTTCACAGCTATTTTGTATCTCCTTTGTCTGACTGAGGCTGTCACTGGCCCCCCACCTATCTGCGTTTTCTCAGATTTCCTCTAGTTGGGAGAAGGATGCCTGTCTTGAGAAATCAGCTGCTTAGGCTCCTCCCCCAGCCCATCTCCTCTGCCTGCCAGAGGGGAAGGCTAGGCCCCAAGAAGGGGTGTCTTTTTTAAAGAGTGAGGAGTCCCTGGAACTGTGGCTTGTCTCCCTCCTTTGGCCCCGGAGCACTTCTCCCCCTTGCATGAGAGTCCCTGGAGGGTGGGGGTGGGGACTCTGGAGTGGGTCCTGCAGAGCTGAAGTTCAACTCAGCAGTGAGGTAGTGCCCTAAAGTGGGCGGCCGTGTGCTTGTACACATGGATGTCAATTTTCTGTGCCTGAGTGTCTGCCCTCTGTGGGGAGCAGGTTTGTGGGTGCATGAACTTCTACCCTCATGTGGGTCTCCTGCTCTGTCTGTTCAGGAGTATGCCTCCCCTCTGTTTCATGACCTTGTGGATGTACAAATGCCTGTCTTGTATGTGCTAGTTCGGTGTGTTTACATATGTGTGCATACATGTGTGCCCTAATGTGCACATGCATGTGCATATATGGATGTCCTGAGTGTGCATTTGCACACCTGCATCCCCATGGGCGCGAGTGTACCTGACCCCATGTGCTGGCAGGTGTACGGGAAGGCCCCCCTTCGTGGGAGGCAGTATGCCTGTGTACAAAGTGCACGATGCATTTTAGTGTCTGTGATCTTTCCCCTCTGGCCTCCGCTGGAAGGAACCTGGCAGAATCTAGACTGGTGAAATCTAGGAGGAGACTGTACGAACTGGGGGGCGGCTGGCACTGAGTCCCCTCCCTGAGCGGCGCCCCCTGCTGCTGGCGGGACTCTAACTGCTGCTGCTGCTGCTAAGTCACTTCAGTCGTGTCCGGGGGGGGGGGAGGTTGGGGGAGAAGGGGTTAAGCGTCGGCGTGCACATCTGGGAGCCATTGGCGCATTCCTGCCCGCTGAGCGCATGTTTGCGGATGGATCTGGCCGGGACAGGGCGGGAGGGGCTGGTTCGCACCGGCGGACGGAAATCCAGACGGGAGCGAGAGACAGCCCGGCCCAGCGGGCGGGAAGGGACCTGGGGAAGCGTCACCCGGACGCTCTTTCCTCGCCCCGCCGGACCTCAGGGCACAGCGTCCTGCCGACGCTGCTTGTCCTACCTCAGACAGACTGGGGGCCCAAAGCTGGAGAGAGACAATGAGATCCCTCAGTCCTAGACCCGGCTGTGCTACCTGTGCCGGGCGATCGGGGATTAAACCCAGTGTCCACTCGCAGACTGGGGTTCCTCGTCTGAAAAGCGGGGACCGTCGGGCCGGTGGGTTTGAGAGCTCTGCCAGCCGGGTCATGCTGTCTCCTCACGGGAGGCTGGGAGTGGGCACTTCCCCTTACAGTGGAAAGTCCTGTGGGGGCACTTGTGGCCACTTCTCTGACCGAGGACCTGGAGGGAGGTGTTCACTTATGGATTCCTCTTTCTGTCCGCCCCCCACGCCGCCCCTCCCTCCCGCCACAGACAGCTCGAGGCGGGCAGATGGTCCTCTCAAACGGAGCAGCAGGCTAGGAGGGGGCTTGTGGCTGTGTCGGGGACTGGGGTCTCTGCAGAGGGAGAGTGACTCAGATTCTGCCCCAAGAACGCAAGCTTTCCTATCTCCTCCAGCCTGGACCAGGAGAGAGAAGCTCGAGTCTGAGAATGTAGCGGTGCTCCTGGGCGCCCCCCCCACCACCCGCTTGGCTCTTGGAATGCCCCTGAGAATCGCTCTTCTTTGGGGGAAGGGTTCTCTGGGGGTTGCTGAAAGGTGGGGTTGGGCCAGAGTTCTTCCGACCCACTCGAGTTGGAAAGGTGTTTAGGGGAAGAGGAGGGGGCCGTGCTTGGGGGGGTCTACATGCCTTTGCACTCCATTTTTGCCAGTGAGAAAATTGAGATTTAGAGAAAGGAAGCGACTCGCTCAAGGTCACACAGCTATTTTCGGGGGGCTCCAGGAGGAAGATTATAATGAAAGGGGTCAGAGGCTTGACCGTTAGGGCCAGAATCTCTGTATGTGTTTCCAAATTACGTCGCCGCCTGTCTAACTCAGGTTTAGGTGTGAAGGGTGTGTGCTCGTGATCCTCGCCCCTGTGAGTGTGGGTGTGTGTGGTTGGGGGGAAGGGAGTGTGATACCGCACACGGCAGTCCTTTCTCCACTGAGTCCTCATTTCATTCTTGGCTCAGAACTCCCCTTCTCGCTCTCAGCCTCTTCTTTTGGGGCAGAGGCAGGGATTCTCCCAGATTCCCACGATTGAGCTTTCTGCTAGGCGCGGCTCCTTTAAGACTCGCTCGTTCCCTGGGTCTATTAAGGAGGGGGGCGTGACCCTGTGTGCCCGCCCCTGGCTAGTGATTGGTCGGTGGGCGGACGGGGGCGGGCCCTAGGGTGAGGGCCTCCCCGCTGCTCGGTACCCTCCGCCCCCCCAGTCTGGGGCTCCGGGTAAAGTTTCAGCCTCCGCACGTGACTCGCCATGGCCGCTGCTTTAGCCCCGCGCCCCTGAGCCACGGCCCCCCAAACCACTCCTCTCCCTGGACCCCGCAACCCCTGACGCCGAGCGGCTCCAAGGCTCAGGGTCAGGGCATACGCTGTGCCCGCGGGTGACCCGGACGGATTTTTCCCCCTACAGCGAGGTAACCTCTCCCCCGGGGATTTTGGAGAGCCTCCGGCTCTTGCAGGCATCGGGGCCCCTTGGCCTGTTCCTGATAGAACCCGCGAGCGGGGGACCTGGTGCGGGGCGGGTTCCGACGGGAACTTGGGGTTTCCTGGGCTTCCCAGCCCGCCGCCGTGCTCAGGGTGTGGGAGCCCGGTCTGTGCGTCTGTCTGCTCCGGTGTCTTCGCGCGCAGCCGGGAGATGTCTGGGGACGTCTGCCGCGCGTGTCTCCGGCGCGAGCTGTGGCAGAACCCACGCTGGGAACTCCTGCCCTCTCTCGCCTTTCTTTTCACAAACAAGTAAAACAAAAAGACTTTGAAACCTGTTTGGGGAGAGATCTGATGCCCAACGGACTAGCCCCCTCCTTTTCCTCCTGTTATCTGAGCCGCCTTGCGGTTTGGGGAGAATCAGCCCTGGGGCCCACCCCCACCAGAGGCTGCCGGTTGGGGGGCGGGGCCCATTCAGCTGGTGTCCCCCGTGGAGTGCGGGAAGCCGTCAGAATTGGGGACGGGAGCCAGTGCAGCCAGGGGAGGGATGTCTCTGAATCTGGTGGCACTGTGGGGTTGTGGAAGTATTTGGGGGCGTAGGGAGGAAGGAACAGATTGGTCGTCTTTGCTCTGCTGAGGGTGTCTGGGACCTGGTGCCACCCAGAAAGCGAGGAAGCTGCGAGCCAGATGTGTATGTGGGAGGGGTTGCTGGAAAGTCTGCTTGGCAGTGCCCCTTCTCCTCGCTGGGCATTGCCTTATTGTCAGGCTGATCCCTGAGAAGGGGGCCAGGCCTCCATTGTGCCAGGCTGGGGATGGGGACTAACTCATGTGAAAATCAGATAAGAAAAGTCCCCCAGTCTTGGAGTCACGTCTCTACCATTCATTGTATCTTGGATAGGTTGCCCATGTGCTGGCATGAAGGGCGGTACCCTTGGCCCCCATCTAATACCAGCTCCCTCTTCTGTAACCAGATTGCCTTCTACTTGCAAGACATGTGCACATGTATGTGTGTGTATGTTCTCAGATGGAGACTCCCCCACCCCTCCGCCCACTGCGGGCTTACCCCCAACCCTCACTTCTGCTGCTGACTACCATCCCTCCTCCAGTTTCCCAGTTAGGAGATTCAGAGATGTCTCTCATTCCCTTCCCTGGCTGCAGTGGTCACAGGGCAGGGTTGTTCTGGGGAAGTGGTTCAGTAAGGTCGCCAGGTCTTGCTAGGAAATGGACTCAAGCCCCAAACTCTCCTCCCAGGCCTTGTGCTTGATGGGGAGGCTGGGCCGGGGAAGCCCCAGGTTGCAGTAGGGGTGGCTTGGAGCCTTGGGGCTTCCCCTGTGAGGCGTGGAGATGAGTCTGGGGGAGGGGATAAAAGAGTCTTTGGAGCTGGAGGGGGCGGGGGGTGGTGGTTGTGGAGTCAGGGAGTTTGTGACTATGAAAGATGTTGGTGCACTGGGAGGGGCTTCGATGTCAGTTCTGCCTGGGAGTCTGGGCCATGTCGGTCCTGAGACAGAGCGGTCACTGGTGTCAGACTTGAGTAGGTCCGTGGGAGTGGAGGATCTTGGATTTGGACTGTGTGAATGAGTGTACATGAGGTGGGCACCTCAGGACTTTCCTCGCCAGACTGGTAAGGGCAGTGCAGATGCAGGGGCAGTTCTGAGAAGACCCTGGGTTTGGAGCGACTTGATCCTGGCTGCCTCCTCTTATAGCCCCCAAATCCCCACCCTTCACGTTGACCCTATATGCCCCTACTACCACTCTGGGAAACCTCCTTGGTCCCCCTCCTACTCCTAACCATGTGGCTGCCTGGCAGGAAGCTAGCTGTGGGCAGCCCCATCCTGATCACCCCCATGCCTCCCCCGCTAGGCACAGTCACCCACATGTGCCATGACGTGGTTCCTGCCACCCTGTCTATTGTGGGGGGAAAGCGCATCGTCTGAGTGGCCCTTGGGGTCCGTTTTAATTAGCTCCCCTTCCTCTAAATCATTTGGTCCTGGAACCTGGCTCTGTCTGCCCTCAGGGAGCTCCCCCCAACCCCTCCCCACTCCTTGATCAGACTAGAAGGTCTTAGGTGGGTGGTCCTCAGAATTATGTGACAGGGTGGGACCTGCCCCCAGATAAACCTTAGAGCCCTGTTCCCTGGGTGGCATGGACAGGGCAGGACCCTGGCTGGGCTGTATGGGTGGGTAAGTTTGGGACTCTTTGGCTTCCATTTAGGAGCACTGTCTGGGTTCAGGGGTGATGGGCGTCTGGGGAAGGTAATCCTATCCTCCCCCCCCAATGCGATGAGTAAATCTCCTGTCGCCCAGCACCCCACACCCTTCCTGGTGGTGGTGGTGGTTTGGGGAATGTGGGAAGCTGGCAGGGCCCCTGGCAAGATGGCCAGGGTTGTCTTGACTTACTGAGTTTTGGGAAAGGAGTGTGGCAACTGATACCCCAGTTCCCAGGGTTTTGGCTGCACGTCTTCTCTGACGCCTGCTGTCTTTCCTCCCTCTGTTCCCCTCTCCACCCTCTGGCTGCTGTGTGGAGCCCACGGGTTTGGGGGGGGATGTGGGGTGGGGGCGAAGTCCTGGATCTCTTTGTGTGTCCAGGGAGTGTTCTGGGGGTTGGCAGGACTGGCTGAGGGAGTCTGGGTGTCCCTGCACGGTGGGCGGCACACAAGGGGTAGGCCCAGAGTGTGAGAATGTGCCAGTGTCAGTGTGTCTGTCCCGTCTGGCTTGGGTGTGGGTGTCTCTTGCTTCGTCTGGATCTTGCCTCCCGCTCCAGTCCCTGCCCCTCCTCCCTCTCAGCTGGGACCGCCTGCTTGCTCTCTCTCTCCGCAACTGGAGCCTCCCTTGCCTGTTCCTGGAATTTGGAGAGGAGGAGGAGGAAGAGGCAGGCAGACAGACCTCCCACACTCTAGCCCGCCCGCCTGGCATCTTGGGGAAATGAAATAGGTGCTATGGAACTAAGGTTTCCTTGCCTTCGCCAGACCTTCCAGCACACAGAGTCCAGGGGGCCAGGTCTTACAGAAGGGGTCTGGGCTCCCCACTCCGCCCCCAGGCAGCAATGCCTCCTTCTTCCACCCATCATCCTGCTGGCCAGGGCCCCTGCCTGGACCTCCAGGCACCACTGTCAGCCTGGGGAGCGGGTGGGGATTAGTCTGCTGCCAGCCTGGCCAGCACCTGTTGCCAACCCCCAGCCCTGTAACTGGAGCTGGCAGGGGAGGGGGGCTGCAAAATGACAGGTGGAATTTCTGCAGCCAGGCAACCCCCCACCCACTGGGTATGCCTTTCCCTTCCGGCCCCAGAACCAGGAAAGCCTCCCCTTCCCTCCCAAGTGTCAACCTGATCTCGTGTGGATGATGTGCCTGTCCTGCCTGGGAAATGGGCAAGGGGATGAATTTATTGCTATTTGCCCGATGACCCCCACCTCCATCCCTGGCTGCAGAGCTGGGCTGCCCATGTTCAAGTTTTCTGAGCTCTGCTGCTCTGGCCGGACTTGGGGGGTGGTGGTGGGGTGTGTGGATGGGGGTGGTTCTCTGTTAATGTTTTAATTGCATAAAAACTGGGAGCTCAGCTCCGGGCCAGTGGGGAGTCTGGGTCTGGCTGGCCGCCCGGTTTGGGCTAAATATAGTCTGGGACATCTGCAGAGAAGGGGAGGGGGGTGGCGGGAGGTTCCATTCCCCCACCTCTGGCCAAGGTGCCCTCGTCTGGGCGGGCACCTTGGAGCTGGGAGGGGGATTCCTCAGCACAAAAGGCAGGGGAGAGGTGGTGTGGGCTGGGCACCATTGGGACCTCGCCTGCCTGGAGGCCAGTAGACGCCTGAGATGAACCTGGAGGCTCAGGACCAGGGTGGAGTGGGGCGCGCCAGATCCAGTGGCTCTGCTCCCCTCCACCCAGAGCTGCCTGAGGTCAGGCAGTCTGTGTGTCGCTGCGCCCCGTGGTATGTCACCGTGACCCACTCGTGTGCCTGTGTATATACGCCTCCCTTGGAGTAGCTCCCTCCCAGCCCCTCCCCTGGAGCTTCTGTTCCCCGGGTCCTACCGCAGGTCCCCAACCCTCCTTCCTTGAGTCCCTCAAAGCCCCACAGTGAAACCTTCAGCCCAGGAATCGAGACTTGAGAAGGGGAAGCTGTGGTGGGGAGTTCTCTGATCTTCAGTCACGGCAGGAAGTGGAAGGGAGGGGGACCCAGCGGGGAGAACCATGAGTGGCAGGCGGGGAGGGAGGGCCCATCAGCCCTGCGGCCAACTGCGCACACTGCAGTGTGGGGGTGCACCTTCCCAGCTGCCCCCTTTCCCTCCAGTTTCAAGTGGGGTAAACTTAGGGGACCGCTGATTCCCCCGGGGTGGGGGGAGCTGCTAACAAGCTTCATCACCCCCCCCCGAAAAAAAACTGTCTTCCCGTCACGTGACCGTCACTTCCTGTCCCACTGTGGTTCCCGGGATGTTTGTTGTTGGTTGCCATGGAGATGGCCGCCTTGGGCACTACCCTGGCTCTTGTGGGGAGCTAACTGCCCCTCCCTCTAGGCCCACAGTTGGGGGGGGTTGAGGGGGCCTGCCCAGGGGGCTGTTTCAAACTGAGTGTGTGTGGTCTCTGATGCCCCAGATCCCCCAGGGCCCCCCAGACTTCTGTCTGTGGGAAGGAGTCGCAGCCACCCAGCCAGACAGAGTGTGGAGGAGACTGTGACCACGTCTGGCTGTGCCTGGCTGTGGCTGACTGGGAGTCTGACTAGTTGTGCAGACCTCCAGGCTGGCCTAGAAAGACTCCCGTTCTAGGAACCTCTACTCCTGTCCCCTTTCCCTTCGAAACCTTCTCCCATCCTGCGTTCTCATGGAAACTACTTTCCCCAGGGAATTTCTGCGGCTTCTTGGGGTCTGGGCTGGAATAGGGAGGGGCCTTGGGCAGGATCCCCGGTTTTGTGTGATTTGGGGGTGGGGAGGTGGTGCTCTGCAGCGCCTCGTCTCCCCTCTGCACACAGCCTGCATCCACTTCTCCCTGATCCCACGGGCCCTCAGCTAAAGGGGCAGGTCTGGGACTTTGTGACCATCCGCCTCACCCCCTGGTGGGCCTCTCTGTTCAGTGGGGGCTAAAGTGGGGGAAGAGATTCCCCCTAGTTCCAACCCCAACTGAGTAGAGGAGTGTGGAGTAGGAAGTTCCTGGGGGGTTGCTGGATAGAGGGGTGTGGGGCGGGGCACAGTCTGACTCAGGCCTGGTCTGGGGTCAGAGCCAAAAGGATATCCTGAGGCAGGAGGGGGGGCGTTCCCGGCTTCCCTGCAGTGCGGTCTCTAGGGAGGGACGCTGAGAGGGGGGCTCGTAGCACTGTGTGCTGCTGACTGTCTGTCTGCCCTCAGACTCAGAATTGGCACTCCCGGGCCTGGGGCAGGGCCGAGGTGTTAGCAGGATAGATTGCTGTAGCCTTACACCTAGATAACACCTACACCCCACACACACACACACACCCACACAGACACACCCCCACACCCACCCACCCACACACACACACGCAGAGACACACACACACACCTACACCTACACACAGACACCCATCCACACCCACCCACACACACACACACATCCCTACACCTACACACACACAGACACACACCTACACACACAGACACCCCCACACACAGACACAGACACACACACCCCCACACACACACACACACACAGACACACACACCCCTTCTGCTGTGTGTGTTCAACCCCACCTCCCTCTGCCCCCTGCATTGTGACAGCTGTACTTCCTGCACTGCGGAGAGGGGAGACAGTGGTGAGGGGGCAGCTGCCAAGGTGGGGGTGGGGAAAGCCCCATGCCAGGCTGGTTGTGAAGACAAGACGGTGGTTTCCAAACTGGGGGGGTCCCCTTTTGTCTGTGCCCCTTTGGTCCTCCACCCGGACAGAGCTGCCTTTGTGTGGTCCACACACTCCTGTGGTCTGGCTGTGGCCTCAGCAGCCTCATCTCTTCCTCTTCCTGTTTCTTCCTTCCCCGTGGGCCGGTCCCTCTCCTTGAGGCCTGAGCTGCCCCCTGCCCTTTCACCTGCTCTCTGCTCTGAGAGAAGACCTGGTATTCAGGTCTTCAGCTTCAGCTAAAGCCTGGTATCAGGCTTTAGCTCTGATTCTGAGTGGGTCCCCCAGTCACCCTGGGCTTTGGAGGCCCCAGTCACATCTCCCAGGGGCCTCTGGGGTACAGTCCCTGGGGGGGGGGGGGTGCAAGAGTTCTGACATTGCCCTGACCGGCAGAGACCCTCCCACACTTCCTCCTTGCAGACCTGGCCTGTCCTGGGCTTGGGTTATCCAGTTGCCTTCTGCCTGGGATTCAGTCACATGGGGAGCATGGCCTGTGGACATCAACCAGCCCAGTGGGGCTGGGGCAGAAGCTTGGGCCGGGGGGGTACAAGTTGGGGAGACATGAGACCCACTTTTTGGGAGTAAGTGCCATGTCTTGAGACAGGGGTGGGATGGGGCAGTGGTAGCATCCCCAAGGCCAGCCGCTGGACTTCAGGTCTCCCCTGACTGTCTCCAGTCATGTGCCCTACAAGCGCTTGGGGTAGGTTTTCAAAGAATTCCTAGCTCCGGCAAGGCAGGCCTGGGCTTCTGAGGACTGGTGGGGGAAGAGATGCCCTCCACCTGTCCCAGCCTCACCCAGCCGATCCTCCTCTTCCCTGCCTGGGGTGGTCTCTTTCAAAATGAGTCTGGCCTTGCCGGCTTCCTGAAGCCCAGAGCCGGTGAGCAAAAGGTAAACAGAGGACGAGCCTGGCCGGGAGGAGAGGGGCCCCTGGAAAAGGGTGGAAAAAGGAGTAATGTTCATTACTTTGCTGATCTGAGAAGTGTGGGGGAGGGGCAGAGATTGTGGCTTTGTGTGTGTATGTGTGTGTGTGTTTTCCTGGAAAGTTTATAAATAGTTCCAGCCCACTGTTCTGGTTTGAAATCTGCCCTATCCCGCCCTGCCCTGCTCTGCCAGCTCCTGGCAGGGGAAGAGGGTCCAGAAAGACTGGGTCTTTGCTTCTGCCAGGGCTGGACTCCCTGTCCCCCACCCCCAAGTTGAGCTTGAGCTTTGGGTGTCATTTGCATATGATTCATTGACTGTCTAGAATGCTTAGGAAAGCCCCTGTCGCCCCTTCTTTTAAGCTCCCCAATCCTTACCCCGTCTCTCTCAGCCCATCCAGAACTGCCTGACCTCTATTCCTTAGGAGCCTTAGTTGTGGGGGAACTTGGGAACAGAGAGGAGAAGTAGATGAAGGGGAGGGACCCCTGGCTCCCCTCCCCTGAGGGCAGGGGAATAAATCGACTGTTCTCGTCCCCTCCTCCGCTCCCCAAATCCAGAGGTTTCCCTTTTTTGGTTTGTGAAACGAAAGAAGGGAATTTGGGAAAGGGCTGTGGTCAGGCCTCCACCCACACCCCGAGTACTCCGCTCCCTCCATCCCGCTCCTTGGTCTGGGGGAGGAAACAGACCCTGGAAAATGGGTGATTTTCCTGCCCAGCCCCGTCAGCAGATCCTAGCACTGGCTGGGGAGAAGGAGGGGGACCCGGGAGGCGCTGAGGTGGCGCTGGCAGACGTGGGGGACGCGGGGTACCCGGTGCCCAGCACCTCCTGTGTGCCAGGCACCATGCTAGGTGCTTTCCAGGACTTTTATCTCTGAAATCACACAGGCAGTTGTTGAGGTAGGCAGTTCACAGGCGCGTAAACAGATGCTTAGAGAGGTTAAGTGACTTGTCTAAGGTCACCCAGAGTGGCAGAGCTGAGATTTGACCCTTCAAAACCCTTGGTTCTTTCTGCTGTCTTCACGGCTCGGCCAACTTTTTCCTCCCTCTAGATGTGTGATTCTGGGGACCTAAGGAACGGGTGGCTGGGACTCCTGACGCTGGGGAAGGGATCCTGGCACCTTTGAGGGCGGGGGAGTCCCCAGCGGGCAGGGGTGCCTGGCTGGTGGTCAGCGCTCCGGCCCTCCCCCCACCCCCTCTGTGCTGTGCTGAGGCTGAGCTCGGTGCAGGGGAGGTGAGGGCCTGTGGTTTCTCCCTCCCTCCAGGGAGGGTGCCCGTGGGCAGTGGGGGTGGCAGGCACAGGGTGGAGGTTGGATGTGGGTACTTTGTTTTCCCTTTCTTTGGTGCTGGTTTCGATTCTGACAGTGTCTTCTCCACCCCTGGGTACCGGGGGCCAGGGCCCAGGCATCTCCCAGAGGGTGGTCATGGTTCCAGAGAAACCTACTGAGGCCAGGCCTGTGCTCTTTGGCCCCACCTCCCTCATCCCTGCCCTTGCCCATCCCTGTTCCCTGGCCAGCCTGGCCCTTGGCCCATTTCTGTGACCTTTACCCCTTCCCTTGACTCAAGGCCTTCCCCAGGGAGTTGAGTAACTTTGCATTGAAGTTTGCAGGCTGAGCTCCTTTGGTGAAGCTCTGATGGGGGTGGGGGACGCCTTCCAGCCTCTCCCTGGGGTGTGTATCTGTGAGTGAGGTTTGAAGTATGGTCCAGTTTCAAACTTCTCAGGGGCAGAGTTGAGGCATATTAAGGTGGCTGTTGTTAGTCTCTCCTTTGGGGTCAAGGGTGGGCTCCAGAGGGTCTAAACTGAATCCGCCCCCACCCTCCAAAAGCTGGGTCAGGAGGCCTGGAGTCTGGAGTGAATGGCTTCCTGGGCTTCACCTCAGGAGGTAGGCCCCCGCTATGGACCTGAATCCACTGGAGTGTTTCTCTGTGTTTATGGACCCTGCTGCTTTTGGGGGGCTGGCCCACATGGAGGCAGGTGCAGAGGCCAGCCTGGCTAGGTGAGGACCAAGGAAAGTACAGTTTGGGAAACCGTGAGGCTGTGGTTGTATGTCTGTGAGGAGCTGTGTCCTGGGCTATGCACGCAGACCTGGAGCCGGCTTCATTGTGTGTGAAGCCTAGGTGTAGAGGGATCGTGTATCTGGGTTCCCTCTCCTCATGTGCCACGTGCGTGTCTGCACGCACACAGGCTGGGTGTGCAAACGTGCCGGTGCCCACCGGACACTTTCCCTAGAACTCTGTGTTTAAGTTCCTGCAAGTGTGTGTGTGGGTCTGACTGTCAACACTACTGAGGCTCAGCCAGCCCCTCCTTCTCATGCTGGCTCGAGTTCCCCTTGTGTGGGGCCCCTCAGGGGTGTGTAGGGGGGCCAAGGCGGCAGCTGGCCCAATGGGTGGGGCTCCTGTTCCTCTGACGTCAGCCTCTCTGCCTGGGAGGGAATTGGCGGGGGCCTGGGGAAGGAAGGGGGCACCTCATTCAGGAGTAAGAGAGGCCCTAAGGAGGTCATAATTAGTAACAGTAAAAATCATGGTCATTAACAAGGTCCAGATTTCATTCCTGGGGAGCTGCCCCCTCCCTTGCAAGTACCTGTCCCCACCTCCCCCCTCAGCCCCGCACAGTCACAGGCTGGCTCACTCGCCCAGCCGGGCCCAGAAGTCCTGGCCTGGTCCACAGTGGCCTTGGCAGAACTCCTCCATCTCAGGCATGGTTCTTGGCCAAATGCTGGCCATGTGCATGTCCCCTGGACTCCAGGTCTGAGCCTGGAGCCTGGAGCTTGGAACATGGTATGGCCTGAGCTTAGAGAGGAAGGGGTTGGAGGCCATCCTTATTTTGAGTCTCTGTGGCCCTGTTTGCTTTTCTTCTCTTTTCTCTTCCCTTCCTCCCCTTTCTTCCCTTCCTCCCCTTAACAGTTTTATGGAGATGTAATTCGTATACCATAAAATCCACCGATTAAAGTGTACAATTCAGTGGTTTCACTGTAGTCATAGAGTTGTGCAACTACCATCACGTTCACTTGTAGAAATTGTTCATCACTCCCAAAAGAGCCCCCATACCATTCAGCATTCACTTCCCGTTTCCCTCAAACCCACACCCACACCACCCCCTCATCCCGTAACTAACCACAATCTACTTTCTGCCTTTTTAGATTTGCCTGTTTTGGACATTTCATATAAAGGGAATCATACAACAGGTGGTCTTTTACAACTAGCAGAATGTTTTCAAGGTTTATCCACGATGTATATATCAGTGCTTTGTCCCTTTTAAAAATATATTTATTTATTTATTTATTTGGCTGTGCCAGGTCTCGGTTGCAGCACTCGAGATCCTTAATCTTCGTTGCCATGTGTGGGATCTTCAGCTGCGGCATGGGAACTCTTAGTTACAGCATGTGGGAACTAGTTCCCTGACCAGGGATCAAACCCAGGCTGCCTGCATTGGGAGCACGGAGTCTTAGCCACTGGACCACAAGGGAAGTCCCAGTGCTTTGTTCCTTTTATGGCAGACTACTATTCCATTGTATGGATGTACAGCATTTTATTTATCCGTTCATCTGTTGATGGACATTTGGAACGGTTCTACTTTTCTGGCTATTAGGAGTGTTGGTATGAAGATTCGTATCCATGTACAGGTTTTTGTGTGGACTTAACGTTTTACGGTTGACTCACTGGAAAACACTCTGATGCTGGGAGGGATTGGGGGTGGGAGGAGACGGGGACAACAGAGAATGAGATGGCTGGATGGCATCACCGACTTGATGGACATGAGTTTGAGTGAACTCCGGGAGTTGGTGATAGACAGGGAGGCCTGGCGTGCTGTGATTCATGGGGTCGCAAAGAGTCGGACACGACTGAGCGACTGAACTGAACTGAACTGAACGTTTTACCTTCTCTTGGGTAGATACCTAGGAGTGGAATTGCTGGGTCATGTTACTCTGTGTTTAACCTCCTGAAGAACTGCCAGCCTGTTTTCCAAAGCAGCGGTACCATTTTACATTCCTGCCAACTAGGCATGAATGTTCCGTTTCTCCACATCCTCACCTACTTGTTATTGTCAGTCTTTGATTATAGCCATCTTGGTGGATGCAAAATGGTATCTCATTGTGGCTTTGATTAGCCATGTTTCTCTTTTCTTTCTCATGTATGTCACGTATACACACACACTCATATACAAATACGTGCATGTTTCTTGATACTGTTTATGTATGTCCTCCTAGCCCTCTTGTGGGTGCTTCTCATTGTCTCTTTCTCTCTTGTTGCCGCTTGTCTGTCTCACTGTGTCGTGGAATTTCTGGGCTCACCTCTGTCTGTCTCTTGCTACCTGCGGTGTTATCTTTGTGTATCCTCAGGCCCCAGCTGTTCACACAGGGTGTGGATCTGTGTATACACTGATGGTGGTGGGGGCATCTGGGCTCTCATCCTCTGCCCTCCTCCCACTCCCACCTCCAGGGAGGTTGCTTCTGCAGGCAGAGGATGTGGGTGAAGTCTGAGCTCAGCCTCCCTTGCTCCTTCATTGTGGGCGAGGGGAGTAGGGGGCTTCCATGCTGGGTAGTCCCCTGGCACACTCTCTACCCCCAGCCCATCGTGCTGTTAGGCAATGGAGGTGATACTCAGGAGTCCTCAGCTCCCATTTCCCTATTTGTAGGTATGTAAACGGGCCTCCTCCCTGGGCCTGTGGGACAAACCCATCTGGGGTGCTTGGGCTTGGATTTGCGGGGGGAAGTGGTGTAAGCAAGGCCCTCTGGCTTAGGAGTCATTTTTCTGAGAAGTGCCAATGCTTTAGGGAAGCGGCTTTTCCTCCCCCTCCCTCCTCCTCTCAAGCACACGTTCTCTGTATCTTGACCTCAGGTAACCTGCTTTGGGGGAAGGAGGGCCAGCTGCCTTTCTCTGCTGCAGGAATCCTCCGGGGTGGCATGGCAGCGTGGACGCTTTGCTCTCAGGGCTGTGGGTGAGAGGCCCTCCTTGCTCTGGGCTTGGTCCCTGTCTCCCCAGCCTGGCTGTGCTGTCCTGCCACCCCCAGCAGTGTCTGGGCCCTACTCCCAGGCTGTCTCTGCCAGCCAGGCATGGTGCCAGCTGTCTGCTCAGCCGGGTGCCACGGGAAAATCTCCGGCCGCCCAGGTTGGGGAGCTCCATGGGGAATGCCCGTGAGCCCGCTCCTCAGTGCCCACTCACCTGTCTTTTCTCTCTCTGCAGCATCACGGGACATGGCCCCCACAGCCGCCTAGCCAGGGCCCACCCAGGAGAGGCTTCCTTTTCGGCATCCTGAAGGCCCACTCTGGACCTTCCCAGGAAAGTGCCAGCTTGCAGAACCGCTTGACCAAAGGACTGGCTCTTGGGACGTCCCCCAGCCCACCGGCCCCCCCTAGAGTGGGGGTGCCAGGAGCCTGAGATTAGCCTGCTGGCCTTGGACTGCAGCTCCGGGACGGAAGGGGGGGTGGGCTGACCACCCGAGCCCCCCTCTGGGCCCAGGCCCCATGCCCCGAGGAGAGGCGGCCTGAAGCCCGCCAGACTGTCTGCCTGCGTTTCTGTGGCCGCCTGGCATGGCCAGCAACAGCAGCTCCTGCCCAACACCTGGGGGAGGGCACCTCAATGGGTACCCGGTGCCCCCCTACGCCTTCTTCTTCCCCCCCATGCTGGGTGGGCTCTCCCCGCCAGGCGCTCTGCCCACTCTCCAGCACCAGCTTCCAGTGAGCGGCTACAGCACGCCATCCCCAGCCAGTAAGTGGGGTCGGGGAGCGCCGTGGGAGGGGGCCTTGGAGGGCGGCAGGCCCGAGGCCTGGCCGCTGGGCACATCCCTTCCTCAGCGGCCAGGTCTCCTCCAGACAAGGGGGACTGGCTGGACGAGGGGGCTTGAGGATGAAAGCCTGGTAGACTGATCGCTGTGGTTGTGTTTCGTGTTGGGGGGTGGCCCAGAGTGTGGAGAGCTGAGACAGTGCTGTCCTCTGACCCCTCACGGCCCCTTCTGTGCTCTTGCCATTGAGGGCCTTATAAATAGCTCCAAGCACCAGACCAGGAGGCTGGAGGCGGGTAAACAAACCTCTCGACATTTGGTGGGGATGGCTGGTCTACTGAGAGCAGCAGCCCACCTCCACCCCACCCCATCAGTGCCTCTGAGAGAAGGAACTGGGAGTATAGCACCCCCTCCCCTCACTGCTGGCCAGGCTAGATGGTGCTTCTCTTTGTGGGGAGGGGGCCAGGGCAGGGGAGGGCCCCACAGGCAGCCTGGTGATGGGGAGAGTGTCCGTCTGGGGAGGGGACACTAGCCCTGGACTCTGGCTGTGGGAGCAGGCCTGCTCTTGGCGGGGCCTGTGTTTTCTCTGCGCCTCCGCCTTCTGCCATGCAGGTTGCCTGTTGGCTAGGTGGGGGTCTCGGTACCCTTCCCTGGCTGGTTGGGCCAGGTAGTGGGAGGTGGCGGCAGCTGTGGCCAGCTGGCAGAGTCCAGGCCTCGGTCCTGCCAGGCCGCTTACAGTAACTCTGGCCCCCAGGGCCCAGCTGGGCGGCAGGCCAGGGTTCGGGGGAGGAGGGAGCCGGGGCCTGGCCTGGGGCGGGAGGGGGTGGAAGCAGTAGAAGGGGGCCATGGACGGCGGGCTGGCCTGGCTGGTCAGCTGTTGACCTGGGAAACGTGTCCCACCTCTCCTGGCGGGCAGGGACTGAACACCCTGCCCCGGGCACCCACCGCCTCTCCCACGGCCACTGGCAAGCTGCCTGGCACCGCTGCCCTGTGCGCCTGGCTGGGCTGGGTCAGTGCCCCCTTCCCAGCGTGGAGGCAGCGCACTCTGCCCAGAGCCAGGGAGTCTCTTTGTCCCTGGGGCAGGCCCTGGCTGGGCGCCTCACTGCCCGCACTGGCCGACTGCCCACCGCCACCACTGCTTCCTGGCTCGCCTCCTCTGGCTTGCACGGTGGCCCCCTCCCTCTCCAGCCCCACCGGCCGCTGAGAGCAGGGGCTCTAAGTCGGTGTTTCTTTAGGTCCCTACCCTCTGTGCCCCGGGGCAGGGGGCAGGCAGATGCTGCCTTCTCAAACCTCCACCTTCTGTTTCCTCCCATGGAGGGGCACAGCAGGCAGCATTGTGACCTGGAAGTCAGAAGGATTCTGGCCTGGTCTTTAGTCGGTGCTCGGTGATGGGAGAGGCCAGTCTCTGAGTTTGGAGATGCTGGGCCAGTCTCTAAGTTAGGGGATGCTGGAGAAGGGGCGGGTGGGTCTGTGGTGCCTGGGAACTAGAGTTCACATCCCAGTTCCAGGAACTGGAGTGTCTGCTTCCCACCAGGGTGGGGTTTTTAGGGACGGGGAAACCGAGGGCGCTCAGCCTGATGCTGGTGGACAACTTGCTCTTCCCCAGGTGATAGGGAACAGGGCCCTGGACACTGTCCCCCTGGGGCCTGGCTCTCGGAGGGCTTGCCTGACCCCTATCTTGTGCCGGACAAGCGAGTGTTTTGCTCTCCTTTTTGAGTGTTGCAAGCTTCTTCCTCTTTCTTCGAGGTGGGTGGGGAGGGTTTCCGGGTACCCCACCTCCCACCCTGGTAATCTTCTTCCCCCAGGGTGGGGTGCCCACATTTCTGGTTAAGCAATGCCCCTTCCTGCCCCCCTCCCTCTGTGAGCCAGTGGGTTTCCCTGCCTCTTCCTAGTAAACAACAACACCTCTGCTTACCCAGACCCCCAGCTTCTGAGCTTCTCCCTGACCTTCCTTCCCCTTAGGTCAGGAACCTCCCCGTCCACCCTGAGGGAGCCAGGCATCTCCCTCTTCCTCGTGGAAGGCTGAGGGACCTGGTAACCCTGGTTTTCAGCTCTGGGCAGTGCAGCATGACAGATCGAAGTTCAGACCTGGAGGCAGCCTCGCCTTCTCTGCTCCCCCGACCTGAGGGCTGGTGCTGGGGGCCAGGCATTTCCCAGGAGGGTGGACAGCTGTGGCCCCCATCCCCACCAGGAATGATTATATGCTCTGGTCCCCTGCCACCCTTTCTGCAGGCAGCCTGGCACAGGAGGCCCCCTTCTCCCACTTGCTGCCAACAAAGGTGTTTGTATAGTGCCCCCTCGACCCTTCCATCCCTCTCGCCAAGGTGGGGTGGGGGGAGGCTGGACCCTGGGTGTGCTTCAGAGACTCAGTGGCCTGTGGAAGGACAGAACTGTTCTCTAGGTCAGTGGCGAGGGGTGGGTATTTGTCCTGCTGTCATCTCCCTCTCCGGGGAAGCCAGAGTGGGAAGTTCCAGGGATGGTACAAGATCCCCCGCTCCAAACCAGCCCTGGGGGCTTGGCCTCTTGAGGACTGGTATTTACTGTGGAGGCTTGGGATTCTGTGTGCCTTGTGGGGAGGGTCAGGGTTGTGTGTGTTTTGGGAGGGAGGTCAGGGTTGGGTGTGTTTTAGGGGTGGGGAGGTCAAGGTTGGGTGTGTGCTGGGGAGGGGGGTCAATGGCTTAAAAGTATTGGGTGAGAGGGTCAGAGTGTGTTTGAGGAGAATCAGATCCAGAGGGGTGTCAGTGTGTGTGTGTGCTGGCGGGGGAGGTGACTGAGGACACCGACTGTGAAGGGGGAGGGGTCTGTGACTGCCCTATGTGTTTGGAAAGAGAAGGGTCTCTATTTCTTATCGCTAGTCTAGGCTGGAGAGGAAACGCACCTGCCTTTTTTTATTGCTTGCCCTGGGAATTCCATGGGGTGGGAGGGGTTGCTGTGGAGTAGGCTGTGTAGCTTGAGTTCTGGCTTTGCCATTTACTAAGTGTGACCACCTCTCGGAGCGTGTTTCCTCGTCTGTAAAACAGGGATCTAAGCAGAACCTCCCTCAGACGGCTGAGGTTAAGCAAGATCGCCGATGTAATGCACTTTGCTCCTCCCCTTGCATGCGCTCATCAGTCTCATGGCCGTGGTACCCGGGTGTTATGACAGGGGAAAGGGATCGTGACCCTTTTCTGGGTGGGAGCTGGAGAGAATGGGATGCTAACATTTGTGGAGCACCTACTGTGTGCCTGGGACCTTATCTGTGTTTTACAAATCTTAATCCCGACAATCCGGGAGAGGGACATTATCTCCATTTACACAGGAGGAAACAGCGCTGGTGGTTACGTGGCTGAGCTGAGTGACTCTACAGCTGGGCTGTTGTCTGCCAACCAGATAGGCAGCCCCGGGAGGGTATGGTGGGGAGCCCTGGGTATGAGGAGTCTGGGGGGCGGATCAGGGCCATGGTGATCAGGGCCCCTCTTCCCTGGCTGAAGGTAGGAGGAAGCCCCTCTTCTTCTTCAGGATCTCCCGCCTTCACCCAGCAGGGGGCGTAGGGCAGGCCTCCCCTAGCCACGCCCCCTCTTCTGTTTTTGATCCTGAAGGCTGGAGGGAGAGAGCGATGAGAGGCCCAGGCCAGATCTCCATCCTGTCCTGGAAGCTGCGGATACAATCTGTTCACACCCATCCCTGCCTCCGAATCAACGCACTGCGGCCCCGGGAGTTTGCAGAGCTCAGTGGGCACCCTCCCCCCGTCTCCAGACTGGAGGAACAGAGTGTAAAGCCACATTCTTATTCTTACTCTGTTTCCATTGATGGAGTGGGGGCAGGGAAGTTGGAAGCCATAGGGAGGGGAGCTGGGGATAGGAGTCCCCGAAAGATCCGGTCCAGACTTTTCGTTTCCATCTACACATTTGCTATGTATGCCTAGAAATGGGGGAGTGGCTGTAGGGTCTGGGGGAGCCTGGGGAGACTTACTCTTCTCTGCCACTCCCTCTCCTGCCCACTCTTTCCCTGGACAATAGGACAGACAGCCCAAGGGGAGGGGGAACTGCTAGCAGTGCCCTTCCTGGGGTCCAAAATGCAGTCAGCTGAAAGACTGCTGGATGGGGTTTTGAATGAAGATAGGGCCCCCTCACCTTTTATTTCAAAACACTGGTAGTTCACTGACCCCCTCAGGGCTGGATCCCAGCGTGGGCTGGGGGAGGGGACTCCGGGAAGGAAGCCTGTCCTCTAGGCTGGCCCAGACCTGAGACATAGTGTGTGCTCATGCCAAGGGCCCTGTGCCCATGGGGATGTGCCAGTGCAGGCCTGACCACCCTTTGAGGGGTAGTGTCTATGGAAGGAGGAAATGTTTCCCTTCTCCAAATCACTTTGGGGTGGTGCCCACAACGCCTTCTTCCTCCTTTCCCTTTTCAAAGGTGGGGCACAGCCCATGGAGCCAGACCTCCCAGGGTAGACCAGAGGCCCTCAGCCCTGGCTAGATCAGAAATAGAGGTCTTCCCCTCCCCATTCTTACTTCTGAGTTGCAGAGAACCTCAGCCCACGGACCAAGGCCCCTCTGGCAGAAGTCTTAAAGGACAGCTCTTCCAGTGCGGCCAGGGGCAAGCCACTCAACCTCTCTTGAGTCTGTTTCCTCTTTAAATCAAGACTTCTAATCTGTTCCTTGCTGGGCAGGCTGCTAGGAGGCCATGGTGACCTGCTTGCTGGTGAGGGCCTGGGAGAGCTTCAAGTACCCTATAAGATCAGTGATGACGAGGGAGTGGAGTGGCGCTGGTATTGTCTTGGGGGATGGCACCCTGTACTGGGACCTGATGTCTGTCCAGCCCCCCGGACCTCATTATTTCCTGTTTGTTATCCCCTCTAGATGGGGTCAGGGACCAGAGGGAGCCGTGCCTGGGGGGATAAGTGGGGGCCAGTTCAGTTCAGCCCACACCTGCTGAGGGCACACAGTGCTGGAGGAGTTATGGGGGATGTGGCAGAGGAGGACAGGGGCCCCAGACCTGCCACTAGGTCCTCCCAACCTCCCATGCTATCCGCAGTGGCTAGCCAGAACCTGCCGGAACCTTCCTTTTTCCCTCTTCTCCTATTGCCCCAGGACACTGTGTTCTACTCTGACCTGCCCCGTGACCTTGCTGTTGCCCAGAACAGGCATCTCACCCTGACTTCTCCCCTTCTCCAGCTCCGGAAATCCTATCCATCCTTCAAGGAACATCTTGAATACCGCCTCTTCCCAGAAACCTTCACAGATGTTCCCTCTTCTTTGTTCTCTCCACCCCACCCCCCACCTCCTTTGAATGCCCGCAGGTCCTTATTTTTTCTTCTATAAAACTCATCTCTCTCGCACTAAGGGACTCCTCTCCACCTGATACCCACCGTGAGCTGTAATCATTTGGGAGATCTCTTCCCAATCACCAGGTCTTTGATGGCAGGGACGGTCCCCGATCCTTGAGCACCTCAAAGCTGCAAACACAAGGCCTAGTACTTAACTGGTGCCCTGGCTCTGTGTCATTGGGAGGAAAGATACCAAGGGCCTTGGAAGCAATCTGCTCTCTTCCCCAGCAGTCTCATCCCCAGCCAAGGCTTGCATCTATGCTCTAGGTCCCAGCATTCCCTCTGCAGCCCAGACATCTCACTTAGGTAAGACCTCACTTTGGAGCCCCACACCCACCTGTCCCCCATCCCAGTAGACTTTGCTACCTTGCAGTCCTAGAACTTTGCTGTAGCACAGGCCAACACTGATTACTTTATCACCACTGGCGGGAGACCTGGGTTTGATCCCTGGGTTGGGAAGATACCCTGGAGAAGGGAAAGGCTACCCACTCCAGTATTCTGGCCTGAACTGTATAAGTCCATGGGGTCGCAGAGAGTCACGACTGGACAGCTTTCACTCACTTATCATCACTGGCAGTTTCCTGGGCTGTGCTAAGCATTGTGTGCTTCCTGGACTGTTCTAACTGGTCTTTCTTGCCCTCCTACCACACAGCTTCATAAGGTTAAAGCTGATTTGTAACACTGTAAATCAGATCTTACCTCTCCTCTGCTTGGAACCTTTTAGTGGCTTCTCCCTGCATTTGAGATAAAATTCAGCAAGCCCACCTGGTCTGGTCTTAGCCCACCTCTGCAGCCTGGTCTTGTGCTCCTTTTCCTCTTGAGTTGTATATGCCATCTATTCTAGTCCTCTGATAGTTCCTTGAGTAAACTCTCCAACTTTTATAACCCCAGGACCCTTGCATAGGCTTTTACTGGAACTCCACTCCTTCCTGCTCTTTGCCTAACTAATTTTTAGACTTCCACTCTTTCTTTAGGTCTCTGCTTTGACCCTCCAACCTAAACTAGGTGCCTACATTAATTCTCCCTCAAGCTTACTTGTTATTTATGTGCTTACTTGTGTCATAATACCAATTATCTTAGCTTGCAATTATATATATATATATATGCAATAATAAACATATATGTATGATTATTTGCTAAATGGCTGTTTCACCATAAGGTCTAAAAAGGCAGGCTCCCCATGGTATCCACCTAGGAGGTGATCAGAAAGTAGTTTTCCTTGCATTGGTTTGGCATGGTGGGAATATGGGCTTTGATGGCAGAAAGTTCAAATACTCTATATTAGCAGTGTGATCTTGGACAACCCATCTAACCTTGCTGAGAGCTTAGTTTCTTTATTTGTAAAACAGGAATAATAGTGTTTCTCTCTTGGAGTGGCTGTGAGGATTACCTGACCACATAATTTAGAAACCTGGTTTTTAGAAGAATATCCTTGGGAAGCACGTAAATTCCTTTCCCTTTTTAGAATGAGGAACTCGGCTGCAGGGCCAGAGGGGGCAATAAGATGTTCTTTTTTCCCAGGGCCTCCCCCCACTTCCCTGGACCCACCCAACCTAGGCCTTTCTTCCAGTGAAAGAGGCCTCCCGAGGGCTTCCGGGAGGAAGTGGTCAGCTGGAAGGCATCAGCCCCTCCTTTTCTCACTCCAGGGCTGGGCGGTGCGGCGGGGGGCCCAGGGTGGTTCCGCCTCTGGGAGACACCCTGGGCGGGGCTTTGCTCGACGGAAGCACGCAGAGCGTGGAGGGAGAGCCTCCCTCGGCACCAGCATTTCTGCCAAAGCGCCGGAGCTGCTGCTTTGGGTTCCGTCGGGCGGGTGGCCGGAGTCACACGTGATGTCACAGACAATGACACAAGCCGGGTGTCTCATTCTCACACGGCGCCCGAGCTGCACAGTGTCACACCCGGGACACCCTGCAGGGCGCTCACACTTGGCCACAGGCACCCTGGCCCTTCGTCTCCGGCCGCCACTCCCGGCGTCTCCCGGGGAGCGGCCCAAGCGGGCAGGGGGCAGGCTGGTGAGCGGGTGATGTCACGGGCAGCGGTGGGTGGGTCACCCGGAGGTGAGGCGCCGCCAGGCGAGTTCAGAGAGAGTTCAGCCGCATTGCATTAGGCAAATGAGGCCCGGGCTGGGTGGGGGGGGGTGTTGGGGGAGGACACCGGGACCACCCCCTCCTCCCGCCTGCCACCTCCCTCGCCGTAGCTTCGCCGGGCAGGGGACTGACCCAACCACCGGGAAGGCTGGGAGCCGGAACTGGGATGGGGGAGACGCCCGTCCGTCTTCCGTCCCGGTGGAGCCCCCTCCTTTCCCGGCACACAGCCTCCGTCCGTACCCCGCGCACGCCGGCTCTGGAGCCTTTCCCCCCTTCCGTCCGCTCTCCTCTCCTCCCCCTGCCCGGGCTCCCCGCAGTCTCCTTCCGCACCCCGCCTCTCCCTCTCAGCTCCCGGCTGGGCGTCCGCGGCGACCGGGCCCGCCGGGAAAGGGTTAAGGCAGGGGCGGCGCCTGGACGGGCCGGGGCGGAGGGAAGGGGGTGGGGCCGCAGGGCCCGGGGCGCGCGGGCCGGGGTGGGGGCGCCTCGGCGCGCACCGCCGTGCACCGAGTGCCGGGCGCCCGCCCCGGGCCTGGTGGAGGCGGAGCCGCGCGCTCCCCGCCTCTCCCGAGTCCTCGCCCGGGAGAAGCCCGGGAGCCCCGGCGGGGAGGAGGAAGCGCTCGGTCACCCCCCGCCCCGCGCCGATCCCGCCCCCGGCCGGCGCGCTCGGGGAGCTGCGGGACGCAGCCTCGGACACCCCGAGACTCGCGACGGGAGCCCCCTCGAGGTGAAGCCGCGGAGTTCCCGGGCCTCGGCCGGGCGTTCCCGAGGGCAGTCGGCGGACTCCCCCCTCCCCCAGGACACACAACTTGCCCGCTTTCACCTGGGACTCGCAGGGCGGCCGGCCGACTCGGATCGGGACTTCGGGCAGAAGGTGGCCCCCGGCCCGGGTCGCCGGTCGGGGCGGGGGGGACGGGCCCCTCGCCCCCAGCAGCTCTGGGATGGCGCCGCCGACTGAGTGAGGGAGGCGGCGCTCAGGACGTCCCCGCCCGGACCTCTTGTACTCGCGGGGAAGATGTACGAGAGTGTGGACGTGGGGGGGCTCACCCCCACCCCCAGTCCCTTCCTGGTGGTGGATTTTTATAACCAGAACCGGGCCTGTTTGCTTCCGGAGAAGGGGCTCCCTGCTCCCGGCCCCTACTCCACTCCGCTCCGGACTCCGCTTTGGAATGGCTCAAACCACTGTAGGTATCGGCCTCCCCCTTCTATTGTGGGAGCTGGGGGTGGGGGCGGACTGTGGGGCTTCCGCTGCTACTAGGGGGTGCGGACTTGGGACGTGGTGAGGTGGTCTTGTCTCTGACCCTTCCCTTTCCCTTGACTCTCTTGCTGAAAGTCGGGTGCCCTTGTTGGACAATTGGACTCCCCCCTGAGTAACCGTGGGCGCTTATTTCTGTTGTGTTCTGACAGAGGAACTTTGGGGGCTCCTCCTTTCAGGAAACGTTTGTTCATCTCCCCTTCCACTTCTTGCAGGGGAAGTGAAGTCCCTTGTCCCCAGTTTATATCTCCTTGCTTGGAATCCAATAGCTTCACCGCGGAGTGGTCCTTTCTGCCATCCAGGAGGGTGGGGTGAAGGTCCTAGAGTGGGCTTGTCTGCTTCTCAGAGGAGGGGCCTCCTCCTCTGATCCCACCCCTGTCAAAGCCTGGGGGACAGCCCCTCCTGGGCAGCAGCTGCTGCCCCCAGCTCTTGCCCTTGGTGGTGGGTCTGGGTGGGTGTCAGGGGACCGCTCCGTGTCTGCTGTTGGCAGTGGGGTGCTGCAAGAAGGGGCAACTCCATCAGATACCCGTCGGCCACCCTACCTGACCCTTACACCTTGGGGCAGGCCACCTGTCCATCGGAGGGTAGCCTTGGTCCTGGATACTTGGCTGTACCAAAAATGGAGAGGGGAAGTTAATCTGGTGGGAAGGGTTCCCCCTCCCTGTAATCCTAAAACGGTTTGTCCTCTGGAGGCTGAGCTTGATTTTTTTGTGGGTCTGGAGCTGCTCTGGAAGTGAGGAATGTGTCCCCTCCCAACCCGGCGTGTCCTTTTGTTTCCCTGTTTTCACCTGGGGATGGGGGCAGGCGCTGGGCTGTCCCTACAAGGGCCGCCCATGAGAATCCTGGAGTCCTGGCACCTCCTCTGCTGGCTGGCCCCTGTCTGGGTTCAGGCTTCTCTGGAAGGGAGGGGCTCTGTGCTTTGGCGGGAGCCATGAGTGCCCGGGGTGCACACCTGGGCACTTTATACCCAGCTGTAGGCAGTGTACCTGAGAGGGAGAACGGCGCTCAGGGGGCTGTTGTTACAGGGCTCCCGTTTCGTCCTCTCCGGCTGCTCTGGGCTCAGCTCTTCCCTGGGGCTTCTCCCCCACTCCCAGGCTGGCTGCCTCCCTCCTGCCTGCCAGGGAGCAGGGGGGGAGTGGGTCTCTGGGGGCCTGGCGGGCTGCTTGAGGTTGAAGGGCAGCCCCCAACGCCTTTGCCGTAGGAAGGGAGACCTGAGGTAGGGCAACGCCCATCTCTGCCCCTCTCAGAACCACCTCACCCCCAGCCTCTATCGTCCTGCCCCCTGACCTTTGCCTCTGGGGCAGATTGCCTAGTAGGCTGCAGACGGTGGAAGGGAGGGAGGGGTGCTCATGGGTGGACTTTAGGGAGAAGGGGACAGGCGAGAAGTGTGACATACACCAGGACACTTCTTCGCAACCTCCCAGAACTAGAGGAAGGTATCCCACCTCCAGAGTGGGGTCACTGGGGGTACGGCTGCTGTCGTCGCGCCCTCCACAGTCTTGGCCGCTTTTGCCAGAGGTCTGGGGAGGAGCGAGGATCTGAGACCTTGGGCTCCAGCCCTTGGGGGCAGCTCAGCTCTTCCTGGCCCCAAACTGGCCAGACAAGGTCTGGGGGAGCCTGGACTCCAGCGGGCGATGGGGAAGTGGAGGACACGGGGAGGCGTGGAGCCGGAGGCCTGGGCTGCCCTGTCTGGTGGTCGGAGTGTGGGTGTGTGGCAGTGGGCTCAGCCCCCAAGGCTGTGTAGGCTGGGAGGGGGGCTTTGCGGGTGGTTGTGGGATACAGGAAGGACCTGGAGGCTGGGGGTGGTGACCTGAGTGAGTCTAGAACACATGGGGTTATTACCCAACCCACCAGCGTGTTCTTTGATGACAGGAGCCCTCAGGGCCCCCTCCACCAAGTTCTTCATTCCCTCCTGCCACCTCCACCAACGGTGAGAAGAGACAGCAGGTGGGCTGTGGGAGGAGACCTTCCCGACCCTTCAGCACCCTGGGGATCTTGCCTCCCTCACCAGAGCCCCCGATTTGGGGCGCCAGAGGACCAGGGGTACACAGGAAGTGGCTCTCCATCTGTCCCCCACCAATCTCGCCTCCTGCCTCCGCCCGCTCCCAGACGTCCAAGAATGTGAAGCACGTGGATGCCCCTAGCGGGGGGAGGGGGAGCGATGGTTATCGGCGGCCGCTGGGTAGGGGCCTTCTTCCGCCCCGGCTGCGGCGCTGCACCCAGAGCCACCCCCACCCTCCTCCGGGGTGGAGGCAGGGCGGGACCCGGCGCCCCCTCCTCGGCCCTCCCCGGGGGCTGCGAGGGGAGCTGCAGAGGACCGGGCGCCAGCTGGATTGGGAGGGGAGCCGCTGGCCGGGGGCCCGGCTGATTTCCTGCTGATCTCCTCCAGGAAACCGGCCCCTTGTGCGCCTGCGAGCGGCTCTGGGGCGCGGGGGACTCCGGAGCGCTCTGCGCCTCCTGCCCGCCTGCAGCCCGGCGGGGCCGGGGGCGGGGCAGCCCGGCAGCGCTGGCGGGAGGGGACGCCTGGCTTCCTGAGCCGGTGCCAGCCCTCCGCCAGGCGCTGGAACTTTGAGCCCGAGAAGGTGTGGTGCTTCTCCCGTCCCGTCCTTCTGCAGGAACAGGAGAGATCTGTGGGCTGGGGCCTCTGGGGAGGGGCCAGGTCGTGACAGTCCTTATTCCCCCAGGTGTGCAGAGTCAAGGCTAACTCTTGCAGAGGCTGAGAGGGTCCCAGAGTGTCCCCTGCTCCTCTGAGGCTGCTGGCTGCACTCCAGGGAGGTGGGGACTGGGCTGGGGCTCTGGGTTCAAAGGGCATAGTGGGAAACCTCAGAGCTGTTACCTGGGTGACAGGTGGGGTTGTGCTGTGGGTGGGGGTTGCAGAGCAGAGTTCCGGCCCTAGAGGCAGCCTGCTGCTATGGGGTGGGCCGAAAGGAGCCCTTATTGAAACAAACTGTACCCCCAACCTTGGGTCATCTTGCCCCCACCCCCCATCCTGCCAAAAAACACATTCTTCCAGTTTCATAAACAGCCTCTGGACTTTGCCTTAGCTCCAAATTTCTACAAGCCTTGGTCCTCCAGTCAGTCCCTGGCCTCAGAGCTGTCTGTCCTTCACCTGGGCACCCCCTGTGCCTCCCCGTGCCCCTCCCCTCTCTTGAGCCCACTCTGAACCCAGAGCTCCCTCTGTCCTTTCTCCCCCTGCCTTTGGGTCCATTGGAGAGGTTTGAGACTTGGGGGAGGTGGGCCCAGGGCAAAGACTGGATAGGAGCGGATGGGAGGTGGGTAGGTCATTGCCTCCAGCCCCTGCTTATTGGGTCCCCTGCTTGTTGGAACACTGGGATTCTAGGCCACGGTCCCCCCACATCCCCTTGTCCTTGACACCCCCCCCCCCACTAGTCTGGATTGTCTATTGTTACTCCTTTTACGTCTTGGAAAAAGTTAGCACAACAAAGGGCTCCTTTGTCGCTCACCCCTCTGCCTCCTGGCCTCACCCAGGCCCCCCATCCCTGCTCCCCCCACAGCAGCTGTTCTCAGGCCTCTCGCCTGTCTGATTTGCTTGTCTGGCCTCCGGGAGAGTGAGGTGGGGGAAAACCAGGCCAGGATAGTTCGATTTGGGGTGAGGAACAGAGTAGGGGGGGAGGGTCAGCAGAGTCTGGATCTCTGGGGGTGTGGTGTGAGCATCCACTGATCCTTTGCTGCAGGCTGCTCTCTGGGCAGGGACAGGGATGTGGGGCCACAGCAGTGCTGGTCAGTGGGCTGACCAGGGAAGTGGTGCCCGGGCCCAGCTAAGAGCCAGGAAAGCCTTGCCAAGGTTGTTGGCTGGGTTCCCTGTCATCGGCCGCCTGGCAGTCTCTGGTTGTGTCTGCAGGTAAGGGAGGAGGGTGGTAGCTTGCAGCTTGCCAGCCCCCCCCACCCCCCCGTCTGAGTGCTTCTTTTCTCTGTGCTTGGATTTTGGGGCTACATGAGCTGCTGTGAGATGCTATCAGGTGCTTGGGCAGGAACTGTGGGCCCCTCTGAATTCCAGAACCTTGTGTGTTGGGGTTTGGGGTGAGGCTAGGTAGGAGTCTGGGGTGAGGGAGGAGGCAGGGATCTATCTACTCAGGGAGGCAGCCTTGGCCCTGGACTTGGCGAAGGCCTCAGGAGGCTGCCAGGTGGCCCCTTGGGAATCTGGGGGTGACTGGGTCACAGTACTCATCCAGTACAGTGCACCCACAGCTGCCCTTGCTTTGGGCACAGACAGCCCCCACCTAGCCCGGCCCTGTTCTGCCTGGGGTGATGGGCATGGGGCCAGGCACTGGGGAGGATTCCGCTAGTGGAGGCTGCCTCTGCTGGCGGGGTCATCCTCCTGGCTGCCCTCTTGGAGCTGAATAACAGGAGGGGAGGGGGACAGTAACCCGGACATACTGTGGACTCTATGGCCAGACAGACAGAGCATTGATGGGAACAGACCCCCTTTGTCATGCTTTTCCCCCCAGCCAGGGTGCACTCAGAGCCATGGGCTTCCGGGGCCCACAGGGACTCTTCCCCGTGTCTCCACGGGGTCCCCCTGCTTCTCTGTGGGAGTCCTGCCTGTTGTGCCCCAGCATTTGTGACTCTGCACCCTGCCTTGGATCCCTGGCCAGGGGATTGCTTGGGCGGAGGAGGGGCTGTCGCTGCTGGCAGTGGGGGGGGAGGGGGGAGCGGAAGCGGAGGGGGTGGGGGAGTGGCCAACTTTGAATATCCTGTTGACCCCAGTTTCCTCTGCCCCCAGCTTGTGTCCTCATCCCTCCCTCCTTCAGACCTTAACCCCTTCCTCACTTGGGGGAGGTGGGACTGGGCACCCGGGGTCCAGGGCTGTGGACCCAGGCCAACACCTACACCTGGCATGCACCCTGTATAGCCATCCACATACGAATCTGATGGTTTATTATGTGATGTTTCTGGTTTTGAAGGTGGGGTCCTGGAGAAGTAGGCAGGCCTGATGGGGTGCTGGAGGCGTCATTGGCAGCCTGACTGGGGAGTGCCAGCTTTCCCAAGACTGCCCCTGCCCCAGAGTTTGACATCTGGAAGCCCTGGGGCAGCTGGGAGAGGCTCCTGGGCGAGACCTGGAAGCCAGGTGGGCGCCGTCCTGAGGGTGGTGGGCTGGATCTCTAACCGCCCTTCTCCTCTCTCTAGCCATCGAGACCCAGAGCAGCAGTTCCGAAGAGATCGTGCCCAGCCCCCCCTCGCCGCCTCCCCTCCCCCGCATCTACAAGCCTTGCTTTGTCTGTCAAGACAAATCCTCAGGCTACCACTATGGGGTCAGCGCCTGTGAGGGCTGCAAGGTGAGTTCAGGGGGTCGTGGGGAAGGACAGTCCTGATTAGATAAGTGGGATATTCCCACCGCCGCGTCTGGAGTGTACCGGTAGTGGTGAGGGTGGGGGTGTCCCTAAAGCTGCTGCTCTAACTTCTCTGCGGAAGGTGGCAGCAGCCTTGGAGGAGAGGAAACCTTCAGCAGAACCTCTTTACCTTAGATGAACAGGGGTCCCCCAAACTGGAGGTCCTCCTCCAGCCCTGACTCTTTCCCCCAGCATCTCCATCCTCCAACTGGCAGGGCTCACACCCGCTCTGCTCCTGCTGCCCGCGTTGCCATGGTGAACTGGCTGCCGACTGGCTCTTGGCTGGGGACCCAGGAGGCCTGCCCCTGGTGGCCTGCCCGCACCTCGCCATGGCAGCCTGGCAGGAGGCTGTCAGGAGCAGGCGCCTTGCCTTGGCCTCTCCTTCAGGTGCCCGGGCTGGGGCTCCCCAGCGTCTGGCTGGATTTCCATGTGCCCACGTTAGGCTCCAGGGTGCAGAAGGGACTGCCACCTTTCCAGAAGCTGTGGGCATGGCCTTCCTGCTTCCTGTCCCCAGGGCTTGAGTCTCTCTATACCTGTTTCTTCCCCAGGGACTGGGGATCAGAAGCTGCACAGCTTCGGGGCTTGGGGCCCTACGCTCCCCCTCAGTGTGGAGTGGCCACCAGGTGTGGGGCAGAGGTCAAGGGCAAAAAGCACAAGGCCTGGACTCTCTGTGTCTGCCTGTTTTGTCCAGACCAGTTGTTCGTGGTCTGCCCTGGTCAGGCGTCTGTCCGTCTCTTTGTTAGCCCACATGGGCAGCCTCTGACCAACCTAGGCACCCTGTGATCTGTGCTCATCTGCCTGGTTCATGAACGTGTGTCTTGCTGCCTTGCCCTTGAGCACTCATGTCTCCACCTGTCAGGCCAGGCCGGCCTGTGTGTATCTCTCTGCTTGTCTTCTTTTTTTGCAGTCCGAGCCCAGGGCTGTGGGTTCTAGAGCTCTGTCTCTCTCCCATCTAGCCCCATCTGCCTCTTTTCCTGACCTACCAGCAGCCTGAGGTCGCCTTCCCCAGGAGTGGGGAAGCTGGGTCTACGTGTGCAGGGTGGGGGAAGCCTCCTCCCCACCCCAGTGTGGAGGCAACAGATACTCAGATTCTTCCCGGGGTATCCTTGTAGGTGGATCCTTCTCCCCGTCTTATCTGGCCTTCTTGGGTAGGGATGGCCAAAGGCTTGTGGGCAGCAGTTGCCTGACCCTCGGCCCTCGAACTGAGGCTACAGGCCTGCACTGCTCGACCGTGGGTGTGACTGACCTGACTCCCTGCTCTCTATACCCAGGGCTTCTTCCGCCGCAGCATCCAGAAGAACATGGTGTACACGTGTCACCGGGACAAGAACTGCATCATCAACAAGGTGACCCGGAACCGTTGCCAGTACTGCCGGCTGCAGAAGTGCTTCGAAGTGGGCATGTCCAAGGAGTGTGAGTGCCACCGACGGGGCCGTGCCATGCACTGGGCAGTGCGTGAGCTCCTGGCCCCTGAAGCCAGAGGAGCAGGGGCATGTGGATGAACGTGTGGGTGCAAACGGACCTTGCCATGACGCGATGCCCTGGCTCATGGTTGAGGACGGTTCATGTCTAGCTGCACAGACCCGTCTCGCCATCTGTGTGTCCATGGGCCGACAGCCCTTCCTGTTCGTGTGAGGTGGGCTGTGTGTGCTTGCTCACGCACGTGTCTGCACCTGCCAGCTTGCTTCCAGGCTCTGATTGGCTTTGGGGTGGGGCTCAGAAGCACCCCTGAGTCCCCCCTGATCGTGCATCTGCGGACAGGGGTGCTGCTGGGTATTTGTGTGTGTGTATTGGGGGTTGCTGCAGGCACAGAGATCTGAGAGCCTTTGTCTGGTGGAGCCTGGGACCTGGAGTTGGAAGAGCGAACTGGGACTTCTCTAGTCCCAGAGGAATGGGGGTTTCCAGTTTGGACTCAGCTGAGGCCCGATGGAGGGAAAGGAGGAGGGCTGGACAGGGAGACCCTCTTGTGTTGAATCATGGGTGTTGCCTTGGTGACCGGTGATTGATGATGTCAGAGATAAATGACGCTGACAGACGCCTCCTTGTCTGCGTGGCCGTTGCCATGGAGCCCGAGCCTTGGGAGATGGGATGGGGGAGGGGGCTGCAGGACCCTCTAGCCCTTTGTGGGCAGGGCAGTGGAAGAAGGAAGTGGGGAGGGGGCATGGTGGGGGGACAGGAGTAGAGGGACCCTGAGGTACCCGGCCACCTCCTGCCTCAGGAGGAAAGGGCTGTGTTGTTCTGTAGCGTAGGAAGTGGTGGCTCCACGCTGCAGAGCGGGTGACAACTTGGGACCTGCAGGCCTGGGACCCTTCCCTGCAGGGCCCACACCTCCTTCTCCTCTGCTTCTGCCACCTTCCGATCCCAGAGCTTTTCATGGCAGGGGGACCAGGGTGGGGCCCCCTCTCCCTCCCACTGCCAACTCCCCCTTCCCCTCCCTCCTTCTCCTCTCTGGCTGCTCTGTGCCCCGGAGCTGAGCAGCTGCCATTTCAATAGAATTAAAGCTTCCGAATGATAAACGTCTTGTCACAGCTGCAATTTTCTCTTCCCAAATTATCCCCCCTCTCTCCCTCTCCCGCTCCCTTCTCTCCCTTGCACTTTATTGAATTTGCAGAATCGACATGAGTGATCTCCAAATTATGCCAGCTCCCCCCCAACCCTGCTACCCCCTCCCTGGGTCCCCCACCCCCCACCCTCTCTTCCTCCAGCGTCAGCAGCCGCCACCACTGGCCCTGTGAGTGATTGTGTGTCTGGGATAATCGGCTGGTAACGACCCCATCGCTTCTTTAAAGCCGAGTGGTGTGTGCGGCTCAGCGCCCCCGGTGATTTGTCAGCTCCCCCGGCTAATGGGCCGAGAGATTCTCCCACCCGGCCCCCCACTCTCAGGCTGGGGAGCCCTACTCTGTGTCTGGCCGCCCAGGGAGCTGCTCTGAGCCCATCCTGAACACTGCCGGGAGGGCTGGGTGGGTCCTTCCTGCAGGCCGAAGGAGCAGAGGGCAGGGAGGCCAAGAGCACAGACCTGGGATGCCCTGCACGTGGGCTTTCACCCTGGCCAGTGAGCTGGAGCAGGCGCCGGGAGAGCGAGCTGGTCCGGGGCTTGCATGCTGTGGGCACAGGCCCTGGGGGAGGCCTCGGCATGTGGGCCAGCTGGGCACCGCAGAGGGGTCCGAGGGGTCGACTGTGTGTAGATGCCCCGCCGGTCTGTGCACTCACGTGTGTGTACTTCTGTGTGCGTGCCTGACTGCACCCCGTGGGCTTCGCAGCGACAGCTCTCAGTCTGGTGGGAGGAGCTTGGGCTGGGGTTGGACGGCTGGAGAGGGATGGACCACTGACCCCACCTGCCCTCTCACCGTGCGGCCTGGGCCCTCCACAGCCGTGAGAAATGACCGGAACAAGAAGAAGAAGGAGGTGCCCAAGCCCGAGTGCTCCGAGAGCTACACGTTGACGCCGGAGGTGGGGGAACTCATCGAGAAGGTGCGCAAAGCGCATCAGGAGACCTTCCCTGCTCTCTGCCAACTGGGCAAATACACTACGGTATGGCCCGCTCCCCCCACAACCTCATACCCCTTTTGCTGTCAGGCCTGCCCCTACCCCCAGCTGGGCAAATACACTTTGGCACAGCCCCCCAGGGGCACCCCTGCTTCTTCCAGGCCTGCCCCTCCGCACCCCTGCTTGGGCTGCCTTGTCCACCCCTTCCCCGCCTCTCAGGAAGTAAAGGCCGGTAGAGGGCAGGCCTGTGGGGGGCAGGTAGAGCCAGGCCCAGAAGGATGCCACCAGAGGAAGGCCCTCACTCTCCTCCCACTCCCCGCCCCCACCCATCCTCCCAGAACAACAGCTCAGAACAGCGTGTCTCTCTGGACATTGACCTCTGGGACAAGTTCAGTGAACTCTCCACCAAGTGCATCATTAAGACTGTGGAGTTCGCCAAGCAACTGCCCGGCTTCACCACCCTCACCATTGCGGACCAGATCACCCTCCTCAAGGCTGCCTGCCTGGACATCCTGGTGAGGGTCTGCACCTTGCCCACCTAGGCACTGCCCTCTGTGTTCTTGGAGGATGTCCTGCTGCTCAAATAACCACCTTCCTAAAAATCCATCTGGAGTCGACCTGTCCAGATGCCCACCCACCCAAACAGCCACCTTCCTCTCCCCCACGTGTCTGCCTGTCTGCTTAGCCACCCAGCACCCAGCTATGCACCCATTCACCTCTGCTCGCATTCATCCACCCTCAGCCCATCTTCCGTTCAGTGCTTCCATCCAGCCACCCGTCTTCCCATCTATTCAGTCTAATAAAGGTTCACCTGGGACCCTGTGTGGCCAGGCCTTGAACTGGGTGTCAGAACAGAGGTGAACACACCACTGTCCCCTCTCGAGAATCTTCCCTTGGTGGAGGCAACAGATAGGTAAACAGAGGTTGCAAAACTGTGATAAGTGCTGGCTGCAGATGGGGGAGGGCTGTTCCCTCCCTGCAGGACAGAGAGCCACACTGCTGGGCTCTAGGGAAGAGCCCCAGAGGAGGTAGCCTCTAGAGGTGTGTAGAACGGTATGTGAAAGGCCTGCTGGTGCGGGACCAGTGGGATTCAGGGGCCTGCAGGGCATTTGGTGGGGCCAGAGGGTGGGCTGGACCTGAGGCAGGATGGGGGCGGATGAGATTGTCAAATCCAAGGCTGGAGGGGGGATTGTCCTTCCTGTCTTCCTCAGCCCTCCTGTTCCTTCTCTGCCACCTCCAAAGTTAGGAACCTGGGGTGTGACCAGGCTGCTCTTCCTGGTGGAAGGGAGATGCAAGAGGCAGGGTCAGGGTTTGAGAGAGCTGAAGATGGAGGTACATTTACTGCGCTCTTGTTCTGTACCCAGTCCTGTGAACCATAGACCGCAATCCACTTTGGTCTTGGCCTTCCTGGAAATGTTTTGTTTCCCTCTTAATTCTCTGTGTGGAGGCAGGATGCTGTAGATCTACACTAATACAGTAGCCGCTGGCCATGTATGGCTGTTTTAAATTGAAATTAATTAAAATTAAATTCAGTTTCTCAGTTGCACTCAGCATGTTTCAGGTACCCAGAGGCCACAGTGTGACTGGTGGCTACTGTGTTGTGCAGAAGGTTCTGTGGGACAGCAGTGGTCTGGCTGCTGGCCAGGTGGTCCTGGGGGGATGCTGGTGCCGGAAGTGCTGGCGGATGTGAGTTCCTGAACTCAAGAACCCTCTGCACCCAGATCCTGCGGATCTGCACGCGGTACACGCCTGAGCAGGACACCATGACCTTCTCGGACGGGCTGACCCTGAACCGGACCCAGATGCACAACGCCGGCTTTGGCCCGCTCACGGACCTGGTCTTTGCCTTCGCCAACCAGCTGCTGCCCCTGGAGATGGATGACGCTGAGACTGGACTGCTCAGTGCCATCTGCCTCATCTGTGGAGGTGGGCAGGGGGCCTAGGTCTGGGGGCCAGGCCCAGGGGTGGTGGTGCGGCTTGCAGAGCCTCTCCTCGGGAGAAGCTGGGGGATCATTTGATCAGAAAGGCACTTGTCAGACAGGAAACTGAGTCGCAGTGGAGCAGGGTCTGGTCTGTGGCCACAGGGCAAGGGAACAGTGATGGAGACCTGAGCTCTGGTTCCCTATTTCCAGGCAGCGCTCCTTCCAGGGGGCTTAAGAGTGAGGACTTGGAGGTCAGACCACCCAGGTTCAAATCCTGCCCAACACGTGACCTTCAGCAGGTTGCTGAACTCCTCTGAGCCTCCATTTCTGTAAAATGGGGGCAGTAATGGTCTCCACCTCATAAAGTTGATGGGAGGATTAGGAGGTAATAAATAAGGCACAGTGTGCCCAGAGTAAGACCCAGTAAATGTTGGCTGCTGTTATTATTTTATTGTTATGAGTTCTGCTATATTGGGCTGGTGTCCAGAATAACCGGCAGGAGTGGGAGACCTGCCTCTACTTAAGATGGCACTGCCAGTGTTCAGGGGTGTGGCATCCATGAATTGGGCTCTCAGAGCGAGCTTTGGGACACCCTTGTCCCCAGCCCCTCTTTGCTCACATTTGAGAGCCTCTTAGGGCCTCTCTTGTGTGGGGAGGCCTGGGGAGCGAAGATACTCTTGCCCATGGCCTGGACAGGTGCGCCCCCTGGTGGTCACGATGGGGCCCGCAGCTGTGTTCCTCACCGGACTGAGCGGGCTTCTCTGCTGCTTCAGACCGGCAGGACCTGGAGCAGCCAGACAGGGTGGACATGCTGCAGGAGCCGCTGCTTGAGGCACTGAAGGTCTATGTGCGGAAACGGAGGCCCAGCCGCCCACACATGTTCCCCAAGATGCTGATGAAGATCACAGACCTGCGAAGCATCAGTGCTAAGGGTGAGTCTCTCTCCCCGTGTGTCTGCCATCCATGTCCAGAGTCAGGCCTCCTGCGTCTGAGCCAGCATCCCACAGCTTTGTGCCCATGTGATGCCCCGCTCACCTGGACCCCATTGTGCCCGGGTGACCTCCCTGCCTGTGAGCCCCAAGGTGGCAGTGTCATCTTGGCATGCTAGTTCAGGGCATGGCTCTGGAACCAGACCATTGTGTGTCCTTGAGCAGGTCACACAGCGGCTCTGAGCCTCAGTTACCCATCTGCAGAGCAGGGATAACATTTACAGAGTTGTCTTGAGATGTCAGTAGGAGAGTCAGCAGCACGTAGGAGGGGCCGGGCATCAAGCCCAGTGACCCCAGAGCCAGAGTTGGGAGCCACTTTGCCCTGCTGCCCTTCAGCTGTGGGGGTTTAGGAGAGCTGGCTTATGTCACAAAACTGACCACTGGGTTTGGTGTGTGGTGGGAGCTGATATTGGTACTGTGGATCCTCCTACCCCTTACACGCTCCCTCCTGGGGCCACGCTTGCATGCAGGGCTAGAGGAGCAGGGTGGGCACACTGACCCCTGTCCCTCCTTTCCTGCAGGGGCTGAGCGGGTGATCACGCTGAAGATGGAGATCCCGGGCTCCATGCCACCTCTCATCCAGGAAATGCTGGAGAACTCAGAGGGCCTGGATACTCTGAGCGGACAAGCGGGGGGTGGGGGGCGGGACGGGGGCGGCCTGGCTCCCCCACCCGGCAGCTGTAGCCCCAGCCTCAGCCCCAGCTCAAACAGAAGCAGCCCGGCCACCCACTCCCCGTGACTGCCCTTGCCCCGTGGACACAGCCCTCACCCCGTGCCCTGGCTTTTCTCTGCCTTTCCACCAACCATGCAGCCCCCACCACCCCTGCGCCCCACCTGTCCTCCCTTGCCCGGGGGACTGGAGGGAGGAGGTGGCGGCGACTCTTCGGACAGAGGCCTGGGCCTGTGATGGACTGCCCGCTCCTGGAGCCTGGGCTGACGTCAGGGGCGTGGCCGTGGACTGAGTGAGGACCCCTGGTCCCGGGCCTCGGGATGGGGCCTGGGGGCTTCGTGTTCATCAAGACACCCTTCTGTCCACCTCGCCACATCTTCATCACCAGCAAATGCCAGGACCTGGCTCCCCCATCCTCAGAACTCGCAAGCCATTGTCCCCCAGTTGGGGAACCCCCCCTGCCTTGGTTGGTGACAGAGGGGGTGGGCCAGGGGTGGGGGAATCCCCTGTACATACTTTGCCATACCAACCCCCAGGTATTAATTCTCGCTGGTTTTGTTTTTATTTTAATTTTTTTTTCTGGTTTTGATTTTTTTAAATAAGAATTTTCATTTTAAGCACATTTATACTGAAGTGTGCTGTGTATTGGGGGGAGCTGGATTCAGAGCTGGAGGGGGGGGTGGGCCCTGGGGGAGGGGAGCGGCTTGAAAGGGGCTTCCCCTCTCTCTCCAAGTCCCTGTGCCCCCAAGGCCCCCTCCCCAGCCATTTCCTCCTCAGTTTTCTCTTTAAAAAACTGTGAAGTACTAACTTTCCAAGGCCTGCACTCTCCTCTCTCTCTGCCTAACCACTGGGGGCAAGGACAGTTTCCCGGCAACCCCTGGAAGGAGTGGCTCACCCCTGAGATGGGGCAGGGGGCAGAGCACTGGGGCCTCAGGCCTTCCAGGCGTGCATCTCTCCGCCCTCGGCCTCGCTGCTTCCCCAGCAGAGCCCACATCATCGAGGCCCTCCAGCACTCCCCTCCCCATGAAGGGGCTGGCCAGGGGGTCTGAGCTCCCCTGCCCTCCAGCCTCATGACCACCAGCACCGCCCACAGGGCCCCCAGACACACACACACAGTCACACAGTGGACAGACATGCCGACAGACACATGGCCTGACTTCTTCATGTCCCTGGCCTGCCCCCCACCCCACACCCGTGCCCCCTCCTTGCCCCGCAGGACGGGCCTACAGGGGGTCCCCTCACGTCACCCCTGCTCCCCCGGGGCTGGGGGAGCTGGCTCTGCCCTGCCCTCCTTGCCCCAGGGTTGGGGGTCTCATCCCCCCCAGAGCCCGCTGGTGCACCTGTTACTGTTGGACTTGCCACTGAGATCTACTGGATAAAGAATAAAGTTATATTTATTCTACACGCGCCTCAGAGCCTCGCTGCCTCACCGGTTTCTCTCAGTGTCTGGGCAGGGACTGGGGCCCAAACTGCCTTTGGGACCTGCCTTGCTGTGCTCAGAGCTTTAGAGACATTGGAAGGAGACAGGCCTGCCCTTAGGAAGCCCTTGGTCTAGGGGTCTCACAGCCTGTCAGGGACCCATGTAGAGAGGCGGGAGGGAGAGAGGGCAAGACCGCTTCAGCCTTCAGGGAGTCGCCAGCCCGAGAGAGAAAGCCACCTCAGCTCTCTGAGAGTCCCTAGCCCTTGGGAAGCTAGAGCTTGAGTCAGAGTCATTTAGTGGCAGAGTTCTGTCTTTAGTGACCACCGATGACCTTCACAGCAAGAGTGGCAGTTGGCCCAGGGGATTTGGGTCAGGGGCTCACTCATTGTAATCTAAGAAGAACTCAGGATTGGGATGGAACCTGGGAGGCCAGCCCACTTGTTATTCCACCTCCAGGAAGAACTGTCTCTGTCCCACCCCTAACGTCACCTCTGTGGGCAGGAGGCACAGGGGACAGGCAGGTGACAGGGCACCTGGATTCTCCTGATTAAGAGAATGGAGTGTGACAGGCCTTGAGGGTCCTTAGAAACCAGTTTTAACCCCCTCATACTAGACATCAAGGTCCAGAGAGGGCACTGCCCTTGCCCAGGGTCACCCAACAAATAAGTGGCAGATCAGGGAACAGTAAGGGCTCCCATCACTTCATGGCAAATAGATGGGGGAAAAAATGGAAACTGACAGATTTGATTTTATTGGGATCCAAAATTACTCTGGACAGTGACTGCAGCCATGAAATTAAAAGACACTTGCTCCTTGGAAGAAAAGTATGACAAACCTAGACAGTGTATTGAAAAACAGAGGGACATCAATTTGTGGACAAAGGTCTTATAGTCAAAGCTATGGTTTTTCCAGGAGTCATGCACAGACGTGAGACTTGGGCTGTAAAGAAGGCTGAATACTGAAGAACTGATGCTGTGGTGCTGGAGAAGATTCTTGAGAGTCGGAGATCAAACCAATCAATCCTAAAGGAAATCCTGAATATTCATTGGAAGGACTGATGCTGAAGCTGAAGCTCCACTACTTTGGCCACCTGATGCAAAGAGCCAACTCAGTGGAAAAAACCCTGATGCTGGGAAAGATTGAAGTCAGGAGGAGAAGGGGGAAGCAGAGGATGAGGTGGTTGGATGGCATCACCAACTCAATGGACATGAATTTGAGCAAACTCAGAGACAGTGAAGGACAGGGAAGCCTGGCATGCTGTAGTCCATGGGGTCACAGAGTCGGGCACGACTTAACAACTGAACAGCAGTATGGGCTCCCACCTCTCAGCCAGAGCTCTTTCCTGGATCTCTGAAGCCCTTGAAGAAGTGTCAAGCACCAAGGCCTGGGGGAGGTCTAGGGAATTGGCAGTAGAGGCTGTGTTTGGGGAGGGTTAGCAGGCGCCCCTGCAGGATGAAATTCCTGTGTGGGAAGAGTCTCTTCTGTGGGGATCCACCTGCCATTTCTACTTCAGCCATCAGGTGGCGCCAGCTTCTCACTTATGTCACAGTCTGGCCTAGGTAGGAGTGGGACGGAGGTTCTCTTCCTCTAGCAAACATTTTCTAACACTTCTCATCAGGTTTCTTTATGAACTAGAGAGAAATTTAATATAACATACCAAACACATGCTTTAAAAAAATCACCATGCTGTCACACTGTCCTGTAAAGGAAAGCTCCTGGAGTTGGTGATGGATAGGGAAGCCTGGTGTGCTGCAGTCCATGGAGTCGCAGAGTTGGACATGACTGAGCAACTGAACTGAACTGAACTGACCTGAATTGTGAATTTCAGGTCAATGTATGGGCAAAATCACCAGACAAAAGGACACAGTCCTACATTTGCTTCTATTTTTAACAAATATTTGGATCTAAAAGAAGAAGGTCAGAAGTTCTTCTGTACAGAAAGCCCAGGAAAGTTAAAGAATATGTATGGGTGTATGTTGAAATAAAAACAGATAATAAATAATACAACCATGTGAAAAAAAAAACACCCCAAACTAAACACTGAGTATTTTGTATGTAAAACAGAGTCAAGTTTCAGGCTCAGGTAATTATAAAGAGGTTTTTCACTATGTAAATGTCAGTGGGACATTCTAAAGGTGTGTGTGACAATTCTGTATTATGGGGGGACACTGGCATTCCTAGCCCCTGCTCACCAAATGGCAGCAGGATCCCCTGCCTTGTGATGGCTAAGTCAGTGACCCCTGAACATACAGAGCGCCCACCTTGGGACAGTAACTTTGCTGCTGGGAACCTCTGGGGTCTGAGGACACTCTGGATGGTTCAGAGTAGAGCAGTTTTCATCCAAAGCACAAGTGACATTTTGCACTGGGAATTCTTTGTCATGAGGGGCCATCAATGTCTCTAGACATTGCCAAATGTCCCCTAGGGGGCAAAATCGCCCCCAGTTGAGAACCACTGCTGTGGAGTTTGGTCATCAATGGCTGACATGTGCTTTGCCTAAGGGAATGCAAGACTCAGACATTTAATCAGGCCTGGAGCAGGGCTTGGAGAAGGCAATGGCGCCCCACTCCAGCACTCTTGCCTGGAAAATCCCATGGATGGAGGAACCTGGAAGGCTGCAGTCCATGGGGTCGCTAAGAGTCGGACACGACTGAGCGACTTCACTTTCACTTTTCACTTTCACGCATTGGAGAAGGAAATGGCAACCCACTCCAGTGTTCTTGCCTGGAGAATCCCAGGGACGGGGAAGCCTGGTGGGCTGCCGTCTATGGGGTCGCACTGAGTCGGACATGACTGAAGCGACCTAGCAGCAGCAGTAGCAGAAGCAGGGCTTAGACAGCTTCCTGAAAGAGGTCCCCCCGCCACACACACCTAAATCTGTAAGGGGAAGAGTTAGCTAGCTGGGATGCAGAGGTAATAAAAAGCTTCTGGGCTCAGACATTATCCCCAGCTCTGTGTTTTAACCATTTTGGGGTTTGGTTGAAGTGGTGAAAGAGGTGAGGCTGATAAAAGAGGAACGCATTTGAATCAGTTCTAATGAGGTGGATGAACCTACAGCCTATTATACACAGTGAAGAGGAAAACAAATATCGTATATTAACGCATATATATGGAATCTAGGAGGATGGTACCAATGAAATCATTTACAGGGCAGCAATGGAAACACAGAGGGCAGACTTACAACTGGGGGAAGAGGAAGGAGAGGATGGGATGCATGGAGAGTGTGACGTGGAAACGTAATTATCATATGTAAAGTAGAGAGCCAATGGGAGTTTGCTATAGGACTTGGGGAACTCACACTGGGCTCTGTAACAACCTAGCGGGGTGGGGTGGGGAGGAAGGTGGGGAGGAGGTTCAGGAGGGAGAGGACACATGTATAGCTATGGCTGATTCACGTTGATGTTTGGCAGAAACCAATGCCATTCTGTAAAGCGATTCTCCTTCCATTAAAAAATAAATTTAAAATAAAGAGATGAGGGCGTAGAGGCTGGGACAGAATCAGGACAAGGCTAGTTCAGGAGTGGGACTGGATCCTGAGGGCGCCGGCAGTGAAGGGTTTGAAGATGGCAAGTGAAGTGTTCAGATTAGAATCACAGGGGCTGGAGCAGAGGCTGAGGGAGGGCATACACCAGGCCATCGGTGACGACTGATCCTGGGCAGCTTCTAAACAGGTGACAAGGGGAGGAAATGCTTAGGTGGAGAAGTGAGAGGATCAGATGTTTGACAGGATGTGGAAGGCGGGCAGAAGACAGGCTATGGCAGCAGCGGATGGAGGTGGCCGGGGTGGCTGGGGGCCCCAGCAACTGAGGCGAGAGCTAAGGAAGTTGAGATGCCATCTGAGTTACTGTGACCCTCTGCCCCCCTCAACCACTCCTGCCACACCAGTCTCTTCTCGGGCCTCCAACACTTTCAGCTTATTCCTGCCTCAGGACCTTTGCTCTTGCCATTTCCTCCAACGTGAATGCTCTTCCTGGAGAGACTTCCGGCTAGACCGTTGCTAGTTCTTCTCCCTGATGCTCCTCAGGGGTGTCGTGCTCGCTCCCTTGACTCTTACACTGGCTGGTAGTACAGTCTACGTTTATTGTCTGCCTTCTCCACCAGAATGTAAGCTTTGAGAGGGCAGGTTTTGCACGTGGATCTGCTAATACAGCAGCCACTCGTCACAGGGGACAGCCAAATCTGAGATACGTGGGTGGTCCGCATTGAGAAGGGTTTCAAGCGCAGAACACACACCAGACTTAGTACAAAATGAAACATGTAAAGCATCTCCGTGATATTCTTTTTATGCTGATGATGTGTTTGAAATAATATTTTAGATGTATTGGGTTAAACAAAATATATTACGAATGTTCCCTTTCATTTTGTAATGTGGCGAATGGAAACCTTGGAATGATATAGGTGGCTTGCGTCCTCTTTCTGCAGAACAGTGCCTGGCATTTAGTGTGTGCTCAGAAGTATTTGTTGAATGAAAATACATGGGAAACAGTTGGACATTCACGTCTGAGAGGCAGACACAGAACTCACTCTGGGCAGAGAGGTGGCGGCACACTCTGTGAGCGTGGATAAGTGTTTGGGCCTGGAGAACACTTCCAACACACGTTTGTGTGTGTGCGTGCTAAGTCACATTAGTCGTGTCCGATTCTGTGCAACCCCATGGACTGTAGCCTGCCAGGCTCTTTACATGGGATTCTTCAGGCAAGAATACTGAAGCAGGTTGCCATGCCCTCCTCCGGGGATCTTCCCAATCCAGGGATTGATCCCATGTCTCTTATGTCTCCTGCATTGGCAGGCCGGTTCTTTACCATTAGCGCCACCTGGGAAGCCCCCCAGGGCAAGTTTACCAAGCACCTGCTATGGGCCTGCGAGGAGAGAGCTATGCATCCAATAGAAGTGCTGCCATGGGGCCTTAGGTCTGGCTTTGTGGGGTTGATCTGTCTGTCCAAGAAGGCATCCATTTTCTTCCCAAGTGAGGCCAAAAGGCAGGGAGGAGTTAACTAGAGGAAGGGGGGCCGCAGAGAGGGAGGCTGCTCCAGGCAAAGGAACAGCAGGTTGAAACATTTAGAAGCAAATCTGGGTACCTTGCTTGGTAGGACCAGAAAGTTTAGATCGGTTTGGAGCATGGAAACTTTGGAGGAGCTGAGGTGAAGGGGCTGGAGAAGACCTGATGCAACAGGGCCAGACGTGGGGGATTCAGAAGCCTCGTTCAGGTGCTTGACTTACCTGAGGACAGGGGAGCCCCAAAGAGTAAGCAGGGGTACCTGTTTAGAAAGACTCTTCCCTCTGCTTGTGTGCAGTCCAGGCTGGAAAGCCGAGGAAGAGGTACGAAGGAATGGAGGATAGAGAGGGAATGACCAGGGACGTAGAAGAAAATTGCGCAGAGTGGGGCCCTGGCAGCCTGCTCAGCAGAGTCTGGTGAAGGCCCAGAGGTGTGGTTAGATGGTGACCCCTGGATTTTGCACTTAGGGGTGTGTGTGTGTGTGTCTGTGTTCATTGCTCAGTAGTGTCCGACTCTTTGCGACCCCAGGGACTGTAGCCCACAAGGCTCCTCTGTACATAGGATTTGCCAGGAGTGGGTTGCCGTTTTATTCTCCAGGGGATCTTCCTGATCCAGGGATCGAACCCAGGTATCCTGCGTTCCAGGCAGATTCTTTATTGTCTGAGCCACCAGAGAAGCCCTTCACTTAGGTGCTGGTTGCTTAAGGACAGCATCCCCACGGGTGTGGTGAAGGAGGAAGCTGATGGGGGCAGAGGAGAGACAGGACTAAACAGGAGGCAGCCCTGTAGACAGTTCCTTGTATTTCCAGAGGGTGGGAGTGTGGGAAGAAGTGAAGGAAGAAAATGCAGGGCCAGGAGGATGCTTATGGACTGGGGTAACAGCAGCAGGGTGAGGAGGAGGAAGCTAGAAAAGAGTCCTGCCCTTTGACCCCAGCCCCAGCCCCACTCTGTCTTCATGAAAGAAGGGCCCAGCCACCTTGTCCAGGTCACAAGGTTAAGAGTGCAGATGGTACCTGGACTGAGGCCTGCCCAGGGTGAAGGACTGCCTCCCCTCCAGCGCCCCTTCTGCATGGGCTTGATCAGGAGGGGAGATCCTCCTGAGGAAGGGAGGAGCCACTGTGGCTGCCACTTGCCCTGGATCCTGGCCACCCACACAGGGCATGTCACAGATCACACGCACAACTCACACAGGACACACTGTCGCACGCACAGACGCAGAATGCACACAGGGGTAGGCACACGTGTGTGCAGAAAGCCTGCACAAGATGGACATGTGCATATGCGCACGTGTGCACATCCGGAGCTCACACAGGATATATATGCATGCACACACACAAAGTGCTTACACAGGTTTCACACATGCGAGGGCACCTATGCTCACACCGAATGTGTGTACACGTGTGTGTGCACATACACAGGGAGCCTCGGCAGAGGCCACACCTCAGTCTGAACAAGGAGAGGCCCCGGGGAATGCTGCTATCACGGCTGTTTTCCTTTCCGGTACCCAGGGCTCCTCCAGATCCTCCACTCTCCACTGACTCTGCCCTCCTCTGGTCCACCTTCTCTCAGCCTCCCTGGCCTGGATCAGGGCACCAAGGACAGGCCTTAGTTGATTCGATGTCCCTAGCTCCGCTGGGAAGTGTGGGTGCTGCCTGGAGGGCCTTGCGCCCTGCGTGTCATCCGCTGGGGCAGGGGGACCCTGCCAACAGTGGGTAATGAGACACGTCTTGCTCCGGGATGGTGGGGTCCGGCCTCTGGCCTCACCTCCCGCCCCAGGCAGTTCTAGATGGCCAGGTCCTGACGGATGGTGGCCAGCGACGCCTTGCTGCGGCCGCTGCCGCCCTCGCTGTCACCGGCCGGCGCCCCGTGCGCGTAAGCCGGTGGGGCGTAGGGGTCGGTGCCCGGCCGCCGCGTGGGCAGGGCGGGCGGCGGCTGGAGCAGCTGCTGCGCCTCCTCGTGCGCGCGGTTGCAGCGGTTGTCGCGCTCGGCGGCCTGGCGACAGCGGCCGGCGCGCGGGCGGCCCTTCCAGAGCAGGTGGCCCAGCTCGGCCACGCTGAGCAGCGCCGAGAGCAGCCCCACCGCGAAGTAGAAGACCACGAAGACAGTCTTCTCGGTGGGCCGGCTCACGAAGCAGTCCACGGTGTGCGGGCACGGGGGGCCGGCGCACACGAAGTGCGGGGCCACGCGGAAGCCGTAGAGCAGCGCCTGGCCCGCCAGGAAGGCCAGCTCAGCCAGCAGGCGCAGCGCCACGCTCAGCAGGTAGCAGCGGCGCGCGCGGCCGGACCCCGGGCGCCCCGCCGCCCCGCCGCCCGCGCCGCCCGGCTGCTTGCTGGCCCGGTGCACCGAGTAGATGACGAAGAGCACCGGGGGCGCCGACAACAGCAGGATGTGGAAGAGCCAGAAGCGGTAGTGCGAGACCGGGAAGGCGCGGTCGTAGCAGGTCTGGCGACAGCCGGGCTGCAGCGTGTTGCACACAAACTCCTCCTGCTCGTCCTCGAAGACCGCGCCGCCCACCGTGGCCAGCACCAGGATGCGGAAGATCAGCATGACCACCAGCCACAGGCGGCCCACGAGCGGCGACTGCAGCTGCACGGCGTCCAGCAGCGAGCCGAGGAACGCCCACTCCCCCATGGCGCTGGAGACGGACGCGGGGCGGGCAGTTAAGAGGCCGAAGGATCAGGGTCCCAACCCTCCGCCCCATCGGGGTGAGATCGGCTGGACCGCCTCTACCTTCGAGGTGAGCCAGGGGGGTCAGCCAAACCTGGCTTTAGCAGGGACTTTGAGGGAACAAAGGGCTTAGCTTAGGGGGGCTCAGGTGAGTCTCAACTTTGGGCGCTGGGGAGGAGCTCCGCCCCGGTGCTCTGGTCAGACACCCAGGGAACTGCTGGGTTGGATCCTGCGCTCCTCGAGTCCAGGTTGGAGGGAAAGGACCTCGGAGATGAGCCCTGCCGGCCCCTGACTACATGTGTGGAAGCAGAAACCCAGCAGCGCCCTCGTGTGCGCCTTCAGGATGCTTTCTGTGGGCAAGAGTGGTGCCCTGAACCCAAGGCTCCGACCCAATTTGGTACTTCTGGGTGAAGTGCAGTCAGCAGACCCAGAAGGATTCACCTCCTTCTTTCTCCGCTCACCATTTCTCTTGCCTCCCTCCTTTTTTTTTTTTTTTTTACTGCAGTCAACTCCTCTCAGAATTGGGGAGTGGACACAAACGGAAAGAACCCCATTTCCATCAGGATCCACTGTCCTAGGTGTCCCCTACCATCTGTGCGGTGGGAATGCTGGCCCACCTCTTCCCATCTCCTCCCTGGTGTCCTTGTGCTTCTAGCTTCTCTTATCTCCCCAGAGACTCCCCAACACCCCCCGCACAGGTCCCACAGACCCCCAGACCCTCACCCGTAACTACTCACCCTGCAGCCGGCGCTGGGATGTTAAAGCCAAGTGAAGAACCTTGGGAGATGGCTGGGACCTGTTCCTCCTGGTCCTTCTTTCATTTTCCCTTTTGGATTTGGCCTGGACGGATGACAAGACAGGACGGCTGAGAGGGGCTAGTGCTCCCCCTTCTCTTAAAGGGACAGGGTGACCCTGTTGACTGGCTCCACCCCTGGGAACAGACCCAGGGCCACACCCCTTGCTGGACTCTGCCAGCCCTCCCTTCTCATCCCCTCATCCCCCCACTCCCACCCCCATCCCAGGGCTGAGTCCCCAACTGGAAATGAGGAAAGGGGTTACCCAGAGCTACATCCCTGTTGAAGGAAGCCCATCTCCAACAGACTCTCCTAACTGGAAGGCCTAGGTCCACTATCAGGTGACTATCCCCGCTGAAGGCGGTTTTCAGGGCTGGCGTGGGGTTTGATGCTGGTGTTGGTGGCACTGGTATTTTAAGCAGCAGCGGACACCTGCTAACTCTCCTTCAAGCTCTGACATTACAAGTCCCTTAGTTCTTCTGGGCCAGAGTCTCCTGGCTTGTCAGCTGAGGAGCCTGAGCCAGCTGATCCCCAAGTTCCCTTCCAGTTCTGCATCTTAATGCTGAGGTCCCAACCATGTCACAGAAAACAAAAAAGCCCAAGCCCAGAAAAATTTCCCTTTTGGAAAAACATTAAGGTATCAAGGGTGTCTGGCCTTGGGACTTGAATAAAAGCTTTTGCTTCCTTCCTGCTTTTCTGTAACTTCCAGATTTACTGTAATGAGTGTGTCATTTTATCATGTGAAAAGTAAATAGAAAGGTTTCTTGTCCCTCACAAGACTTTGAACGGAGTCACCTTCTACTGCTCTAGGTAGCCGGAGAAGCTGTCCCATAGAGAAGGGCAGTTAGGATGACCAAGGGTGACCTGAGCGGCCAGGGAGGGGACACTGAGGGGACACTCCCAGGTTAAGTGCTCATTTGTCCTCTCTGCCTTTCCAGGAGTCTGGACCTACACCATTCTCCTCCTTCGCCTGTGCAGTTGCTTTGGGTCAGGCCCCAGGCCCCACTCATCATAAAAATTAGTTCATTTCATCCTCTTGACAAGGATGGGAAGCTGAGACTCAGAGGGTCTAACGCACAGTCACACAGCAAGAAAGAGAGGGTCCTGGCCTCACACCCAGACTCACGGGTTTGGAGCCCACGTTCTGAAGCTCATAGTGGAACTGTCCTGGTTCCAGCCTGCCTGGACTTCCCAGGGCCTGACAGTCCCTAGGGCTTTGCGTGGGGCTGGTGGCAGCCATGCCAGGACTCATGTCTTTGGTGACACTTGCTCTCCTCTCTAGCCATGGGGGCCTGTCTGGTTTTCCATGGGCTGATGGGGACCCCCTGGCCCGATTTCAAGAAGGGGTGGGAAATGTATCCTTCACCCACGCTGGCTCCAGCCCAGCCCCACCTGGAAAAAGCCTAGGTTAATGCTCAGGAGTGCTGTGGTTCCCTAGGGACTGGGCCTGGGTGGGGAGACACCAGCCTGGATCAAGTCCAAAGGAAAGCACATGCTGGGGCCCATTCCAAAAACAGGATGTGGGCTGGGAGCACCGGCGACCACCCCATTCCCTACCTCCACCTGCTCCTGGCAAAGCTGCTCCCTGACCCATGACTCCTGTCCCCAGCCATGGGGACCCAGGGACACACCTCATCGCCCCTGGAATAGTCCCTGCCCTGACCTCATGGCCACTGCTGGGTCAGCCCACCAGCCCAGCCTGGAAAAATCCTCATCAGAGCAGACGCATCTGCCTGTGGAGAGTGGAAAGTGGCAGAGGTGGCGGGTGGGCAAGGGGGGAGCTGTGGAGCCATGGTTCCCCTGCACTGTCCCCGGCCCTTGATACCACAGGGCCAGACACAGGAGACTCAGCAATCTCTGAGGCCCATCCTCCTTCTCAGATAGTGCCAGCCTGGGAGGAGGTGTCACTGATGCAGCCCAGAGCTGGCGGCACTTGGCCCCATTCTTGGCCCAACTTGCGGTCTGGGGCTGGGCTCAGACTGGTTCACACTTGGTCTCCATCCCAGACACCTCACCCTGGTCTGTTGGACTGTGGAACCACTTCCCATGTTCATCAAACATGAACACACATAGGCAGGCACACATGTTGGTAAATTAATGCCCATGACATCAGCAGCCCACAACTATATTTTCTCTCCACTGTGTCCCTCTAACATTAAACAAAAATCTTTACATAAATGCTGCCTTTTAGTTAAGGCCTTTCCCAGCTGCCCTAACTGGAATGTAACCCCTGACTTCCTATCTCCTTTCTGAGCTTTATTTCCTTTGCACTGACCACTTCATAACGTACTTTATATTTTTCTTATTTATTCTGTGTGGCATCTATCTCCTTCATCAGCATGGAAGCTCCAGGAATGCAGAAATTTTTGGCGCTTTATATACTGTCCTTCCCTCAGTGCCTAGACAGTTCCTGTGTGGCGGCTTAATGAGTGAATTGGGGTGGAAGGGTTTTAGAGGGTGCAGATCTTCTCTGCCTCAAGAGGATGACGCTGCTGGGTCCCACGCCTCCGTTGTTCCCGTTCCCTCTGATCTTCTCCAAGGCTTGTGATCACTTAAGTGAATATTCAGTCTGAGATCGGCAATCAGAATGTCCAATCCTGGGTAGAAAAGAAAACTCTAAAATCGGTAAATCGTGAAAAATCGGCCCCAGCTCAAACAGAGCAGGAAGGAACAGTGGGTGAGGCAGGGGGCATGGCCGCTTCTCCTTGATGACTCCCTTCAAGTCTGCTGCAGCCCCTCCCCCGCAGAGCTGCGCCGTTTCTGGTTTCTGAGACGGTCCCCAGGCTTGTCTGAAAAGCCTCCAGACCAGATGATCTTCTGGTCACTGGTCGCCCCAGCTCTCTGCCTCCTCCCCTCTGTCCTCAGCCTTTGGTTCCCCATAGACCCCTCAGGCTCTGCGATTTATCACCAGCTGGGACCTGCTTCCCTGTCCAGCCTTACTTCCTCCTTTAGCTCTATAATTCTTTAAGATGAGGTTTGGCTGTAAGAGCAAAAATACTGAACAGTGGCTCAAACCAGAGGGAAGCTTGTTTCTCACATAAAAGGAGGGCGGGGGCTGTTCAGCACTAGCAGAGCAGCTCTGCGCCCCCAAAGTCCTAAGTAGGGGGTAGTCGGCTCCTTCCAAACCCCTCCTGGGGTGTAGCCCCCCTCCTGCAGGATTCACAGAATCTAGCAACCATATTGCAGGCAGCGGAGGGAGAAAGCGATGAAGGTGGGAGAAACAGGCGCAAGAACACCTCCCTAAAAAGTCCCGAGAGGCTGCCACGTGCCCCACCTGCTCGCTTATCATTGGCCTGCCCTTCAAGGAAGCCTGGGCAACGGAATCTTTATTGTGCGTGGCCTTGCGTGGAAGAAGCGAGAATGTAGCCCTCACTGTGAGAAGTCCACGTCTAGTGTTCCCCTTCCGCACTGAGATGGGGAGTCAGGAAGGTTCGGTTTGCCCCAGGTCTGCCCCCACCAGCTGCTCCCTGAGGATGGGGGAGGCCGCCTCAGTCTGCCTTGTCACCGCAGGTCCTACCAAACCAGGGCACCTTCTTTCACGTGCCTCTGCCGGGCCCTTGTTCTCGTCCTCGGGCAGAAGAGGCACTGTTGCCAACTGGAGGCCCCACCTGGTCTCTTTCCCCATGTCAGGCCTTTCTAGGTTGTACGCGGGCAGCTTTGTTCAGCAAAGAAGGTGCCTGGGCCTGAGGGTGGTTGGGCCCTGCAGGCAGCCTCAGCTGAGACAAAGGGGCTTGGGAGTTCCTCTTCCTTTCCTCGAAAGCCCGGACTGAAAGACGGAGGAGAGAAACTGCTTTGGGACTGAGGTGGGGAAGGGGACAGGTTTGTTATCAAGAGGCGTCTTTCCAAGTCCCCTTTCCCTCCCCGGAGCTCTGAATAGCTGATACTTATAACTGCCAAGATTCGTAAGCTGCTCCAATCGCTGCTGGTGGACTTGTGACCTTCTCTCCATCACCCCGGGGCAGAAGTGGGATCAGGTTGACTCCAGATCAGTTGATGGGCAGACCAAAGTAACTCCCTCCCTGAAAGCGATACTCTAGGATTCAAAGCAGTGCTGCCCTCCAGGCCCTGGAAAATGACAGAAACACTAGATGCAGAAGACAAAGTCACTTACAGATTCCGCTTCCTTTCCTCCGGTTAAAATATCTTTTGCATTCACCGGGATGTACTGGGGCCACCTTGAGGCCATTGAAAATACTGTCTTACTCAAAAGACAAATCTGATTCCAGAAATTACTGAGGAAAAATGTAAGGGGGAGGGTAAAATGATACAACTGCTTGAAAAGTTCGGCAGGGTCTTAGGAAGGTAAAGGTCTATTAAACAAATGACCAACAATTCCACTTCTAGGTATCTACCCAAGAGACATGAAAAAATATGCCTATAAACAAGGTTTGTATTCTCACGTTCATAACAGTTTTACTTATAATGGGCCCAAACTGGAAACAACCCAAATGTCCCTCAACAGGTGAATGGATAAACAGAGCCATACAATGGAATGTGTGTGTGTGTGTGTGTTAGTCGCTTAGTTGTTTCCGACTTTTTGTGACCCCATGGACTATAGCCCACCAGGCTCTTCTGTCCATGGAATTCTCCAGGCAAGAATTCTGGAGTGGGTTGCCATTCCCTTCTCCAGGGAATTGTCCAGATCCAGGGATAGAACCTGGGTCTCCTGCATTGCAGGCAGATTCCTTACCATTTGAGTCACCAGAGAAGTCCGACAATGGAATAATATTCAGCAATTAAAAAAAAAGAACGACTACTTGATACCTAAATATGGTTAAATTTCAAAAACATGCTGTCAAATGAAAGGTTGGACACAAAAGCATACATACATATATATATGTATATGAAGTTAAAAGCGTATGTGTATATATATATGAAGTTCTAGAATAGGTAAAATTAACCGATAGAAATTAGATCAATGTTGGGGGTCAGGGTTGAAGAGACACTTAAGAATTTTGGGGAGTGATGGAAAAGTTTTATATCTTGATAGTGATGGGGTATGCAGTATACATTTGTCAAAAGTCATCAATATGTATACTTAAAGTGAGTGCATTTTATGTATTTAAGTTATACCTCAATAAAGTTGATTTAAAAAGAAAAAAGTAATGTTGGTTTGCGTTGAAATTCTTTTGTAGGAGTGATGAGAGAAATTAAGACTTTTGAAAGTCATTTGAAAGTCATTTTTACACCTGTCTCTCCAACTCTTGGCAACTCTCTTCCTCTCCCTTCACCCTCTTGTCCCTCCACAATCCACTCTGGTCATGCTTCCCCGCTTAACAACTGCGTCTTTCCCATTCTTTATGAAGTAGAGCAAATTGGCTTGTTCCTACCAATCTGAGTTTGATGTCTGAAGGACGCTTTTGTGCACAAAATCAATATCCTTGGGTTTGAATTTATTCAATTTATTAAAAAAAAATTCTAACTTTTTCCTTTTTAAGTCTTCAACTTATACACTTTGCTATTTTAGTTATACAGGTAATATAATTTGAGTATAAAAATAAGAATAATCTTTTTCACTTGCTCTTTCATATTCAACTATAATTTTTAAGTTAAATTTGCATAATGGACACTAATTACAAACCTGTTTAATTAAATTTCCAAACACTTCCAATGCTGGATAGGACTGAAAACTCTAACAAATAATTATCTTCTGATGCATTGAAATAACTTCTGTAAACATAATAAACCAAATGTGCAAACGTACAAATTCAAGTTCTTTTCAATTTTATGGTAGTGTTTACAAATTTAATCAAATCTGTTAAACTTTTGAGAATTCCCTGGCAGTCCAGTGGTTAGGACTCTGCACTTTCATCACCACGGGTGCAGGTTCAATCCCTGGTGGGGGAATTAAGATCCTGCAAGTTGTGTGGCACACCTCCCCCAAAGTTAAAATATCATCTAAAAATATGTTACATGTTTAAATTGAAATTACAGGGCTAATCTATCAGATTTCTTTACTTAAATTCTTTTAAACATTAGAAACCTTAAAAATATGTAATACAGGGACTTCTCTGGTGGTTCAGTGGTTCTGTGCTTCCAGTGTGGGAGGGGCACGTTTTGATCCCAGGTTGGGGAACTAAGATCCCACGTGCCACATGTGGTGCAGCCTAAAAATAAATGAATGATAAATAAGTCTTTAAAAAAAAAATGTAACACAAACACATTCTGAATGATTGCGAAATGTTCCTAAATTTAACACAAAATCATAAATACTGTGAGTTTGATAGCTTCATCATTTCTATAGTTCTCTCTTTACCTTCCAGTTTGTATGTAGAGTCATTTACCCAACTCAAAACGGTTTAATCATGTAAGGTGGACTGAATTTTTTTAAAAAATTGAAGCATAGTTCTTTTTTATAATGTGTTAATTTCTGCTGTACAGCAAAGTGACTCAGTTATACATACATGTGCATTTTTTTATATTCTTTTCCATTTATCACAGGATATTGAATGTAGCTGCCCGTGCTACACAGCAGGACCCTGTTGTTTATCTAATCTATATATAACAGCTTACAGTTGCTGACCCCAACCTCCTCCTCTATCTCTCCTCGAGCCCCTTCCCCCTTGGCAACCATAAGTCTGTTCTCTATGTCCATGAGTCTATTTCTGTTTCTATTTTGTGGATAGGTTCGTTTTTAGATTCTACATATAAGTGACATCATATGATATTTGTCTTTCTGACTTACTTCACTTACTTACTGATAATCTTCAGTTGCGTCCATGTTGCTGCAAATGGCATTATTTTGTTCTTTTTGTGGCTGAGTAGTATTCCATTGTATGTATGTACCACATCTTCTGTATCCATTCATCTGGCAATGGACATTTAGTTTTTTTCCATGTCTTGGTTATTGTGAATACTGCTGCTATGAATATAGGGGTGAACATATCTTTTTGAATTAGAGTTTTGTCCAGATATATGCCCAGGAGTGGGATTGCTGGATCATATAGTAGCTCTATTTTTAGTTTTCTGAGTAATCTCCATACTATTCTCCATAGTGGCTGCACCAACTTACATCCCACCAACAGTGTAGGAGGGTTCCTACACTGATTTCTTAGTTAATGTGGCATCTGCCAGAGCTCTTCTCCACCATGTAGCTCTCCAAACTTTTTGCTTTGGAATTTATTAAAGATATGTGTTTATGTTCCCATTTTTAGCCTTTTCATGTTCATTGCTTCATGTTTTTTGTTTAGCTTAGACCATTACAAAGCACATAATTTGAATGTACCCCAGAATTCTGTAACCATACAGGTGGTGATGCAATTATTTTTCCATCCAATTCAGACTTGTCTGTTCCATCCAGCAAGAGAAGATACAATTGTGGTTTCCATGGAGATTCTTGAAGGCGGGATCGATAGTTTCCCCATCATGCTAGTGCTTAGTCTCTCAGTTGTGTCTGATTCTTTGAAACCCCATGAACCGTAGCCCTCCAGGCTCCTCTGTCCATGGGGTTTCCCAGGCAGGAATACTGGAGTAGGTTGCCATTTCCCCACGGTGCATTGCAAATCTCTCCCCAGTAACTGCAATGGATATTCTGGAATGGGCTTCTCTGATAGTTCAGTTGGTAAAGAATCCACCTGCAATGCAGGAGACCCCAGTTCTATTCCTGGGTTGGGAAGAAGATAGGAGAAGGGATAAGCTACCCACCCCAGTATACTTGGGTTTCCTTTGTGGCTTAGCTAGTAAAGAATCCACCTGCAATGCAAGAGACCTGGATTTGAACCGTGGGTTGGGAAGATCCCCTGGAGAAGGAAAAGGCTACCCACTCCAGTATTCTGGCCTAGAGAAGTCCATGGACTGTATAGTCCATGAGGTCGCAAAGAGTCAGACATGACTGAGCGATTTTCACTTTCACATGTTCTGGAATGCAAAAGTAGAAAGTTGAGAAATACTTGGAGTAACAGGCAAGTTTGGCCTTGGAGTACAGAATGAAGCAGGGCAAAGGCTAACAGTTATGTCAAGAGAACACACTGGTCATAGCAAGCATCCTCTTCCAACAACACAAGAGACAACTCTACACGTGGACATCACCAGATGATCAATATTGAAATCAAATTGATTATATTCTTTGCAGCCAAAAATGGAGAAGCTCTAGACAGTCAGCAAAAACAAGACAGGGAGCTGACTATGGCTCAGACCATGAACTCCTTAGTGCAAAATTTAGGCATAAATTGAAGAAAGTAAGGAAAACCCCTAGACCATTCAGGTATGACCTAAATCAAATCCCTTCAGTTCTACAGTGGAAGTGACAGATTCAAGGAATTCGATCTGATAGACAGAGTGCCTGAAGAAATATGGATGGAGGTTCATGACATTGTACAGGAGGTGGTGATCAAGACCATCCCCAAGAAAAAGAAATGCAAAAAGGCAAAATGGTTGTCTGAAGAGGCCTTACAAATAGCTGAGAAAAGAAGAGAGGCTAAAGGTAAAGGAGAAAAGGAATGATATACATCCATTTGAATGTAGAGTTCCAAAGAATAGCAAGGAGAGATAAGAAAGCCTTTCTCAGGAGAAGGAAATGGCAACCCACTCCAGCACTCTTGCCTGGAAAATCTCATGGACAGAGGATCCTGGTAGGCTATACAGTCCATAGGGTTGCAAAGAGTCGGACACGGCTGAGCGACGGAGCTAACACCTGGGGATGTGGGTCTCAACTGTACTGTGTCTCTGCTCCCTACCCCTCCTTATAGCTTTAGTTGTGGAATATGTTTTCTGTTAGCTTTCAGGTTGTTCTCATCAATAGTTTCTGTAAATATTTGCATTTTGGTGTGCCCTTGGGAGGAGATAAGGTCAGGGTCTTCCTTCTCTGACATCATGGCTATTCTGCAGTCATACAGCAAATTTTAGTGGGGAATCTTTTGTATTTGAAGCATTGTGCTAGGTTTAAGACAAATTAGTTAAAAGATAAATAAAGTATAGTCCTTGTCTTCAGAGAATTTAAAATCTAGCAAGGGCAAAATATATAAAAAAATAAATATATTGAGTGAAATGATTTAAGCATAGCGAAAAGTATTATTTATTGAAAGGATATATTAGAATAATTTGTACTTAAACTTAAAAGGGCTTCAGTACAGCTTTTTTAATTGAATGATCTAATCAATGTGGCTACATAATTTATTGGGACATGTGTAATATGGAAATCTGAGGCCTCCTTGTTTAAAGATCAGGAAAAAATTTGCTTATTAAAGGTTCATATAAACTTCAAAAAAAAAAAAGAAAGAAAGCCTTCCTCAGTGATCAATACAAAGAAATAGAGGAAAACAATAGAATGGGAAAGACTAGAGATGTCTTCAAGAAAATTAGAGATACCAAGGGAACATTTCATGCAAAGATGGGCTCAATAAAGGACAGAGACAGAAGCAGAAGATAGAAAGAAGAGGTGGCAAGAATACACAGAACTATACAAAAAAGATCTTCATGACCCAGGTAACCATGATGGTGTGATCACTCACCTAGAGCCAGACGTCCTGGAATGTGAAGTCAAGTGGGCCTTAGGAAGCATCACTATGAACAAAGCTAGTGGAGATAATGGAATTCCAGTTGAGCTATTTCAAATCCTAAAAGATGATGCTGTGAAAGTGCTGCACTCAACATGCCAGCAAATTTGGAAAAGTTAGCAGTGGCTGCAGCCCAGGCAAAGGCTGTGCCAGTCTGTTTTGTGGCCACTGTTTCAGACCTTGGGAAGCTACTCTATAAGAGGTTCAGTGTCATCACATAATTACAGCGTGGACCATGACTGCTGAGCACAAGACAGTGGTCTCACCCCTGTCTGTTCATCCTCCCGTGTCACACTTTTCAGCAGGTCCCTAAATTCTCTGTCCGTATACTCTCCTCCAGTTTATAGCTGTAGCCGTCACAGCAAAGCAAAGATGAATATATGTGGACAAAGAGCTTCAGGGTCTTTGGAAATCTTGCTGTGTATTGCATCAGTACAAGTAATTCCGGTTCCCCACCACTTTGGTAACTTTGTTTCCTACATCCATGACTCTACTTATGTTTTGCAAATAAGTTCATTTGCTCCCTATTTTTTTTTTTAAGGTTCCATATATAAGTGATATCATATGGTATTTGTCTTTCTCTTTTGACTTACTTCACTTACTATGATAATCTTTAGTTCCATCCATATTGCTGCAAATGGCATTATTTTGCTCTTTTCTTACTACTGAGTAATATTCCAATGTATATGTGTTCATCTTCTTAATCCATCCCTCTGTTGATGGACATTTAGGTTGCTTCCATGTCCCGGCTATTGTAAATACTGCTGCAGTGACGCATGTATCTTTCTGAATCATGATTTTCTCCAGGTCCATGCCCAGGAGTGGGATAGCTGGGTCATATGGTAGCTCTATTTTTAGTTTTTTTAAGAAACTTTTATTCTGTTCTCTTTAGTGGCTGCACCAATTTACATTTTCACTAACAGTGTAGGAGGGTCCATACTCTCTCCAGAGTTTATTATTTGTAGACCTTTTTTTTTTTTAAAGCAGTTGTTAACATTTAATGCATCTCCTACCACGTGGCTTCAAGCTACTAGGACACATGCCCTACTCATATCCTTAACCTTCCCAGCCCTTCTGCTGAAGAATTTGACCTTCACCATGACGGGCTGCTTTGGGATCTTTTCCTTGCTCAGAAGTTTGTATTTAGTAGCCCGACTGCACCGCATTGACGATAGGAGCAGCTCCTCCTGTTCTTGGCAGCATTTATACCCATGTCTGTTCACTGATCAAAGGCCACAATTTATCAAGGTTGACATCTGGACGAAGTTCTGGTTCCTCTTTTTTTCTTTTGGCTGCACAGTTGGTGGGGTCTCAGTTCCCCAACAGGAGATCCGACCCATACTCCCTGCACTGGATGCTCAGAGTCCCAACCACCGGCTCACCCTCAACTCCAGGGAAGTTCTGCTCTAGTTCCTCTTTAAGTGGTAATGCCTCATCCCAGCTTGCCCAACGTATCCTGGGTGATATTTGTTGACGTTGAGCCTGTGGTGATGAATGCCACCAGCATTGTCCCAGCCTCCTGGGTGCTCCTGGTGTTCGCTGATGCAGCTGAGGCTGTGGCTCATATGGCCCCTACGTTTCCAGGCCTTCCTTAGTCTGATGGCTGCAGATTTTTAAAAAATTTATTTATTCGGTTGCTCTTGGCCTCAGTGGTGGCATGTTGTGGCATCTAGATCCCCAACCAGGGATTGAACTTGGGCCCCCTGCAGTGGGAGCACTCCTGCCGAGTCTTAGCCACCGGCCCACCAGGGAAGTCCTGGTTGTAGGTTTTTTGATGATGACTATTCTGACCAGTGTGATACCTCCTTGTAGCCTTTGTTTTAATTTGGCTGTGCCAGGTCTTCACTGTGGCATGCAGGATCTTTAGTTTTGGCATAATAGGCTCTTTGTTAGGGCATGCAGATTCTAATTCCCTGACCAAGGATGGATACCAGGTCCCTTGCATTGGGAGCATGGAGTTTTAACCACTGGACCACAAGGGAAGTCCCCTGCATTGTAGATTTTTTTTTTTAATTGCCTTTTTAAAAAAACATTTTTTTAAATTAATTAATTTTTGGCTGTGCTGGGTCTTGGTTGCTGTGACTGGATTTTCTCTAGTTGTGGAGCGTGGGGGCTACTCTCTAGGTATGGTGTGCAGGCTTCCCACTGAGGTGGCTTCTCTTGTCGCAGAGCACGGGCTCTAGAGCACTTGGATTTCAGTAGTTGTGGCGCTTGGGTTCAGCAGTCATGGCTCCCGGGGCCTAGAGCACAGGCTCAGGAGTTGCAGCTCAAGGACTCGGTTGCTCCTTGGCACATGGGATCTTCCCAGATCAGGGATGGAAACTGTGTCCTCTGCATTGGCAGGTGTACTCTTCATTGCTGAGCCACCAGGGGAGCCCCTCATTGTAGTTTTTTTTTTTTTTTTAAAGTTTCAGACTACTTATTAATCAGTGTAAACCCCAACACAATACACTAACATGGTTTTGTGCATTTAGAGGGGAAATATTTCTTGGTTAGGTGGAAAATCGTGTGAACGGCTTCTGGAAGATCTTCATTCTAAGCAACTTTGTAGTGAAATGCTTCATTTAGAAGTCTGGACCTTCTTTCTTCAGTTTGGTGTAATCTACACTCGCAGAGTAGAACTTGTACTGATCATTAGGTCCCAGCTGGTTCCAGAGGTCTGGGTTATTCTTTCTGTCCCAGCTGACAACGGGATTGAACGATGCCAGGCACATGACATACAATGTTGTTCCAGTACCTCCCAGTCCAATAAATATGAAGAAGGGGATCAAGCTACACTACTTCTTGGCCTGACCAATGATCTGGCAGAGCATGGTTTCAACAGAAGCCTTGAGTCTAAACGGAGAAAAAACTAACCAGCAAGGCCTGGGATTAAGCAGTCACCCCTCACTGTAGTTTTTATTTGCAATTCTTTTCATGTTCGTGTGATCTTCTCTGTAGCATTCAGAACCAAGGCTGCCACATTCCACTATCCTAGGTTGTCTTCGGTTCTTTCGGTTGGTACCAAAATGGACTTTGGAGCTTGTATAGGCAGGATTCTCCAGAAAAACAGAACCAATAGGATGTATGTTTATATTTATGTAAGAGATTTATTATGGGAACTGGCTCACATAATTATGGAGGCTAAGTCCCACAATCTGCCATTTGCAAACTGGAGAATCGGGAAAGCTGGGGTGTAACTCAATTTGAGTCCCATGACCCGAGAACCAGGAGTATGGAGGTCCGTGGGCAGAAAACAGACATCTCAGCTCAGAGAGAGCGGATTCACCACACCCCCGACATTTTTGTTCTTCTCAGTGGAGTGGTTGAACCCACCTGCATTGCTGGGAATCATCTTAACTCAGTCTACTGATTCAGATGCTAATCTTTTCCAGAGACACCCTCACAGAACACACTCAGAAGTTCTATTTTACCAGCTATCTGGGCATGCCTTAACCCAGTCAAGTTGACACATACAGTTAACCATCACAGTTTTCAATATAGCCTGCAGACACCCTGCTGAGATTTGCAAGGGTGCAGCCCCTGAGTGAAAGAGAAAAAGTCCTGAGGGCAATTCCTGGAGTGCTAAAAGTTCAGCATCATATTAGAACCAGAACCCACACATTACTTGTGCATGAGTGCTTAGTCACTCAGTTGCGGCTGACCCCATGGACTGTAGCCCGCCAGGCTCCTCTGTCCATGAAATTTCCCAAGCAAGAATATTGGAGTGGGTTGCCATTTTCTACTCCAAGGTATCTTTCTGACCTAGGGGTGGAACCCACATCTCTTACATCTGCATTCGCAGGGAGATGCTTTACCACTGAGCAACCTGGGAGTTCACATTATTTTCAGAAGCAGAAACAAATATATAAAGTTACTTTCAAGTGGAAAGACAACATGTAATATTTACTATTTTTGTCAACCATAGGAAGATACAAAGAAGAAAGCAAAAATCACACAAATCTCATTATCCAGAGAAAAGCAACTGACACTTTGATGCAACTTTACAATAAGGCCTTTCAATGCACATTGCATTGGTTCTCCATCATGAAGTGCTTTTAAAAAGTCAGTAGTTCTGGGGTGGACCTGGTAAGAAATTGTTTTTTTAAGTAGTTTTATTTAAATATATTTTATTTTTCTGGGTTGGGAAGATCCCTGGAGGAGGGCACAGGCAACCCACTCCAGTATTCTTGCCTGGCGAATCCCATGGACAGAGGAGCCTGGTGGGCTAGTCCATAGGGTTGCAGAGATAGACATGACTGAATCAGTTTGGCACACATGCACTTATGTATCTAAGCAATGTTTCATATGTGTAGGAAACCACTATATTCTCTAAAGGGTTTCAGTTCAGTTCAGTCGCTCAGTCGTGTCCGACTCTTTGCGACCCCATGAATCACAGCACGCCAGGTTTAAGTGTATATAAACACTAAGTTTATTAGAACTAGAATTTTCATCTCCTAGAATGTCAGCAGCTTAAGGAATGAGGAGTCATGGACTGAATTCACTTGGAGTCTTTTTAGTTAGCAAGTGCATTAATCATCAGGAGAGAAGTTTTGGTTTCTGAAGGGAAACATTCTGATCTTTTTTCTCTCCAAAGGTTTATATACCTTTCTCCCCCTTTCCCATGACTCATTTTGTAAGCAAATGCATACACACCAGACAGGGGTTTCACCTTTGATTTGCAACTTGCTTTCTTCACTTAGCAATGTCCTAGATATCTTTTCAAGACAATCTGCATGAACTTTAAAAAAAAAAAAATCTTTTGGTTGTGTGCCAAGTGGCCAAATGGGATTTTAGTTCCTTGACCAGGGATTGAACCTACGCCCCCTGCACTGAATGAGTTTTTTTTTTTTTAATTGCCCTGGGTCTTTGCTGCTCTGCCGGCTTTCTCTAATTGCAGCAAGTGGGGGTTATTCTTCATTGCTGTGCATGGGCTTCTCATTCCAGTGGCTTCTGCTATTGCAGAGCATGAGCTCTAGGTACTCAGGCTTCAGTAGTTGCTGCATGTGGGCCTTAGAGCACAAGGGCTTCTTCAGCAGTTGCAGTGTGTGGGCTCGGTAGTTGGAGTTCGAGGGCTCTAGAGCTCGGGCTCAGTAGTTCTGGCATGGGCTTTGTTGCTCCACGGCATGTGGAATTTTCCCAGACCAGGGATGGAACCCGAATCCCCTATGCCACCAGGTAAGTCCTCAGAGTCTTAACCACTGGACTTCCAGGGAAGTCCCCGCATGATCCTTCTTGGTGAGCACTTGGTATTCCTCATTATACCATAAATTGTTTTACCAGATGTCTCTTGTTGGACATTTAGGTTTTCAGTTTTATTATTATAGAAACCTTAACAGGCACCTTTGTATGTAACTTTTTTGGTGTGATATTATAGATTTACATGTGGTTGTGAAAAATAAAGATCGATTGCACACTTTGCCTCCGTGTGCTCAGTTGTGTCTGCCTCTTTGCTGTCCCACAGACTGTAGCCTGTCAGGCTCCTCTGTCCATGGAATTTTCTAGACAAGAATACTGGTATGGGTTGCCATTTCCTACTCCAGGGGATCTTCCCGACCTAGGAATTGAACACTTTGCCTACTTTCTTTCTAAAATTATGTTGTAACCAAGACATTGATATTTCCTGTGTTACTTGAACTCTCCTTTGTATTTACATCGATTTTCGCACATGTCCCCTTCTCCTAAATTTCTTAAGGTGAGAACTGCTAGAACAAAGAGCTTGACCTTTTTGTCCAGGTTCTGATAAAAGGGCTCATTTTACATTCTTTGTCAACACCACCCTTGGGGATGTGTTTAGAATGGCTAGCCCTCTGTAACTCAAGACTTTCCTTCTAATACTTATTTAATTAAAAAAAAAAAATGTATGGTTGTCCTGGGTCTTCATTGCTACTCGTGGGTTTTCTCTAGTCGAGGCAAGTAGGGGCTACTCACTGCAGTGGCTTCTCTCGTGCAGCACAAGCTCTAAGTGGGTGGGCTTCATAGTTGTGGTGCAGGGGCTTAGTTGCTCCGTGGCATGTGGGATCTTCCTGGACCAGGGATCGAACTCAGGTCCCCTGCACTGGCAGGTAGATAGACTTGTTAAGCACTGGACCACCAGGGAAGTCCCTTCAGTTTTGTTTTTGATACTTAATAGTCTATGTGAAGAATTTCCCTGGTGGTCCAATGGGTGACTCTCAGTTCCCAATGAAGGAAGCAGGGGTTTGATCCCTGGTTAGGGAACTAGGATCCTAAATAATGTGTGCAATGTGCGTGGGGGAGGGGAAAAAAAGGTCTATTTAATTTTCCTGTTCGATGAGAAGGGGTTGGGCGTTTCTAACATCCCCCCCCCCAAATGATTAGCCAATTGCCCCAATATAATTTACTGATATCATCAAGCAGTTGACTGGATTATCACAATATTGTTAAAGGAGGGAATCGAAATTTATATTTAAAGCTATTTATTGCTGGAGGGTCAACACCTTTTGAGTGTGGAAGAGATAGATGAATTTAGCACCCATATTTAAAAGCTCAGGGAAAAATCTGCTTGCCCCAGTTAGTCATGGTGCCTTTCTCTTAGAACTATCACTGTGGCAGGAGTTATGAGGGACATCAGAAAATGATGAGAATAGTTCTCAAAGCTATTTTATAGGGAATAGTGAAGAGGACACATTTCAGACTAAGGAGAAGAGTGCAGTGCAGGGTGAAAAAAGGTCAACAATCAAGGGTTGCAATGTTTAGAACATTTTATTAAAGTAGAAAATAGTTGGAATTAAGCTAATAGAAAAACATAGTAAATATTTACAAAAACATTGATAACGTCACTCAAGTCACACACATGTAATGAATGCAGGAAAGTCTTAAAAGTTTATAAATCGAAAATTATGGAGATTTCCCAAAATGGATATAAAAGCTCACTGTTGAGTATGGCATCAATATTCTTTTGAGAATATTGTTCCTGACTCCTTTGCAATCTGAGGGGACAAGTCAAGTGTTGAGATAATCACAACTTACGGTCTAATTTTCTTAATTTTACTGACTGTTATAAATATAAGGACACATCCACGGTGTTTTTCTTCAGCTTCTGCTGATATTCAAAAGGATATGAAGAATATGAACAATTTTTCATTGCTTAAAAATTCAGCATATAAAAGGCTGAGGAGTATTTGGAACTGGAACTCTGATAGAAAACTACTTATAAAACTAAGATAAAACAGAACTAATCATGCTCTATCTCATATTTACTGAAAGTAGGCAGAGTAGAAACTTTTATGTCAAAGGGCTCCAATTTTAGCTTAATGAATTGTCAAACTACATTATGCTGAAGTTACCACACAACTATCTCGAGACGCCAGAAGAACCTAAAATCATACTTAAAAAGACAAAAGAAAACAGACTCAATACATATACAAAGCAGAGAAGAAAACAAAACACTGTCCAGGAGATGGTCACAGTATTATGCAGTATTACAGAGAGATAAAGGACACTTTATCTACATACTTCACTTTAATGGTCCTGAACTAAAACTGCCTTCCCCAAACGAAATTCAGAGGGGAGGAAATTGAGACATTTACCTAACTTTAAGATCATTACTTAAAATAATCACCTCACATTTTAAAAGAAATCATCTTCATCTGATTCTTCAAGGTACTTTATAGGTTTCTTTGTTCTTCCAGACTTTGCCCGAGAACCCACAGCTGAGTCCAAGTCCAGATGGAAATCATCGCTTTCCTCCTTGGGTTTCTAAAAAAGAAGAGCACAAGTAATTTCCAGTATCAACCAGACAGCAGAATTTCAATGCAAAAAATATACCAACAGACTACAACTCAAGGAATTGTCCACCTTCTAACAAGTAGTAAGAAACAGACCAAAGGCAAATCTCTCACTGACTACTTAGTGACATTTAGCTGTTTTATAACTAAACTACATAGAGGAAAAGGGTAATGGATTTAAATTTATTGTATTAAAAATGTGCCAAATTATTAGCAGCAAAGCTTGATTACATGTTTCAAAATAACCTTTTTTCAGTGGAAAAAAAAAACCTACAGTGAAAGGACTGACTAGGATAAATACCTTGCTTGTGGCTGCTTTAGAGATCATTTTCTCAAAATTAGAGTCAGAATCATCAGAAGAGGATGGCTTCCTTTTGCGGTGAGTCTTGGTTTTGGGGGCATTAGGCTTTTTAGAGACATCAGAATCCAAGTCTGGATCCTTTTTGGTCCTTTTTGGTGCAGCCCTTTTTCTGGTGCCTGCAGTGGAGGTGGAAGCCTGACCTGTAACACAGGCATCCATCATGGTCACTCTTAGCTTAATTATTTCCACAGTGAACTTTCTTTAGCAACTTGTTTTCCGCTTATATTTAACATAGGAAAAGACAACATAAGTGAGACAAAAATGCATTAGAGAATCTTAAGTATTCTTAAATATTCGATTTTTTTGTAGTTATATGCTTCATGTTAAACGTTTGTAACTGTTTCTAAGTCCCATCCCTGTCATAGATATGAGTTAGGATAGCACCTGGCATTTTGAGAAACACTTTTTTAAAATCTTTTGACTAGCAATTTTGATTACAAAGATCTAAGGATTTGTTTGCATTTAGACAAGGTCTTTATTTTAATATCTATAGTAAATTTGGAGAATAAAAAATTGAAATTGACTTGTAGAAGCCAGTTAGTCAATCCCAATATTAATCCAATTCAAAGACAGAGGCTCACTTTTTGGTGCTGTCTTCTTTGCTGTCACATTCTTTTTAGGAACAGGGTTTATGGTTTCAGTTACAGCTGGGAAATCAGCAGCAGGAGAGCTTGGAGGAGGTGGTACATTATCCTCAGCATCATCAGCATCAAGCTCTGTTACTTCAAATGGAAAGGAAAGTAGTACATATAAGCAATACATAAAAATCGATGCTTTGTCCTTGCTCTGAATTCCTATTCAAACACCATGCCTGTGACTTTTCTGGAATATTTCAAACACACTATTATAACTTTGCTCTAATCTCTGGGTTTTTCATCAGCAAAGTTATTGTTTGTATCTCTAACACAGTACCTGTCAAGCACATGGTTACTTTTAATATATTAAATGGAGAATTTATTCATGTGCAAAACTAAATCTAATGACCAATATCAATGTAATACTAACAAGAACCCACATTTATTTTCAAAGACAGGACTTGGATAATGTAGTCTGGGTTAGAAGCCAGGTCCAGGTACTGAGTGTCCAGTAAAGCAGACATCTCACTATTTTTACTTAAAGACATACCTGATGAGGCACTCTTCAGTGGCTTCAGTTCCTTGTTAGTATGTCTAGAATAAAATAAAATATCCTGATGACCAATTCTAAATGTGTCAAACAACGAAGAATATATCATCAACGATTAAAAACAATCATGCTAAAATCCCTATTAGAGAGGATACTTACTTTGGGGAAGTTTGGATCTTAGGTGGACTAGCATTTGATGGGACAAAATCATCTTCAGTGTCTTCATCAAAATCTGAAAAATCTTCATCTGAATCCAAATCCATTGTGAATTTGGTTTTTGCTGTTAAAAATATACATATGCAAAAAATCAAAGACGACAACAGGAGAACTATTTAATCCACAGATTAATATAATATGTCCTGAAGATATAAGCTTCAGTTTAATCTTTGAAAAGATGTCGTAATTTCTCAAAAATTTAATTACTGCTCTAAGAAAATTTCTGGGATTCAGTTCAGTTCAGTTCAGTCCCTCAGTCATGTCCGACTCTTTGCGACCCCATAAATCACAGCACGCCAGGCCTCCCTGTCCATCACCAACTCCCGGAGTTCACTCAAACTCATGTCCATCGAGGTGGTGATGCCATCCAGCCACCTCACTCTCTGTCGTCCCCGTCTCCTCCCGCCCCCAGGATTATGTGCCTTGAAATACACAGATCATTTGAATCTTTCAGAATATGCAGCATGTTCTTCACTTTTCCTTACCTGCTGCTCTCCGTGACCCTTTTTCTCGTGGAGGGACATCAAAATTACTTTCGTTACTGCTCTTATCTGATTCTGAATCAGACCAGGGGTTTCTTTGCTTTGCTTTCTTGATTGGTTTAAATGGCAATGTAGTTTGTTTCTTTGTCTTGGTAACTGGAAAGGAGATAAGAATTAACCATCTTTACATATTCTCTGACTCACTTTTCTCTATCATCCATCTATCCTTCAAATATTAGGTTGGCAAAAAAGTTCATTTGGCTTAAAGTAAAAATAAAATACATATTTTTCATATTTACCAAGGACTTTATTGAACAGAGCATTCACTAACTGAATGAAGTTTTTGGCCAACCCAATACTTATTGAACTCTACGCTAGTACTGGGAATACAATGGTGAACAGAAACAGACATAATCCCCCTTGATAAGGAGTTTATAGCTTGGTCATCTAATCCCACAATATGTGTGTTTACTTAGGGCATGCATCAATATTATGCATGTATATGTATATAAATACAAGGCTTTTCCAAGAAAGAGATGTTTGAGCTGAGATCTGAAGGTTAAACAAGAGTTACCTAGTTGAAGGGAAATGGATGACAAACATTCTAGTTCAGGATATAACATGTACAAAGTTCTGTGAGAAAATACAATGCATTTAGGAAGCTGAAAGAAATACATTATGGCTGGAAAACACAAGTCAGGGGGAGAGTGGCTGGTCTTGTGAAGAATTTTGTTTTAAACAGGGAACTTATATGGTCAGATTTGCATTTTTAAAGAGTTTTTGTAGGCTACAGTGTGGAGATGGGGAAAGGCGCAAGAACAGCTGCAAGATCAACAGGTTATACTGCTAAAGTCAAGGTAAGGGAGACAATTCAGAAGGAAAGAATGGCTTGGCCCAAACCTTAAGGGGCATTTAATGGCTGAGTTGAGGAGGTTTAAAGTCATTAAGTCTTGTTAATTCTTAACCCCAACTGTCTTTCATACCCATCCTTTGCTATTTATTTCCCTCATCTAGGCCCGAAGATAGGGAGGACAGTCACCTTACTGGTCTACTTAGTTCTTTCTTCATATACCCAATTGAATCCAACCATATCCATCCTCCCCAACAACCTGGTTTCCTAACTCTCCATAATCTAACTATTTGCTACTATTTTCCAAAAATAAACCTTTCCACTTTGTGAAGGGAGCCTTCTCATTGTCCCATGCATATGATATAATTTTTCTTCTTAGTCTAGAATATCTAAATCTTACTCAATCTTTAAGACCCTAAGCCAAGTGTTATCTCTTTCACAAAGCCTCTTCAGTCTGCATGTACCCACACTGATCCCACTTCAGCATCAGTCTTTTCTAATGAGTTGCTCCTTAGCATAAGTGGCCAAAGTATTGATTGCTAGGTAGTTTAAACAGCACAGTACATACAACATACTTTTATTACTTTTTTGAGGATAATCGCTGTACAACATTGTGTTGGTTTCTGCCATACAACAATGTGAATCAGCCATAACTATATACATATATCCCTTCCCTCTTGAGTCTCCCTCCCATCTTCTTACTTCTTTATCAACACTAAGATGTTTAGGGGACAACAGACATGGTTGGATGGCATCTGGACATGAGTTTGAGCAAACTCTGGGAGACAGTGAAGGACAGAAGCCTGGAGCGCTGTAGTCCAGGGAGTCTCAAAGACCTGGACATGACTGGTCAACTGAACAACAACAAAAGATGTTTCTATTTGTTTTATTCATCTTTGTACTCCCCACAGAACTGAGCACATATTGCCTATCAAAAGTAGGTACTCAAGGATAGATAAATACGTCAATCAATGGGATAGAATTGAGAATTCATAAGTAAACTTTAGATTTTTGGCAAAAGTGAAAACAATTCAATGGGGAAAGTTTTTTCAATATATGGTGCTGGGTCACCTGGAAATCCACATGCAGAAGAATGAAGTTGGTCCCCTTCCTTATACCATATGCAACTTACTTCAAAATTACCTAAATGTAAAAGCTAAAACTAAAAACTCTTAGAGGAAAATAAGGGGTAAATCTTTTCTCCTTTTTTTGGCTATACCATGGGGCTTGCAGGATCTTAGTTCCCCAACTAGGGATCAAACCTGGGCCCTCAGCAGTGAAAGTATGCAGTCCTAATCACTGGACTGCCAGGCAATTCCCTAGTGTAAATCTTTATGACCTTGGATTTGGCAAAAGATTAGATATGACACCAAAATTATGAGCAACAGAAGAAAAAGATAAATTAGACTTCATCAAAATTAAAAACTGTGCTTCAAAGGACACCATCAAGAAAATGAAAATGTATTTCACAGACTGGCAGAAAATATTTGAGAATCATATATCTGATAAAGATCTGGCATCTAGAATATAAAAAACTCTTGCAACCAACTCAACAATAAAAAGATAAATAACCCAATGTAAAAAATGGGCAAAGGATCTGAACAGACACTTCTCCAAAGAAATATAAAAGCCCCAAAGTGGAAACAATCCAAATATCTATCAGCTGATGACCAAATAAATATAACATGGTATATTCATGCAATGAAAAACTATTTGGCAACAAAACAGAATGAAGTATTGATACATGTTACTACATGGTTGACCCTTGAAAACATTATGTTAAGTGAAGAAGTCAGCCACAAAGGAAAATATTACATGATTCCATTCATATAAAATGTCCAGAATAGACAAATCTAGACACAGAAAGTAGATTGGTGGTTGCCTGGGGGGAGGGGGAGTTGGGAGAAAATGGGGAGTGACCATTAATGGGTACAGTGTTCTTTGCAGGGCAAAAAACCATTCTAAAACTGAGTATACTAAAAGCACTGAATGGTATACTTTAAATGAGTGAATCTGGCATGTGAGTATGTTAAAACATCTCAATGAAGATGTTAAAAATAAGTAGATATTCAGTAAAGGCATAAACGGTTAGAGTTGTTGTTTCTATTTAATTTACTGAGTGTTAAGTATATCCCAGGTACAGTGCTGAATACTAGGGATAGAACAACATGACTAAAATGTGGTGACTGTCTTCAATATAATTCATATAATATATATGAATATATTATACATATTAAAACCTCATAACTAGCTAGAAAGTGAAACTTAACAAACTGAGCATTTTCTTTAGATCCCAAAGTATTTCATTACAAAATGATCTCTTCTAAAATAAATCAAATACCAAGGAAAAAGACAGGGAAGTTCAGATATAGTCCTTCATGTACCTCAAGAACTTCTGAACATCTATGTGGAATGTACTAGGTAACAAACATAATTTACTCTCAACTCTACATCATTTTTCTTAAGATCTTTCAATACCTGGCTCTCTTTTCTGTTTCTTTTCCAATCTCTGTTTTAGGCTTTCTGTTTCCATTCCATCCTCTTGAGGGCTTCCTTCAGTATTTTCACTCTGAAAGATAGCATGACAAAAATGGTCAAACTCTGCCAACTTATTATTCAGAATAATATAGGGTCAACTATACAAATATATATTTGGTCAAAGAACGATTTTTTTTTTTCTATTTTGGCTAAGAGCTCTGAATATTGGTATGGGTATGATTTTTTTCAAGATACTTAAACACTAAAAATAAATCAGGCTCATAAGAATGGGAAGTTATGATGAGTTGATAAATTCCAAACTACGGGATTAGAAGTTTTACAAGTAGTTCAGTTCTAAGTGGAAAAATGCTTAAAGTGTTTTATGTATAAGCTTTCAAGAGTATTACCTTAATTTTCTTTTTAATTTTCTTTTCTGCCTCTGCTTTCATCTCTACAGTCACTCGGGGGATGACTCTTTTTCCACTTGGAGAAGGCAAAATTTCTGCCATTTGTGTTTTTTTCCCCTTTGCTTTCCCACCTTTCCCAGGAAGTCCTATTTGTTCATCTTGTTTCTCCTTTGCTTCAACAATCTAGAAAAGGTTGATATAAGAAAGCAAGTCTATGGGGAGAAGATGGGAGGGAAGTTCAAAACAGAGGGGATGTATGTATACCTATGGCTGATTCATGTTGAGGTTTGACAGAAAACAACAAAATTCTGAAAAGCAATTATCCTTCAATTAAAAAAAATATATATATATATATAAATGGGGTCACACCAAAAAATAAAAAAAGGAAGTCTATAAGCTAACAAGGACATTACAGTATTGATGTTACTTTATCCGTAGGGACAGAATAAAAGGCAATGATCAAACCGATTTTAGTTTGTTACCTCTTAAGGTAAATTTGTGAAAAGTTGCTCAAACATTAAGGCACCCTTTGAAAAGTGAAGACAAAAGTCTGAGTTCTACGTTTGATTCTACAACTTAACCTTTGAGGATAAAATGAGGAATCAGAATTAAGGATAAAATACACATACATGCACATAAATATATACGTTTATAAACGCAAATAAGCAGAAAAGATGTGATTCCAGTAATGTATCCAATCACTGATTACAAGCTAGACATCCAAACTGAAGTGCAATAATATAAATCTTCACGTTAAAGATTTTAGCTTAATTTATGAAATTAAGATACTTTTTCTTATGTTAAAGATAATACTGGAAAGCAATATTACTGATTTGGTACCAAAGGATCTTCTTAAACTACTGATTAGCTAGCCCTGAAGGAAACCGTCTTTGTCCGTTCAGGTTTACTTGGGGGGCTGGGTTGGTGTTCTCCTACATTCAAATTCTCACTCCCAATAGGTCAAAAATTAACTTTTGTCCTTTCCCCTCTTTGTGTGAAAACTTCCAGGTAGTATGTTTCCTGGTACCATTCACTTCATTCTAACTTGTTTCTAACAATCTGTCACTTTATGTGTTATCTTGAAATGTTTCTTCATGCCTCCTATATTCTTTCTATTGTCAACTGTGAAATTTCCTGACAAAGAGGTATATTGCTAGAATACTTATTTCATTAATACAAATTCTAACATGGGCATTATAAACTACACACCTCCAGCTCTTCAACAAAAGTAGCCAAGTCTTCTTTCCACAAATCTGATGGACTCTTTCTCTTTAATGTTTCTAGCTCTTGCTCCTTCATAAGACAGTCAGAAAATTAAGAGTTAATTTATGTGCATAAGAAGCATTTTCCCAAAGCCCACGATTTCCTCTCACCATTAGAATATAACCAAGCAACTTGTACTATCCATCAACAACTCACTTTTTCATTTTTTAGTTTGCACAGTTCGTCTTTCTTTTCCTTGGTTAGATACCAAAGAGGCATATCGAGAAGGTAGTTGAAGGTAGGTCCAGAATCTGTTACAGAGTCACTCTTTTCAGTTTCCTTTTCGTTGTCACTCTCTTCATTTTCTTCTTCATCTGGAACCTAAACAAGAAATTTAAATATATTTTTAATAGGAAATGTGAAATATAGACATTAGACTGTACACAATCTCTAATAACATAGAAAATGCTAACCAAGAAATTACCTTTTGCTGGGCTTCTTTCCAAGCCTTCACAGGATCCGAATCATATCCTCTCTGAATCAGAACTTTAATTAACTCTTTCTTAGGCTTATTTTCTATTTAAACAAATATGAACACAGACAGTAATTTTGAGTAATATTTTAAGAAAGGATAAAGTTTTTACCATATTAAGTCAAAAGATTAAAACTGGAAATTATAAGGCCTTCTTGCATAAATTTGTACATCCTGGTGGACACCAAGTCTTCCCCCTAAATTACTGATAAATATAAATTACCACAAGGGGGCAGTCAAATCATATATGAGGTTGTGATCTAATCATTAACAGAATACAATCAAAACCTTTATTTCTGATAAATATCAACCTCAATTATACTCTGTTCTTTTAATTTCAACACTTGAGCGGGGAAGTTCTTAGTGCCACCATCCAAACGTTGATTTCTCTTGATTATGGCCCCTTATAATGCATTTGTTTCCCTTTTTCTATAGTACCCCCTCTCAATGTCTATTACAGTCAATTTATTAGACTTTGAGGGATACTGAATGTTACTAGCTGTGATATAATGAGGTTCTAAGTGCCAACTAACTTGACATAAGTCACACTTTTAGGCCTTCTATATTAACTCTTCAAGAAGCCTGGAGAGTCTCTAGTACTTCCTGAATTCTAGTCAACTAAATATAATCTTTACTTTTTAGAGTCATACCCAACATTATTTATTTAGCTTTGTCTTAAGTGGTAGTATCTGTGAAATTAGGGGACTGAGATACCACTGTTATAGTATTTTAAAAGACCCATGAATAGGTAACTACTAAGCTAAATAATTTTGTGTACCATTAGAAAATTATCCTGTGATCACTATGGAACTTGTGTTGTCATGTTTTGGGATCTGCTACTACAACCCATAGTTACCTGACTTTTCTAGTTAACCATGGCCAGAGTTGAGGCTTCTAACTTTAGTCAAAACTTTTTTATTCCTGGTAATACTTAAAACTTTGATTTTGTTGCTGGAATGTCTTAAAATTCCCTTAGACACGACTTTCAGTCTTGAGTATACAATTTACTTATAATCCATTTAAAATCCTCCTTCCTTTTTGGTTTTTCTATCAGACTTATCTCTGCTGTTTATCAATCAGTTTACACGGGGACCTCTTCTAACTCTCCATTCTCATCCTGTCTAAAGTGAAAGTGAAGTCGCTCAGTCGTGTTTGACTCCATGAACTGTAGCCCAACAGGCTCCTCCATCCATGGAATTTTCTAAGCAAGAGTACTGGAGTGGGTTGCCATTTCCTTCTCCAGGGGATCTTTCCGACCTGGGGATCAAACCCGGGTCTCCTGCATTGCGGGCAGACACTTTACCGTCTGAGCCACGAGGGAATGTTAACTAATTCCTGATTTCTCAAGATGTTTAGTCTAGGAAAAGCTATCTCTTTTAAACCATAAATGATATATGAAAGACACACATGCAACCAGCAGAAATAAATGAGTTTTATCCTCCCTCCCTATCATTCCTCTCACCAAAAATGTTTAAAGAAGTGAGGAAAGATTGTAATTTTCGTACAGGCAGTTATCGGTCCAGAAACATACCAATGATTATTTTGCCATCTATTTTCTCTAAGATAAAGCGAGCCTGATTATTCAGTTTAGCAGATTCAGCACCAAGCATTCCTAGAAGCCATTCTTTTCTTAATGCATAATATTTAAGCCTGAGTTCAAAGAAGTCTCTTAGAATATCCAAAACTGTGTCATATTTCTTTAAACAGCCTACATGGTCAAAGAGGACCTAGAAAAGAAAAAACAAGATTAGAGTCAACAGTAGATAAATTGGCTAAACTTTAATGGTTTTAGAGGAATGACCTCATTCTTTGAAAATGTAAAAGTAGCCTAAGATATCCTTTAAAAATTGATATTAACCTGTAATATACATGGAAGCGTGTTTATCATAAAACAGGACATACCATAGAATTGCATGTGAGACTAGTTTGGAGTTTGAAGACTTTGTGTAGTCCAGCTCTCTCTGCCTCTGCCAGTTTTTCTTCAGTCATCTTCACAACAAACTTCACAGTGGTGTCTGTGTGGTATTCCCTATAATCTGTTATGAGAGGGGGTGTCTTCTCAGTGCCATTCAACATGGGCTCAAGAACCTGTTCTTTATATGTCTAAAAGAAAGAATCCTTTTGTAAGTTTCTAAAATTTAGGCTCCTATATATTCAACATACATTAGTATAAAAAATGTTTCCCCATCACAGAAATCAAAAAAGAAATTCTTACTTACCTGGGTCCACGTTCTGATGGGAAGCTCTGAGATTTCAATGGTTGTAGAATTAAGAATAGCCACTTCACCACTAATCACATATTGATTTGGAGCCAGCTCCTCAATAGTACCCTTGAAGTTCTTGTAACTTGGAAGCTAAATTGGTATTTAAAAAAAGAATGTTTTTGAAATATGATACTAAAACAAATCCCAACAGCATTAAACAGTAAATCTAACTAACATTAAGCAATAAATAAATTTTTATGCGTGTGTCCTCTTTAACTACACCATCTGCTGAATTGAAACCAAAGGAAAACTAAGGTTCTTAGTCCACAGAATAGTTACCATTGGCAAAGGTTCTTCTCCATCCATCAAACGTCTGATGTTATTCACAACTTCACGAACATCAAAGTTGGGGATTTTGCAGGACCACCCAGTACCAATTCCTTCAGCGCCATTTATCAACACCATGGGTATAATAGGAATGTACCATTCAGGCTCAACACGCTGGTTGTCATCATATAAAAACTTTAATGTGTGGTCATCTTTTGCAGGAAATAACAACCGAGCCAAAGGGCTAAAGAAAACAAAGAATGCTGTTTTAGAAAAATATTGGCTTTGACACAACTTTCATGGAAAGAACATGTGTTATTTTAGATATATACATAAAGATTACCTTGGCTTTACCTGTTAATATTCATTTACCAATATTATTTATTGAGTATTTTCTACATACATGTCAAGCACTGCAAATATTAAGTCTCAGTCTTTAAAGAGCTTAGTACAGGTAGATACTCTAGTACAGCCAATGAATGTACATTTTGTCAGGTGGTATGGTAAATGTTAAATAGATAAAGCAGCTAAAATTGTTGAGGGGCTGCTAAGGAATGCTAAGCCCTTTCTCATAGGATAATATTTGAACACAGAAGAAACAGAGAAAGAATACAGCAAAGAGAGGTACCAGTAAGTCAGAGGCGCTGAGGGAGTGTGCTCGGCTTGTTTGATTAAAGGCAAAAAGGCCAGGTGTGTTTGAAGAAGAGCTAGTAAGAGATGGAATCAAGATATGGGGAGGGGGAGCACAGATCATATAGGGTCTGGCTTGCTAAAATAAAGCTCTAGTTTTTCTTGAATGAAGTAGTTGTTCCAGTGGTTAAGAATCCACCTTCCAATGCAGGGGACATGAGTTCGATCCCTGGTTGGGGAACTAAGATCCCATATGCCGTGAGACAGCTAATGCGCCTGTACGCTCTAGAGTCCATGTACCACAACTAAAGAGAAGTTCACGTGCTGCAACAAAGATCCTGCATGTGACAACTAAGACCTGATACAGCCAAATAAATAAATATCTTTTAAAAGTTGGAAGGTTTTGAATTTGAGCAATCTATTTAAAAATATTAATCGACTGCCAATAGAAAGAAGGGTGGTAGACTATAATAGTCTCTATAATGAATGGGGTGACTAACTATTTTTCCAGTTCAGAGTCCCCAGGACTTGCTGATGAACTGCATGCAAGTGTAGAGAAAACAAGTCAAACGTAACTCCAAATTTTTAGCCTGAGAATCAGGAGGATGGTATTTCATTTACTGAGACAGGGACTAAGGGTGTAGTTTTGAACTTATGTTTGAGATATTTATTAGACATCCAAGTAGTAAAAGCTGAGAGGGACATGAAATTTAGAGGCCAGGGCTGGAGCTGAGACTGGATGCATGAGATATCATCCCTGGATGGGAAGGCAGTGGAGTTAGTGGAAAAAAGATCAGATGAAGAAGCCCCAGGGCAGGCCATAATTTGGAGGTTGGGAAGAGGAGAAGGACCTAGTGAAGATTAATAGGGAGGAGAACCAACAGCCTGGTGTCCTAGAGGACAAAGAGAGAGAAAAAGAGTTTCAGGGATGGAATTATTAATTATGCCCTATGCTGTTAAAAGACTGAATAAGATGACAGTTGAAAATTGACCAATCATAATGTACTTTCCACAGACTTGTAAAGGAAGTAGAATTTCTACTTGTGGTATTTAAGAAGAATTAAGTTCTTAGGTACTTAATCTAAGAATCTAAGATTAAGTTGACTCTGGCTCAAACTCTATATCAGAGTTTCTTAATCTTGGCATTACTGGGTCAGATAGTTCTGTGCTGGGCAAGTGCTGTCCTGTGCATTATGGAGCGGTTAGCAATGCCCCTGGCCTCTGCTCACTTGATGCCAGTAGCAGGGCTCCCTTAGTCATGACAATCAAAAATGTCTCCAGACATTGCCATATGTCCCCTCAAGGGTGAAATCTACCCTGGTTGATAACCACAGCTCTAGATGGAGAAAAGAGAAGACGATAAAAAGAAACAAGAGTAAAACATTTATAGTTTGGCAAGGAAACAACATTTTAAGGGATTTAAAGGCTAAGCTATCAAATGGAAATAGAATTTTGATTTTCTACTCATTGCAAAGAGTAGACTAATTAAACTTTAATGAGCTAGTTTCAAACAATTAAGAATGCAAACATTTGCATCAAAATCCATTTTCTGATTAACTGAATTTTTCTGTTTTTGGTCAACTAACTCACAATACTTCAAAATTGGAAATGGCAATTTACTAAAAATTGGAAGCATACCCACCTGAGCATTGTGAAGATGTATCGAGGACTAGCAGAGTCCTTGCCACCATGCAACCTGGTACCAAACTGACCAATGGGCTGCAAAAGGTTCAGATTATTGCTGCCCACAAAGTTCTGAGCCAAATTGATAATGGTCATCATTAATGACATCTGGGGGAAAAAAAGATTCCTTAGTCTCATCCATAGCCTCTCAATAATAACGTGCTTATTGTTGTGACTATATTTCACTATAATCCTGTAAGGTTTTGTGAAGTGTAGATGTTTATTGGCTTTTCCAAGATAAATACATGGCAGACGTAGTACCTAAACCTAAGACTTCTGGCTCCTAGTTCAGGGTGCTTGCCTTCCAGCAATTTCTATCAAGTCTTAATCCCGAAGGCATAGCTCCTCTATTCGCCCTCTGCGGAATGAAGTATTTCCTCCTTTGTGTTAAACACTTTACTCCTTTCTATTCTAGCATGTTTCACTCTATTCTATAGTTGTGTAGGTGTATGTGTATGTGCACATGTGTGGTAGCCCTCTGGCTTAACTGTGATTATATGTTAAATGTAGAGAATATATACAATTTAACTTTGTATTCTCTGTACATGGTAAGCATTAAACAAATATTTACTAGGTGAACATTTATGAAGTACCTGCTATATTTTGATTTGAAGCAACAAGCAAGACAATCATCTCTTTAAAAATCTAGAAACTTATAGGCAATCTTTTTCTTTAAAAATGCTTTATATAATAAATGCAGAAAAACAATTTCAAAGTAAAAAACGAATAGATGCATGTTTGTATAAAGGCAATCAATTCAGACATATATGAAAATTGGAAAACTGCCCTTTCCCATTCTCAGGGATAACCAAAGATACCAGTTTGGAGTATATTATTATTCTGCTCTTCTTTTCTTTTCCCTCACTTGATAATAGATCATGGATGCTCTTCAGATACGTTGTTGTTGCTAAGTCATGTCTGACTCTTTTGTGACCCCATGGACTCTAGCCTGCCAGGCTCCTCCTCTGCCCATGGGATTTCCCAGGCAAGAATACTGGAGTGGGTTGCCATTTCCTTCTCCAGGGGATATTTCTGTCCCAAGGATCGAACCTGTGTCTCCGGCATTGGCAGGCAGATTCTTTACCTCTGAGCCACCAGGGAAGCCCCACCTATCAGTTTTATCACTGATTCCATGTACAGATGTCATAATTTATAATAATTTTCCAATTGATGGACACTTTCCATGTCTAAATTTTGGCATAACAAAGTTATAGCAAACATCACTTAATATTAATATCTTTGAATGTAGATCCTTGCATATCTTTTGATTATAGTAGCCTTGTGTTAAACATTCCCTTCTCCAGGGGATGTTCCCAACCCAGGGATCGAATGTGGGTCTCTTGCATTGCAGACATATTCTTTACCCTCTGAGCCACCAGGGAAGCCCATTATTGGAACATTATTTTTATAAACAGATTGTTAGTTTACAAAATAAGCAATTTTATAGTTTGATATATTTCACCAAATTGTTCTCTACTATGGATGTACCAGCTTATACTTTCACCCACTGTCTGGAGAATGACTTTGCAGGTATTTCTGCTATAATGCTTTCCGGAAACGTTATAGATTATGTGTTTACCTCGCCATGATGATAAGAGGACATCTCAGCTACTGACCCAGCTAACTGGGCAACCTTCACCTCTCGCTTGTCATTCCGTTTGAAACATGTAAACAAAACCTTTCTCTGACCTGGTTTCAAACCTTCAAAATGAAAGAAGTGCAAATATTAATATCCTTAATTTAATCATTTCTAGGCATTGATTTCCATCTTATGGTAAAAATAGAACTCACCATCCACCATAGATGGGATAGATCTTTCATTATCAGAATTTGAGAACAGGATAAGTTCCTTGTTTATGAAGTCATTGTATGTCAGATATGTGGTAGCTTGTCCATACAAATAATCCTGAGGAACCAAAGAGAGTATTACATGATCTAGTTTAAGATAAAAAACATCACTGGTCTTAACAATGCTTAATGCAAAAATAAAACAAAGCATTATCGTTTCTATGATAATTCTTAAAATCCTTCAAAAACAAAGAATTATATTTTATGTTTTAAAGACAAAGCAAATTTATTTGCCGTACAATTAGGAAAAAAGTTTATTGATTTTGTAGTTTCTTTCAGATCCAATCGATTTATGCAGCAATCATTAAATAAGAATAAGGATATTTATAAGTAGTTATCTATGAACTTTTTTACTGAAACATTTATTTAGTAGCCTTAATCTGCTATACTATCAGTTCTAAAAGGTCAGTAAATAGTACATTTTGTGGGATATATTTAAAATTTTCTTACCTCAGGAAGGCCAAGTAACTTTCGTTGTCTTCTATCTTCCATGAAATGAGTTAACCATTCCTTTCGATCATCTATCTGCTTTTTGCTAAAGGCCTACAAATTAGAAGATAAAAAAGATGTTACTGGCACTAACAGATACCAAAATATTTCTTCTAGAAAAAACTAACAAACCATAAGACTCAGTTTCTAAAATATCTGATTCCTTTGGAATATGTGTACTGAAAATCATCTATTTTATAAAACATTATATGAAAATTTAAATGTTTCAGCTGACTAGTTAAAACACTGATTTCTAAAACCAGTGTGTGTATGTGCTCAGTTGTGTCTGACTCTGCAACCCAATGGACTGTAGCCCACCAAGCTCCTTTGTCCATGGGATTTTCCAGTGAACTATACTGGAGTGGGCTGCCATTTCTTTCTCTAGAGGATCTTCCAGAACCAGGGATGGAACCCATGTCTCTTGCGTCTCCTGCACTGGCAGGCAATTCTTTTTTTTTTTTTTACTACTGTGCCACCTGGGAAGCCCCTCTAAAACCAGAATGTATTTGCGAAATACACTCAAACTCACCAGGCTGATTGCAGCATCATCTTCAGGACCGGAATATTTGAATTGGATACGATGTCTTTTCATATCTGCAAAGTATTCTTTAGCTTCCTTTGATGTGCTGGTACCCAAACCTACAAAAGCAAGAACACCAAGTTACTCCATATAATCCTGTACAATGGTATATAATAAAATGAGAAGTTCTATATGAGTTTCAGTACAAACCTTTGTAATACTTGACTTTCCATTTTTTATGATTTGGTGTAGAACTCTTCCATTCTTCAAACTCAGGAAGGCTATAGAATGCCATTTCTTGCTTGTTTTTAGACACCTGAGGTAAAAAACACATTGCTATGGCTTTCCACACTGCTGGGTTCCCTGCATACCATCACACATCCCTGAGGTTATATGTGTATCCAGGGTTGAGGAGTAGAGCCTTCAAATATCCATTATGGTATTTTAGAAATTAGTATACCTTTACAATGGGAGTGATAAATTCCTCCAGAAAACGATGTCGTAGAAGAGAGGGCCAGTTATGATGGATAAAATTAATCAGCAAGCCTTTGATATGGGAACCGTCTTGGTCCTAGAAATATTTGGAAAGCCAAAACACAGAAGATTTGCTTAGAAACTAAAAAAAATTGTGACTGACATACTGGCAATTTCTCAAAAGTTTTTCTGTGGGGATTAAAGAAAAAACTATTCAAATTTAGACTCACTTAACCTGTGTTATATAATATACATAAAATAGAAACATATCTTATTAGATGTGGACTAAAGATAAATAATATCCTTTCATGGCAGGAAAGCAATGCAACAATAAGACATATTTAATTCTGACCTGATCTGTCATAATCATTATCTTTCCATAGCGTAGAGTCTTCAATGAATCTTCATCTTCATAGTTTTTCTTGTACTGAAGACCCACAATCTTGATTATATTGTTAATTTCAGCATTTTCCATGATCTGAAATGGACAAATAGCAAAAAAGTAAGATTTTGTTTACAAACTTTAAAGGAACAAAGAATTATAACAGGGTATGTTGCTTGGGTTTTTTGGAACTCCAGTATCTTTGAGTTATTAGTAGCAGCAGCAGCAGCAGCCTCTATTTTACTAAGTCAGAAAGATCTGTTAAGATATGCTACGTTATACCCAATTTTCTAAAATAACAACAAACTAAGATATATTTAAAAATATCTTATATATATCTTATATCCTCCCAATAAGGGGATGAAATAAAAGCTTAGATTCTGAAGAGTTTTTATATACTCTACCTGTTTATGAGAAGCTTCTCGAACATTGAGTATTTTTCCTCTAAGAGGGAAAACCCCATACTTGTCTCTCCCAACCACACCAAGGCCTGAAACAGCTAAAGTTTTAGCCGAGTCTCCCTCTGTCAGGATAAGTGTACACTCGGTAGAGTTTCGGCCTCCTAAAATAAATGAATATTAGCATATTTAGTTCAACCTCAAATATACTAACTCAGACATGTGATAAAACACAAATAACTTACAATTCATAACAAGTTGGCTTGAGAGTCAAATAGAGCTAAGTAACTGGACATATAATTTAACTAAAGTTTGTAAGTTAATAACATCTTAGTTTCTTAGACTGATTTTTCATGATGATTATACTGTTGCTAAACATTTGCTTGATCATATTACATTTAACATATTTTGTGGGTAATGAGGTTTAGGACATGCCTCCAAAATATGGCACCTTGGCACATTGATTATCTTAACCTCAGGGAGTTTTGAGAAAAGAAAACTTTGGTAGAAGCAAGAAGATCGCTCTGATCTCTCCCCTAAACTTCTCCCGTGAAGCAGGTCATAAGATCCTCATGCAGGAGGTGCTTGCCTTAAACCCAGAAAAAAGGAATATTTTAATCTAAGATTAAAGGTCACCAAGAAGAATCTGCATGGAAAGGCCATGCTAAGTTTCCCCAGGTTTACTATAATCAGCTAATAATCACTGTCCTATCATATCTTTCCAGAACTTTGCATTCTTCATCAAAGCTAGCATAAAACCACTTAAGTTTAACCATTTTTTTTGGGTTTTCACTTCCTTACAAATTTTCTGGTCACATGAAACTATATTAAATAAATACACTTGCTTTTTTCCTGTTAATGTCTGTCATTTTATTTTTCAGAGATAGCCAGGGACTTAAGAAGGTTGAGAAGACTTTTTCCTCCTCTACATTAGGTAATAGATTACTGTGTAAACATTCTTGTCTTATACACCAAAATAATCATTTCAAAACTATTTTTAACAGTTAAAAACTGAAATGACCCAAGTGTTCAGTAACACGGAACTGGTTGATTTTTAACAAAGTACAAATAGTCTGTTGAATATTAAGTGTCAAGGGAAAAATATCCACAGTACGCTGTCAATGAATCAAATCAATAAGTATAAGATTTAAACTTTGGAAACACTAAATGTGTACCTGCATCATTGGCATCATCAAGTTTGGGAATTCCTTTGATTCTGTTATGTTTTACAGCGGAACACTTCTTGTTTAACTGGATTTGGGCCTTAAATTTCACCCAATTTAGTATACTTTCTACAATACCACAGCCAATTGCCTGAAAATGAGAAGACTCATGTTAGGGAAGAAGAGTTCTGTCATAAATACGGAATACAAATGAACTCCCACAAAAATGGGCAGAATGTGGCACATTTTCCTGTCTCAGGCTATCACTACTGAGGGAGCTGGTTCCTTTGGGTTTTCATTCAATATTTACTGACTACATACTTATATGGTGCCAGGCACTGAGCTCCATGTGGCGATCTAGTGGTTAAAAAAAATTAGCCATAGTCCTTGTCCTAAAGGAGTCTGGTATACAACAAGAAAGACAGAAATAAAATGAGTAATTACAGTGTGAAGAGATAAGTGGAAAGCACATCATGTATAATAATATACGGCCAGTGTCTTATGGGAACAAATTTTTAGGGAAATGAATAGAAAGTAAAGGTTTTCCTAAAGAAATGACAATTAAGACTTAAAGTAGTCAGCCAAGTGAAAAGCGTTTCAGGCAGGGTAATCCCTCTGTCTGAAATGTGAAAAAGCTCTAAGGAGGGAAACAGTACTCTGTTTTTGAGTAATTTAAAGCCAGCAGGAGTGAGGCTTAGGCAATGTGGGAAAAGTGGTACTGAGATAAGGTTGGGAATGGCAGGGTCTTGTAGGCTGAATTAAGGAATTGAGGTTTATGCAACCTAGTAGTTGGTTGGGGCCTTTGACTGAAACAGGACATAGTTTTGCTTTTTGGGGGTGGGGAAGTTCCATGAATGGTAATTAGTGAGTATGGAGAGAACTGATTCAGTTTTGGATGTGTCCGCTGAGAGCAACTTAAGGCATTCACTGCTTGGTAAGTAGTTAGATGAGATAAAATCAGAAGTGATCTGAACTGGTGACATGTAATGGCCAAAAACATAGAGATGGCATATAGATGATAATTAAGGGCTTGACTGAAGTGACTCAGCAGCAGCAGCAGCAAGACCTGGTAAGAGGTAAGGGTTGTTTTTTCAATTTCCTTTTCAGATAGAGTAAGACATGTGGGAGGAATTCTGGTTTCTGCAGAGCTGGGAAGGGCAATGGAAAATAAAGGAAGATGCTTCTTTTATTTCCTTCTAAGTACTCACAGCTTTGATGAATTTTTCACTCAGCTGGCATGTTGATCCAAAGTTCTTGACTTGTAAAGTCATGTTCTCTTTAGTCTGGGAGTCGAAGGTTGGGTTTTCAATTAAGGCATTCACAAAAATCCACATGTGATTTTTTACCTGCAGTAAAAATTGACAGTAAATTTCTAAAACTTTCAGTTCAGTTCAGTTCAGTTCAGTCGCTCAGTCGTGTCCGACTCTCCGCGACCCCATGAATCACAGCACGCCAGGCCTCCCTGTCCATCACCAACTCCCGGAGTACACTCAAACTCATGTCCACAGAGTAGGTGATGCCATCCAGCCATCTCATTCTCCGTCGTCCCCTTCTCCTCCCGCCCCCAACCTTTCCCAGCATCAGAGTCTTTTCCAGTGAGTCAACTCGTCTCATGAGGTGGCCAAAGTATTGGAGTTTCAGCTTTAGCATCAGTCCCTCCAATGAACATCCAGGATTGATCTCCTTTAGAATGGACTGGTTGGATCTCCTTGCAGTATAAGGGACTCTCAAGAGTCTTCTCCAACACCACAGTTCAAAAGCATCGATTCTTCGGCGATCAGCTTTCTTCACAGTCCAACTCTCACATCCATACATGACCACGGGAAAAACCATTGCCTTGACTAGACGGACCTTGGTCGGCAAAGTAATGTCTCTGCTTTTTAATATACTATCAAGGTTGGTCATAACTTTCCTTCCAAGGAGCAAGCGTCTTTTAATTTCATGGCTGCAATCAGCATCTGCAGTGATTTTGGAGCCCAAAAAAACAAAGTCTGACACTGTTTCCACTGTTTTTCCATCTATTTCCCATGAAGTGATGGGACCAGATGCCATGATCTTTGTTTTCTGAATGTTGAGCTTCAAGCCAACCTTTTCACTCTCCTCTTTCACTTTCATCAAGAGGCTTTTGAGTTCCTCTTCACTTTCTGCCATAAGGGTAGTGTCATCTGCATATCTGAGGTTATTGATATTTCTCCCAGCAATCTTGATTCCAGCTTGTGCTTCTTCCAGCCCAGCGTTCCTCATGATGTACTCTGCATATAAGTTAAATAAGCAAGGTGACAATATACAACCTTGACGCACTCCTTTTCCTATTTGGAACCAGTCTGTTGTTCCATGACCGGTTCTAACTGTTGCTTCCTGACCTGCATACAGGTTTCTCAAGAGGCAGGTCAGGTGGTCTGGGATTCCCATCTCTTTCAGAATGTTCCACAGTTTATTGTGATCCACACAGTCAAAGGCTTTGGCATAGTCAATGAAGCAGAAATAGATGTTTTTCTGGAACTCTCTTGCTTTCTCCATGATCCAGCGGATGTTGGCAATTTGATCTCTGGTGCCTCTGCCTTTTCTAAAACCTGCTTGAACATCTGGGAGTTCACGGTTTACATACTGCTGAAGCCTGGCTTGGAGAATTTTGAGCATGACTTTACTAGCGTGTGAGATGAGTGCAATTGTGCGGTAGTTTGAGCATTCTTTGGCATTGCCTTTCTTTGGGATTGGAATGAAGACTGACCTCTTCCAGTCCTGTGGCCACTGCTGAGTTTTCCAAATCTGCTGGCATATTGAGTGCAGCACTTTCACAGCATCATCTTTCAAGACTTGAAATAGCTCAACTGGAATTCCATCACCACCACTAGCTTTGTTCGTAGTGATGCTTTCTAAGGCCCACTTGACTTCACATTCCAAGATGTCTGGCTCTAGGTCAGTGATCACATTATCGTGACTATCTTGGTCGTGAAGATCTTTTTTGTACAGTTCTTCTGTGTATTCCTGCCACCTCTTCTTAATATCTTCTGCTTCTGTTAGGTCCATACCATTTCTGTCCTTTATCGAGCCCATCTTTGCATGAAAAGTTCCCTTGGAATCTCTAATTTTCTTGAAGAGGTCTCTTGTTTTTCCTATTCTGTTGTTTTCCTCTATTTCTTTGCATTGATCACTGAGGAAGGCTTTCTTATCTCTCCTTGCTATTCTTTGGAACTCTGCATTCAGATGCTTATATCTTTCCTTTTCTCCTTTGCTTTTCGCCTCTCTTCTTTTTACAGCTATTTGTAAGGCCTCCTCAGACAGCCATTTCGCTCTTTTGCATTTCTTTTCCATGGGGATGGTCTTGGTCCCTGTCTCCTGTACAATGTCACGAACCTCCGTCCAGAGTTCATCAGGCACTCTATCAATCAGATCTAGTCCCTTAAATCTATTTCTCACTTCCACTGCATAATCATAAGGGATTTGATTGAGGTCATATCTGAATGGTCTAGTGGTTTTCCCTACTTTCTTCAATTTAAGTCTGAACTTCGCAATAAGGAGTTCATGATCTGAGCCACAGTCAGCTCCTGGTCTTGTTTTCGCTAACTGTATACAGCTTCTCCATCTTTGGTTGCAAAGAATATAATCAATCTGATTTCGGTGTTGACCATCTGGTGATGTCCATGTGTAGAGTCTTCTCTTGTGTTGTTGGAAGAGGGTGTTTGCTATGACCAGTGCATTCTCTTGACAAAACTCTATTAGCCTTTGCCCTGCTTCATTCCGTGCTCCAAGGCCAAATTTGCCAGTTACTCCAGGTGTTTCTTGACTTCCTACTTTTGCATTCCAGTCCCCTATAATGAAAAGGACATCTTTTTTGGGTGTTAGTTCTAAAAGGTCTTGTAGGTCTTCATAGAACCGATTAACTTCGGCTTCTTCAGCATTACTGGTTGGGGCATAGGCCTGGATTACTGTAATATTGAATGGTTTGCCTTGGAAACGAACAGAAATCATCCTGTCATTTTTAAGATTGCATCCAAGTACTGCATTTCGGACTCTTTTGTTTACCATGATGGCTACTCCATTTCTTCTAAGGGATTCCTGCCCACAGTAGTAGATATAATGGTCATCCGAGTTAAATTCACCCATTCCAGTCCATTTTAGTTCACTGATTCCTAGAATGTCGACATTCACTCTTGCCATCTCCTGTTTGACCACCCATGCTTTATTTATAGACTTTCGCTTCTTCCTTGACTTTCAAGAAAGAAGTGTTAAAGTATCGTACCTGATGTGCTTTTACTGCAACACCACCCTTGTTCTTTTTCTTCACAACATCAACAAGTTTAGTCACAATCTGATCAGCTATATAATCAACATGTCTGCCACCCTAATGAGGAAAAATACCAAACTGTAAATCCATTACCCTCAAAATTGTAATAATAATCAAACATTTAAAAAAAGCTAATTTAGTTCCTTTGATGCCAAGGTAGCCAAATATTCAAGTTCATTTTATATATTTAAAGCAAGAATACTCATATAAAATATGTAAAGATAAATCATGATTGATAATTCAAAAATAAAATTACCTTGGAAGTAGCAATGCTGTTGACAAAGCTAATTTGCTGAAAGCCTTTTTCACTCATTGTTAAACATACTTCCCACCTGTGGTTTACTTGTTCATGGATAATTTTCAATGGATTGCCAGTTTCATCTACCTTATCCTTCAGATACAGATCTACATAGCTACGAAATCCTTTCACCTAAAAAATAATTGTGTTAATTTTTTTTTTAAGTAAATGAAAAAAGTAGGTTATAAAGATTTTTCAAAACTAATGAAACGGGGTTCACTGATATGTATAAGAGGATGGTCATTAAAGGACACAAAAGGATTTATTTAGAAGCTTCTTTGAGAAAGACTTCAGTGAACTTAAAATAAGTTAACTCATTTTTTAAAGTGTGGCATTATGCTTTCTTTACAGGAACATATCTGAGAAGTGGTACGAAAAACAAATGGGAGAAAAAAAAAAATCAACTTTGCTTTTGACAATGGTCACAAAGTACCTCATCGCCCACATCCAGTAAAATACTTACTGGAAGCCTATTTCCATTGAGATAGACCTTGACGTCTTTAGTGGATCCAGCAATATCATATGCTCTTCTAACCATTAGTGCAACAATATCTTTGTCTAGGCTTTGCATTTTAAACTTAGACAAATCAGGGTGGAAGGTAATACATGTATAATCTTCTCCACTAAAGGGCTTGAGTTCCATCTCACCAGCTTTCCCCATGTTATCCATCCATGTCTATGGAAATAAAAGAATAGAGGAGAGAAAAAATTAAAGTTATCTCACAAAATAGAAGTAAATAACACAGATTTACAAGTCCTAAAAACAAACAAACAAACAAAAAAACCAACCCCTACCCTCCAACTCCCCTAATATATGTTCATGAGTAACTTTCTGTGAGCTTCCCTAGAGGCTCAGAGGGTAAAGCGTCTGCCTGCCATGTAGGAGGCCTGGGTTTGATCCCTGGGTGGGGAAGATCCCCTCGAGAAGGAAATGGCAACCTACTCCAGTACTTTTGCCTGGAAAATCCCATGGATGGAGGAGCCTGGTAGACTACAGTCTGTGGTGTCACAAGGAGTCAGACACAGCTGAGCGACTTCACTTTCCCTTTCCCATGATTTAACAGATTATAAATTATGTTAAACCATTAATGCCACTATAAATTGCTACAGCACAATTTATAATCAAGGCATAAGATACTCATTTACTTACCTGTTTGAACATTTTCTTGTATTCTCTACTTGCTGTTTCCACAGTAAATTTGGTACTGAATATGTTACACAGTTTGGCTCCATAGCCATTTCGACCACCTGGGCAAATAAATGTAAAATATGATTTAATTGTTCTTATCTCTTTTACAGCTTTATTTCTTAATCACTGGCAATGCTATTTAATTATAGAGATTTATTGCCATGTTTTTAACCTTTAGGCCACAATCTTTGAAAAGATGTATTTTTTCAACAACAAATGTGTTTTTTCTTCCCTCAATACTCTACCTGTTACTTTCTTTTCTTCATCATCATAGTTGCTAGAAGTTAGGAGCTGTCCAAAGATGAGAGCTGGGACATACATCTTCTCAACTTTGTGTTCGACAACAGGAATACCTTTTCCATTATTCCATATACTAATTAAATTGTTTTCCCTAAGAAAAGAAGATTGAATCTTTTTTTTGTAAAACAGATGTTAAGCTAGCTTAATTCTTCTCATATTTAAATACCATTGTCTCTAAAACATACACGTCTCAATTTCTTTATGACCCTTTATATATATACCTTCTGAAATTCAGCATACTTAGTTCTTAACACTCATGAAATAGGAGCCAAGAGGAAATAAAAAAAATCAATCCTTTTCCAACACCTGGGCAGACACTGATAATACTGAAAAAATATGAAGCTTTAAAATGTTAGGATAAACAAAGGGAAATGACTTATGCCCAATGGAAAGAAAAGGACAAAATTTGGAAACAATATTATTATACCGCTTTTAAGAGGATCATCTGCACTGTCCCAGCTCCCTGAGCTTTCCCACCTGACAAAGCACACTGGCAAAACAAATATGAAAGAGCATTATCAACTGTAAACGTCCCTACTCACCAATAAAATGTTCAAAATTTATTTGGACTTATATTTTAGTTCTAAGGACACATACTATGGTTCTTATTAAACGTAGCTTAAAACTGGCTTAATATTTTTTAAAAGACTATGGTATCAAGTCCTTAGGAGCACTGAAACACATCATTAACACACTTTCCAAAAAGAATCTAAAGCATAGTTTATAACTGATTAGAATAATAACAAAGGGAAGCAACACCCTGACTACCCACAAAAGGACATTTATAAGCAGAAATGTTAGATCAAATTATTCTTTATCACCACCTGCTGGTTTACTGTTTGAATAGCAGCATGAGAAAAAGTTATAGCTATAGACTCTAGAATATTTAGAGAACTTATTGGAGATGTTTATTGAAATATTTGGAGACAAAATGTTATAATGTCTATAAATTATTTTGAAATGATTAAAAAATATAGATGGTACCAATATGGCAAAGTGTTGATAACTGTTGGATCTAGATGGTTCTAGATTGTTCATTTTAGCACTCTACCTTTCTGCACTTTTGCAAAATTCCATTAAAAAAAAAGCTCAACTTTACTATAAATCAAGTAAATGCAATTAACAGCAACAGGGTGTTACAAAAAACAAAAGACTAAGCAGGAGACTTACGGGTCAATTGTGATTCTAATACAAGACATTTTTGGGTCCCTTTGTTTGTTGTCTGCAGCATTGACTGAAAGAAAATACACATTTGTAAAAACTTAAAAGTATTTTAGAAAACACTCTTTACCTCTAAGATATAAAAAGAAAAAAAAATCTCAAGCAGTGCAGGAGTAACATTAATGAGGTATTCATTTAGCAATTTTTATTCATAGGACTGTTTCTGAGAACTCAACTTCCTAGATTCCAGAAGACTGCCTAAACTTTGCCACTGTTTTTTGCTAGGAATGATACTTCTCACATCTGACCAGCAGATCTTTGTATTAAGACTATACTTACCTAGAATCTCATCAAAGATTTTATACAAACCAGGAACATAAGTGACTTCCCTATAGTTAATGCCAGTATCTTCATCGTAAACCCACAATTGCTGAAAATAAAACAAAGAAACACAATTACTTTGTATATCTCCTTTGTTTTATTATCATGGTTACTGTAAAGTCTTTTGAATTAGTATGATAATGTAGATGATAGCTTAGGCCAGTTCCAGGAGACAAAGTACATGAAATATAGGAAATTAACCTGGAAAAGTATTCATCTTGACTACTTAGTAACTACATTTAATTAGCCCGATTCTACCTGGGTCACTGATTCCACAGAGCCAATGTAGGTGTCTGGGCGGAGCAGGATATGTTCCAGTTGTGTTTTCTTTTGATAGATTCTTTCAATAGACAATCTTTTCTTAGCATCTTCATTTTTCTTTGTTTTGCTGACTTGCATATTTTCATTTACAGGCTAGCAATTTTTTAAAAAATTGAAGAAAAGGGATTTTGAATCATAGGTTTATCAGAAACCAGAAACAAAATACCTATCATAGTGATCTGCTTACACACACCAAAACAAATCACAGCCTTTTGGTAGGTATCAGTGGAGCTGACATCATTTTGTACAACCATGGCAATATAAGTTTACTGCAGCAGGTTCCCCCCAACTGTCAGTTTAAACAGACATATTTTGGAAATACTTTCATGCGTTAGATGCCATCAACAGCACACACCCCCTTCTTTCAGCTACTCCACACATATCCACTGAGTGCCTACCAGGTCTCAGGCACATAATGGATTCTACAGTAGCAGTTTGGGAGGATAGGGACTCCATCTTTTGGACACGTTAGCGTTTTAAACACAGGAGGGACGTATTTTGAGCATCTGGGACCTGCCGGCTCCATAGTGGGAACCCTGTTCCTTGCTCTGCACTGTCCAAGGTCAGGGTCGTCCAATCCCATTTTCAGCCCCAGGTAGGAGAGGAAAGCATCTCTCAGTGCCGCGTAAAGCTACATGCGGACCACGATCCCATCAACCTACACCGGGACCAAATGAAATCTCTAGAAACAGTGAAACAGAACGCCGCACCCTAGAAGCCAGCACAGCCGACAACACTTCACTACTAGCACCGGAAAAAGGTTTCAGTGTCTTCGCGATCACGCCAAGCCCAGAGGACCCGGGTAGACGCGGAATACCGGCGCCCAGCCCTCGGCGGCCGGACCACGACCCAGACGCCTCTCTCTCACGGGCAGCCGGAGATGCCGGGCCGCGCTGAGGCTCCGCGATGCGCCCCTCCCGCGAGCTGTACCTGCAGTGGCGACACCTCCATGGTGACGGTCGTGACGAGGCTCGAGAACCCTCAAATAACTAAACCGGTGAGACCCTCGAGACAATCACGGAACAAGCCTCTTCTCCACAGACGCACGTCGGTTAGGAGAGAGCTTCCACTCCGGTTTGAACCATCCGCTAGCCCGCCCAAATCATATAGGCCAATCGTTGACGCGCTCTCACCCGTCCCGAGAAACCAATCAGAGCTGGTCTTTTATATTCACCAATAAACAGCTGTGTTGGCCGGGGCCCGTTCGAATGAACCAATTAGACGAGGGAGGCGGGACTAGAGGGTTTTAAAAGACACCACTCGGAGTCGTAGCTGAGGGACGGACAGGGAATCTAGCCAATAAGGAGGGCTAGTTTGTTCTCTCTGTGTAACTCTGGAAAGATGCGCTGTGGAAGTGGGAAGGAGTTTTCTGAGATCCAGGCTGGGGTGAAAGGAGAAAGGAGAGGATATGCCCCGGAGCTGCTATCTTCTTTCAGATCCCTAAAATCTGAAGACTGTCCTCCATCCTGATGATTTTTTTTTTTTTCACATTGAGAGAAACGGGAGTCCTAGCTCAGTTTTAAAACTGAGCTCCAGCTTTCTGGACAAGCAGCCGGCGCATTTGGTTCAGTTCAGCAAACCGGACGTCTGGCTGCCTGAAAGCCCGCCCTCCCACCCCTCGAATTTATCTTTGAAGAAACAAAAGCCATACTTGGCCGCATGTGAACGTAGCTTGGGTTTTCGTATAACGGCAGGGCATAGAGAGGCCACATAAAAAAGAGGGACCAGCGTTCAAAACCCCGGAAAGAGCGGCTGGAGGCAGCGACTTGGCAATCAAAGGGGATAATTTATAGTCATCACCTCAGGAGTTGAGGATGGTTTAGGTGCCTTTCTAAGACAGTAACTTTTTCCTCAGACGACCAGCGGAATGCCCTCGTAGTTGTTACTTTTGCTCTTCTCTGTGTTGTTCCCTGAACCCTGTAGTCCATATTTGACTAGGAAATGCCAAAGACCGAAATGTTTACTACTCTGACGTTTAAATGTTCAAATATATTTTTTTTCTGTCCTCAATCCACAATGTTAAAATGACAAGAAAAAAAGTCATTGCCCTCACACGATGCTAGAAAAAATAACTGCACAATTTGAGTGACTGTGAATTCCCTCAGAAATATTAATACCTCCTTCCAATCATTATTCCCTGAGTTTCAACCCTGACTAGGCAGTTTGCCAGTTGTGTGGTCTTCCTGAAGGCAGCTTCTCAGGTGCTTTCTTTTCCTCTGCTCAAAAAAGGGAATAAAAATAACAGCTTTACCTCAGGGTAGTGTGAGGATTACAGCATGTAAACATCAGGTGTTTAGAACAGTAGACTACCAGAATCAGGAAGCAGGGGTTTTCTTTAGGTTAGCATACAATTTGTGGGCTTAATCCTTTTTTTCCTTCTAAAACCAAGTCAACCACTGCAGGGTATCCAGCGCCCACTCAGCTGGCAAAGCCCCAGAAAAGGCCAGTGAGGTTAGTGAGGAGAGAGTATGTTGTGACAAAGTCAAGGATGGAAGAGGCCCATGTGCCAAGTCACTTCAGTTGTGTCTGACTCTTTGTAACCCTATGGACTGTAGCCTGCCAGGCTAGGGTAATTGGAAAAGCCAAGGGAATGGGGTTTTGGCATTGCTCTGGTCCCTATCCTCTTGGTTTCCTGGTCTCCAGTAGTTTCTGAGTGTTTTCAGCTCCACTCTGCTCAACCATGTGCATTGATACAGAAAGGCAACCTTAATGCACCAGACCACCTGGGTCTCAGAGCAGTTGTAGGGAAGCCCGTTCAGTAGCTTCTATCTAGAAGACTGACCAGGCCCTGGGCTCCAGGGCAAGCCTGTCATTCCCTATAGCTTCCCCAAGACAGAGGATGACCTTGAAAGTCAGAGACCAGCCATGCTGCCTTCTATCTCTTGTGACAGAAAGCCCCTATGTATTAAGGGTGTCATGTATTAAGGTGGGCATCCTTCCTTAAAATGGCAATGCAGCCTCTGCTTCATGGCCTCCACCTCGCCCAGTCTGCAATTCCCTGCAAGACCCATCTGAGGATGAGGCAATAGGAATTTAATAAGCAGCTCCAGTTCTATTTTCTGGTATCCAGTTTTAAATCCCCCTTGCATTTTAGCCTGCCTGACTGTGTAGGTCTTTGTTCCAATGGCCCTGAAGCAGAGCTGGGGAGTCAAAAGGACTGTGGAGTCACACTTACCTGAATCAGATATCTCCCTGAGCCTCAATTCCCCATGCCATTATCTTTTATCAAAGGTGTGTGCGTGTGTGCTAATTTGCTTCAGTTGCGTCCAACTCTTTGTGACCCTATGGACTGTGGCCCACCAGGCTCCTCTGTCCATGGGATTCTCCAGGCAAGAATATTGGAGTGGGTTGCCATGCCTTCCTCCAGGGGATCTTCCTGACCCAGGGATCAAACCCAATTCTCTTCCGTCTCCTGCATTGGCAGGAGGGTTCTTTGCCATTAGTGTCACCTGGAAAGCCCTTTATCTAAGGTGAAGTGAAGTGAAGTCGCTCAGTCGTGTCTGACTCTTTGCGACCCCATGGACTGTAGCCCACCAGGCTCCTCCATCCATGGAATTCTCCAGGCAAGAATATTGGAGTGGGTTGCCATTTCCTTCTCCAGGGGATCTTCCCAATCCAGGGATTGAATCCAGGTCTCCACAATCCATCCAGAAGACTCATTGTGGTGGGCGTCACTTCGGCAAACAGAATGACTTTCGCAAGTTTCCGTGTCTGCAGATTTTGTTGGTAGATCTCAAAGTCGAAGTTTTCTGATGAGAAGGACTCCGTGTCAGTGACCACGGATATGGCGGATGGGGTGATTTCTATTTCAGACATGTAGGATGAAATGAATTTCAGGGAGATACACAGGGCTAAATGAGATATGGAAACACCTAAGACAGCCTACCAGTCCTCTAGGACAGGGTGGTGTAGGGGTGGGGTGGGGCGGTGGGGGTGGGTTTCTCTTCTGGACAAAAGCTGTTTCTTTTTTAGCCCCTCCTCCTTTCCAGAGACTATCACAGAGGATCCTGCAGGACTTTAGTGGGGAAGTCTGGATGAATGTCCTGACAGGCATTGTCCACAAACGGAGTTCTGGGAGCCTGACAGCCTCTAGTCCTGGGAGGCAGGAAGGGATTGGGAGTCAGTTCCAAGAAGAGAGGGGGCTGCTCTCATTCTCATGATCCTCCCCCACTCCCACCTTCCCCCAACTCTGCAGGGGCCTAAACTACATACTCTGACCTTGTTCCCATCTCTACCCCGACCTATAGGGGTGAAGTTGAGTACCTGAGTCAAACTGCTGATTTGTTGGGTGTATGACCTTGGGCGAGTCACTCAGGCTCACTGTACTCCCATTTCTTCATCTAAAATGGAGATAATGTGGGATGTCCCTGGTGGTCCAGTGGTTAAGACTTCGCCTTCCAAGGCAGGGGGTGTGGGTTGATTCCTGTTCGGGAAGATAAGATCTCACATGCCTCACAGTCAAAAAAACCAAAACATAAAACAGAAGCAATATTGTGACAAATTTTTATGTGGATTTTAAAAGAATAGTCCACACACACAAAAAAAATTAAGGATAATGAGAGTATCTTCACAGAGGGTGAGATAATACATGCAAAGCACTTAGTGCAATCCTTGACAAATACTAAGTGCTCAAAACACATTAGCAGATATTACCTTTACTCCTTGTCAAGATCCTCCTCCCTTGTCCCGGCCAGTTTTCCCAAGTCCATTCTTCTGTTGACTTAAAAAAAATACACAACATGAGAGTTGCGAATTAAGTTTTATTTGGGGCAAAATGAGGCCTGCAGCCTGGGAGACAGCACCTCAGATAACTCTGAGAAACTGCTCCAAAGAGGCAGAGGGTGAGGGATAGTTAAATATGTGATTTTGGTGAAGAGGAAATAAATGCAATCAACCACATGTTTTACCAAAAGTTTTCTGCTAGTCTCATGAAGCTTTCTGCTAGTCATGAGGAATAGACATCACCATGAAGGATTTTAGTGCTTTTCTGGGTATGAAGGGATACAAGAATTGGGTTCATAGATTCACTCCTGAAACTGTCTGAAGACCTATTCAGCAAGCTTCCCCCCAACCCCCCACCTCCCAGTACAGAGTGCCTCATTTCTGCTGTCCACCCTGGACTCTTTTCAGGGGGTGTCGAAGGTCAGCAGTTGCAGCACCACTTGATTTAATCCTTGTAGAGGTAGATGGCAAGCACCCATGGCAAGTGCCAAATAGTAGTTAATGCTTGCAAAACCAGTTCAAAATTTCCCTTATCCAGGGAGTCTCCAGGGACTTTTCTCAGGCCAGCTTATAAAACTGAGGCTCTTTCAAGACCTTTGGAGTATATTTTCATATATGGATGAGATCCTTTCCTAAGCATTTCTTCTAGATGTGCATTTTCTGTCTCTCTGCTCAGAAGCAGGAGGACGGCCTCAACCCTCCAGCTGGACACCCCCCTTGAAAGGGCAGTATTTCTTTCATCTGGAATGAAGTTGATCTAGGTGTACTGACATAGAAATATCATGAAGATATATTGTTAAGCTTAAAAAAGTGAGGTAAAGAATAGTATGAAGAGCATAATCCCATTTGGGTAAATGTTCATGCTTTGAAAACATCTAAAGGAATTGTAAACACATGGAAGCAGAGAAAACTTTTCATATTTTCCCTTCTATCCTATTTGAAAATTTTTAAGTTATGAACCTGTTATTTTTTAATGTGGAAAGTTAGCTTAAATTAGGAGAACTTAAAAGATTTCCATCATTAATTGTAGGTCTGGGCAATTCTGTTTCATTACTTTTTGTGATTTTCCAAGTGTTTTCATCCATGTTCTACATCCTTCTTACTCTCATCCCTTTTCTCCACTTCACTGAAGGTGAGGCATACCTGACTCTGCATGTTTGGGTGAGAATGTAAGTCCCACTAGGGAATTCCCTCTGAAGTGTTTTCTGACATTAATCTGTCTGACTTTAACCTGACAGCTATCCCTCCTGAGTCCTCCACAGGGTTAGGTCTGCAGGGCCCAATTCACAGATGATCTGAGAGACCAGGCAAGTTTGAAAGGGATGTAGTGGAGTTAGGAGCAAGTTATTCACCACTATACCCTTTTGTTAGGAAAACTGAAGAAAATCATGGTCTTTTCCAAAGCCCTACAGCTAAATACTGTTTCCTGTTTCTCTCTCTTCCCTCTTGATCATGAAAGGAAAGAAGGGACACAGGCAGAAAGCAGGCATTTTACAAAATACAGAGAAGGCTCTCAGTTGGAGCTGGATATTAGTCTTTTAAAAAAACAAAACAAACAAAAACTAGAGGAACCAGAGGCTACAATAGGAGAAAACCTCCATGGCCTTTTGGAATCAAGCTGTTTGGAGCCCTCTGAATGTATAAGTTTTGTCCTCTTAAACATTTAGGGCAAGGGTAAGGAAGTATTGTATTTGAGGTTGGGAAAAGTCCAGAATATGATTACCTTTGATAGGTTGTTCTAAGTCGCTTCAGTTGTATCCAATTCTTTGCGACTCTATGGACTGTAGCCTGCCAGGCTCCCCTGCCCATGGGATTCTCCAGGCAAGAATACTGGAGTGGGTTGCCTTGTGCTCCTCCAGGGGATCTTCCCGACCCAGGGATGGAACTCACGTTTCTTATATCTCCTGCATTGGCAGGTGGGTTCTTAACCACTAGCACCACCTGGGAAGACCTTGGATGGGTTAAAAGGAACAATTAATAAGACAGATACTGATGTAAGAAAGTACCATGTAAAGAAAAAGTTTCCAATTAGAGCTTTCCAAGAATGGACAGTCTTAGGAGAGAGAGGCTTCTCTCACCACTGGAATGTTTAAGAAGAGTCTAGATGACCATTTTCCAGGTATTATTGCAGGAGGGATCTCTCCAGAGTGAGAGTTAGACTCAAAGGGCTATGAGATCACTTTTAACTTTAAGGTGTTACAATGATTTTATCGAGAAGTTTACAGTTCTATAAATCATGCTATAAATTATTTATCAAGTCTAAACCTAGTCCCATGTAACACTGACATTTTACTAGTTTAACAGAGTGATTTTTCAAAAAGCCTAATCAAATGGAGAAAGGTAATATAGCTCCTGTCTGGAGTAGCTTCTGCTTGGAATGTCTGTAGCATTTAATTTTCTGTGTCAGCCTGGTAAGGCTCTGGTGTCTGGTTATTTGGTTGAACTCTAGCCTAGATATTGCTGTGAAGGTATTTCGTAGATGTTGTTCAGTCGCTAAGTTGTGTCTGACTCTTTGCAACTCTAGGGATTGCAGCACGCCAGGCTTCTCTGTTCTTCACTATCTCCCTGAGCTTGCCCAAACTCATGTCCATTGAGTCAGTGATGCCGTCCAACCAATTCATCCTCTGTCATCCTCTTCTCCTCCTGCCCTCAATCTTTCCCAGCATCAGGATCTTTTCTAGTGAGTCGGCTCTTTGCATCAGGTGGCCAAATTATTGGGTTTCAGCTTCAGCATCAGCCCTTCCAATGAATATTCAGGGTTGATTTCCTATAGGATTGACTGGTTTGATCTCCTTGCTGTAGATGTAATTAGCATCATCTACAATCAGTTTATTTGAAGTAAAAAGATTACCCTCTCTAATGTCAGTGGGCTTCATCTGATTGGTTGAAGGTCTGAAAAGCAGAAAACTGAGATTTCCCAGAAAGAATTCTGTCTCAGGACTGTAACATAGAAATCCTGCCATAGTCTCCAGCCTGCTGCAGATTGCAGACTAGTCAGCCCCCATAATCGAAGCCTATTCCTCAAAATAAATCATATATACGTAAATTTCTGAGTGCCAGTTATGTACCAGACACCATAATAAGCACTTTACATAGTTTCTCCCCTGATCTTTACAACAACCTTTTAAACTGAGAAAACTGAGGCTTGGAGGAGTTAGGTGATTTTCTCAAGATTGTGAATTTCTACTTATCTTTCAAGACTCAGATCCAGCGTCTCCTCCCCTGAAGTTCTTCCTAACCGCTCTGGGTCCTCTCTGTTTTCTTGGCATCTGACTGCATTTCTCTCTCTTACGCAGCACTGACTGTGGGGTGTTTGCCTGCAAGTCTCCCTCTTCAGGGGCTTCCCGGGTGGCGCTAGTGGTAAAGAACCTGCTTGCCAATGCAGGAGACATAAGAGACTTGGGTTCAATCCCTGGGTCGGGAAGATCCTCCACTGCAAGCCCTTCTGGAGTCAGGGGTTGCCTGTGCCTTGGAATCCTCAGAACCTTGTCTGGACCCATGATTCCTAAGGAGGCTCTCCGTGAATGGTACTGACAGTACTATCATTGTCCACTTGGGGGCAACATACTCAGCGGCAAAACCCCTGGTGCAGGAGGGCAGGACTCTGCAGGAAAGATGGCCAGGCAAAATCAAAGACTAATGTGCAGGGAAATGCCTCTGCTTGCACCCCGCGCTGGAAGCTCAGTTCAGTTCAGTTCAGTCGCTCAGTCTTGTCTGACTCTGCCACCCCACGGACTGCAGCACGGCAGGCTTCCCTGTCCATCACCATCTCCTGGAGTTTGCTCAGATTCATGTCCATTGAGTTGGTGATGCCATCCAACCATCTCATCCTCCGTCGTCCCCTTCTCCTCCTGCCTTCAGTCTTTCCCAGCGCTGGAAGCTAGGGCCCACTGATTTCCAACGGTTGGCTCCATCCTCTGGGAATTCAGTGGAAAGCTCAGCACCCATTGATGATACTAGCTGGGGTGGCCTTGAGGCCACTGGGGCTGTCCTGGAGCATCTGTGCTTTGGACTCAAGGATCCAGTGAGGGAGCTGCAGGAAAGAAAACCCAGAGGGACAGAAGGGATCAGCTGCAAGAGCCTCAGGAGAGAATTTCCTGAGTAAGGCTGTATCGTCATGAGGTGAAAAGAGGGAGAAAGAATTCTCCACGAGGGCAGCTGAATCCTGCTCCTAACTGGAAAGTGGATGAAGAGCCAGCAGCCCCAGCAACCTCATTCACAAACTCCCCTGCTCTGCCTCTCCTGCTGTCGGATATTCTGTTCTTTCCAGATCACTTCTAAGGATGGGGTGAGGTGGGGGTGCAGATGAGTGTGGTGCCTCACGTGTGCTCAGCAGAGAAGTGGGAATCAGGTTCAGTCTGGCCTCTGGAAGCAGAGATAGGCAGTCCCAGGGTGTCTCTGTGGACACCCTGCTACTTCTTTTCCAGGGCTACCTGGATGCCGAAAGGTGTGTGCTGGGGGATGGTGGTGGGGGTACTGGAGGCAGTGGGGAGGGGAGATGACAAGTTCAGCCACTGATGCCAGAGCACGCAGAGGTGGAACTGATGAAAGAATGAGGGGGATGGCAGGGCATTGCAAATAACTTAAATTTGGGGGCAAACAAATGCGAGAAGACAGATGGAAGGAAGCATCTGGAATCATTTATTTAGAGAAAAGAAAGATACTCACACAGACGTCACTGATATATCTGAAGTGACATATCCAAGGTCACACAATTCCCAGACTATTGATGTTCTGCTACACACACTGCCTTCTTAAAACTCATTAGTCTTTAACAGTGGATGGTGAGATCTGAGAGGCCGAACTGAGAACGTTGCTTCAGGGAGGAAAAGGAGGGAGAAGAGAAAGAGGAGACAGTAGCTATGAAGGAGGGGTTCTCTGCCCTGTCCTCTCCAGATGGGCCTGGGACTCCAGGAGGCCCCTCCAAGCCTATGGAACAAACCAAGGACATCCGTGGAACTTCCTTCTCCTTTTTGGTCCTGTACTAAAAAGGGGCTGCTTCATAGATCACAGTCTTGTCATGGCAAAGGGGCTGAGTAACTCAATGAAACTATGAGCCGTGCTGTGCAGGGCCACCCATAGTGGAAAGCTCTGATAAAATGTACTCCCCTGGAGGAGGGAATGGCAAACCACTCTGGTCTTCTTGCCTTGGGCTTCTCTGGTAGGTCAGTTGATAAACCGCCTGCCGTGCAGAAGACCTGGGTTCAATCACTGGGTCAGGAAGATCTCCTGGAGAAGGAAATGGCAACCCACTTCAATATTCTTGCTGGAAAATCCTGTGGACAGAGCTTGATGGGCTACAGTCCATGGGGTTGCAAGAGTTGGACACAACTTAGTGACTAAACCACCATACTTGCCTTGAGAACGAAGTTTGTATAGTCAAAGCTATGGTTTTTCCAGTAGTCACGTGTGGATGTGAGAGTTGGGCTGTAAAAAGGTTGAGCACTGAAGAACTGATGCCTTCAAATGGTGGTGCTGGAGAAGACTCTTGAGAGTCCCTCAGACAGCAAGGATATCAAACCAGTCAATTCTAAAGGAAATCAATCCTGAATATTCATTGGAAGCTGAAGTTCCAATCCTTTGGCCATCTGATATGAAGAGCCAACTCCCTGGAAAAGACCCTGATGCTGAGAAAGATTGAAGGCAAAAGGAGAAGAAGGCGGCAGAAGATGAGATGGTTAGATAGCATCATCGACTCAGTGGGCATGACTTTGAACAAACTCTGGGAGACAGTGAAGGACAGGGGAGTCTGGCGAGGTGCAGCCCATGGGGTCGCAAAGAGCTAGACACAGTTTAGCGACTGAACAACAGCTGGGAAGTAGGGTAGGACACTGGATGTGATGAGCTCCCCAGTCCTGGGGAAGACCCCCAAGGGGACAGCGATATCAGCAGAGGTGGGACAAAGGATCAGTGAACCAACAGTAGATATTCCTGAGCATCTATTATGCGCCAGTCTAAGACCGCAGAGGGGTTCGTGGGACACAGTGTATTCCATGTGAACAGCATTTGTTGTGGGAAAGCGTGTAGGGAAAGAATGGAGACGGGTTGCTAAAGAGAAGGAGGGTGGAAGAGAGAGAAAAAACAGGGAAGAGGAGGGGAGAAAGGCCTAGTTGTTGATGTCCAGTAACTCACATTCTAGTTGCGGCAATAGGACAGCTAGAAAAAGGATGGCTAAGCTCAGTGATAAGTGAGCAGGCCCCAGAAGGAAGTTTAAAAGGGTGCTGAGGGAGGTTGAAGGAGGGCATAGGGTAGAGGAGATTGAGGACTTGGCTGGCTTGTCTGGCCTGGAGGGAACTCTTGCCCAGAGGGTCCTTACTGGTTCCTGAACTCCACACAAGCCCATGTGGGCCTGGCAAACTTGGACAGCCAGTGTCCCCAGGGTTTCTGGGAACCCAGCAATCCCAGTTCCTAGATAACCAGGTGGTCTTGGGAGCCTTCATGGCCAAGGTATCCCTGAGGTTCTAGAAACCATTGGCAGCCAGAGGACCAGGAGGTCTGATTCCATCCTATACATGGAAGGAGAGGCAGGAAGGGCAAAGGTGAACCTCTGAAGGGAAGTGTGTGTATTTGGAGTAAGGGACTTTTGTAGGGAATGGCAGCGGGGCGCAGTCAGGAGCCCTGATGGGAGTAGAAAGTTATGAGAGGATTAGAACTTCTGTCTGACTTCCAGGGAGGAGAGAAGGGCCAGAGATTGAGTTCAATCACCAATGGGCAATGATTTAATCAACCATGTCCATGTAATGAAGCCTCCAAAAAGCCAGAAAGATGGGGTTTGGAGAGCTCGTGTATCAGTGAACATGTGGAGCTGCTGGGAGAGGTCGTGGAAACTCTACCACCTTTCCCCAAATCTTGCCCTATGTCTCTCTTCCCTCGGACTGTTCCTGAGTTATATCCTTTTATAATAAATGGTGGCTCAGGTGGGAAAGAATCTGTCTGCAATGCAGAGACCTGGGTTGAATCCTTGGGTCTGGAAGATCCACTGGAGAAAGGATTGGCAACCCACTCCAGTATTCTTGCCTGGAGAATCCCATGGACAGAGGAGCCTGGCAGGCTACATTGCATTGGGTGGCAGAGTTGGACATGACTGAGCGACTAACACTTTCTTTTTTTCTAGTAAGGAAAATGTTTGAGTTTTGTGAGCTGTCCTAGCAAACCAATTAAACCCAAGGAAGGGTCATTGGAATCTCTTTTATATAGCCAGAGCTGGTCAGTCAGAAGTACAGGTGACAACCTGAACTTTCAGTTGGCATCTGAAGGTGAGGGGTGGCAATCTTGTAGGACTGAGTCTTTAACCTGGGGCTCTGATATGTCTCCAGGTAGACAGTCAAAATTGAGTTAAGTTGTAGGACATCCAGCTAGTATTGGAGAACTGCTTGATGGTGTTGGAAAACCCACACATCAGAATAGGTGTCAGAATTGCAAGAGGCATTGAGGTGGGAGTGTGAAAGGAAGGAGCAGGCTGGGGTGTGGGGTTGTGCACTTCTACCCCATCCATCTGTTTCCCAGTTCATCTCATCTCTTTGGGCTCCAAGTTCTTCCCTCCCTCCCCCATCCATTCATGTTTTCCTGGTTGCTGGTGAGGGGAGCCTGAGTAGAGGCGGAGTGTTGATGTTTGATAGAGCATGAGGTCACTAGTTGTAGCCTGTTCTCTGGGAAATATGTCCTTTCACTTACACAGATAGCCTCGTTTGATCCTCTGGTTAGTCCTAAAGAGTGAAGTAGGGACTGCTGCTGCTGCTGCTGCTAAGTCACTTCAGTCGTGTCCGACTCTGTGCGACCCCATAGATGGCAGCCCACCAGGCTCCCCTGTCCCTGGGATTCTCCAGGCAAGAACACTGGAGTGGGTTGCCATTTCCTTCTCTAATGTGTGAAAGTGAAAAGTGAAAGTGAAGTTGCTCAGTCGTGTCCGACCCTTAGTGACCCCATGGACTGCAGCCTACCAGGCTCCTCCATCCATGGGATTTTCTAGGCAAGATACTGGAGTGGCTTGCCATTGCCTTCTCTGGAAGTAGGGACTGGTGTACCCAATTTACAGATGTGGAAACTGAGGATGGCCATGGTGAAGAGACAAACCCACAATGCATGGTTAATCAGGGCACAGCTGGGATTTGAATCCCTGGTTTTGACTATAGGACCTCTCTGCTTTACAGCCTGTGCACCCCAACCTGAGGGCAAAGCTCTTCTCCATTACGGGCTGTCTGGTTTTCCCCTGGTTTTGGGCCCAGCTTCTGCTGTGCTTTAGATCATCAGGACTGGGTGGGGGTGAGGAACAGACTGCACAGATCTTGAGGATTCCTGGCTCCAAATATCGAGCCTCTGGGAATGGGGAGGGCAGAGAGTGGGAGGAAGACAGGCCCAGGAGAGAAGGGGATGGCGGTTATGTGGATGGGAGATGTGGTGGGGGTGCCAGTTGGAACTCTGTCTTCCCCCAAGTGGGTTTAAATCACATTTAACTGCATGTGACCTTAAGCCAACCTTTTGACTACCTGGGGCCCCATCTACAAAATGGGTTTATAGGATTACCATGGTGCTCAATAATCATCATGGCTAATGTGAATCTGTGGGGCACTGTGCTGGGTGCTTCGCATGGACAGTTTCTGTAGGTTCTCGCACAGCTCTGTCAAGCTGGGCTGGCACTATTCCTCTTTTACAACAGAGGGCATTTAAGGATAAGGAGGATGTCATTTGGCTAAAGTCACAGGGCTAGTAAATGGCAAATCCAGAATTCAGTGTAGGCATTTTTGGCTTCAGGCTCTTCATCTCACGCACTGGGCTGATTATGGCTAATAACTAATACTCGGGGTGCGTAACAAGGAGCCGACATCACTGTGAGCATGTTACACAGATTTATTCATTTAACCACTGTAGCCACCCTCTCTAATAGTCACTCAAGATGAAAGACGAGGACACTTAGGCACAGAGAGGTGAGCTAACTTATCCTAAATCTACTGCCAGGAATTGAGTTCAGGCAGGCTGACTTGAGAGCCTGTTGCTCTTTAAAAAAATAAACAAAAATATTTTTTCTAAAAAAAATTAAAGTGTAACATACAGAAAAGTGCAGAAATAAGAAATGTTTAGTTTAGCTAATACACCATGTAGCTAAATAGTAAACATTACCTGTACCCCATAAGACCCCTTCCAGGGATCATTCCCACCCTTCTCCCCAAAAGTAACCTCTATCCTGATTTCTGTTATCCATAGATCTGTTTTGTCTGCTTTTGAATAATAGAATCATACTGTAGTAATCTATTCAATATGTGATTCATCTACGTTGTTGGATGTAGTGACAGTTTATTCAACTGTAGGCTTACCTATTTTACTATTGATTCCAATGTTTGGCTGAATAATACCACTATGAATACTCTTACACATGTGTTTTGGAACACACACAAACACACACATAGACATTTCTTTTTATTTTATTTATTTATTGGAGGCTAATTACTTTACAATATTATATTGGTTGGTTTTGCCATACATTGACTTGAATCTGCCCTGGGTATACATGCATTCCCCGTCTTGAACCCCCCTCCCACCTCCCTCCCCATCCCATCCCATCCCTCTGGTTGATCCCAGTGCACCAGCCCCGAGCATCCTGTATCATGCGTCAAGCCTGGACTGATGATTCGTTTCACTATATGATAGACATTTCTTTTTAAAAATTAATTAATTAATTATTTACTTTTGGCTGTGCTGGATCTTCACTGATGTGTACGGGCCTTCTCTAGTTGCAGCGAGTGGGGTCTGTTCCCTAATTGCCGTGTGTGGGCTGCCCAGCGTGGTGTCTTCTGTTGCGGAGCACGGGCTCTAGGCACATGGGCTTCAGTGGTTGCAGCATACAGGGTCAGCAGTTGTGACTCCCGGGCTCTAGAGCACAGGCCTGGTAGTTGTAGTGTCTGGGCTTAGTTGCTGCACAGCATGTGGGATCTCTCTGGACCAGGGATCGAATCCGTGTCTCCTGCACTGGCAGGTGGATTCTCATCTACTGTACCATGAGGGAAGTCCCCAGACATTTCTATTGGGTATATTCTTGGGGTGGGACTGTTGGCTGCTTCCATATGGTTGTACAAATTTGTTTTCTTGCCAACTTTGTATAAGAGTCCCCTGACTGCACATTCAGGTATTGTATTTAAAATTGCTACCAAATCTGGTGGATGTGTAGTATCCCATTATGTTTTCCATATGTATTTATTAAATAGGTATAATCAGAAGCAATACTCTGCACAGCTTCTCATAACAATCCTATGAGGCTGGTGTTGTTATCATCCCTATTTTGCAGATGAAGAAATGGAGGCCATAGTTACTCCCTTTCCTCTCTTGCAATCCACTCATTTTTCCTGGGGGGGGGGTCTTCCCTACTGTTCCCCAGTGGTGTTGTGATGTCAGCTTGGGAAGCTCCTCAGGCCAGGATGCTCTACTGGGTGGGGAGAAGAGGAAGGCTGGGATGCAGAGGGCAGGGGTGGGGAGCAGAGAAAGAATGACACATCAAGCCTGATGTGAGGGACCACAGATCCTGGCTCAGGGCGTGGGGCAATGGGGCCAGAGGAGAGGTGTGGGGCTCAGCAGAAGGCACGACTTGGGTATTTGTGAATTCTCGGTGCTGGCAGGAATGGGCATGCTGGGGAATCTCTCTGGAACCCTCTCTCCAGGATTTTACTGAATCTGAGGACTCCTGTCTGAGGTCTGTAATCCTACAGCCCTTTTGCTTTCCTCTCTCTGGGTTCCGTGGTGCCTTGGTATATCTCTTTGGGATTTTCTAAGGAGTAGGTAGCACTCTGTTCTCTGAGGCCAGCGGGGTAGGAGGCAGGGCTTGGAGGTCTTCCAGGGAGTGTGGGGGAAGGACTTGGGGTCTTCTCCAATTCTGGGCTTCTAAGCCATCAGGACAAGAGACACCTGGCAAGCAGACACCTTGCTCTCTGACTTAGTAAGTGTCAGTACAGGCAGGGAGAAATGACTTCCCCTCCTAGTAGCTGTCTCTCTCTGCCCAGAGTCTCTTCTGTGTCTCTACTTCTGCAAGTGTCCTCTGCTAGATTCTCCTGGGTAGCACCTGCTTTTGCTCCCCCCATCTCTGCCTCCCTTGAGTCCTGAGCCCATGGCTTGCCAGAGATGCTCTGGCAGCAGAAGCAACACGGTGCAGGGGGGTAAGTCTGCAGCAGGCAGTCGTGGTATCGGGCTTAAGTCTTGGCTGGATTAATTCCTAGCTGTGTGCCCTTGGGTGAGCCTCCTCTCCTTTCAGGGTGGTGACTGCTCTCTTAGAGCCCAGCATCATTCACTTGGCTCCTTTGCTGGGCAGGCTTCTTTGAGCCATGAGAAAGAGATTCTGCTGGTGCCAGCTGGCCTGGAAACAGTGTGCACTCTGTTTGGAGGGTTGGAAGCCATACTAGCTTTGGGCCTAGGACCACATAAAAGCACTCCAGAGGTTCTAGATTCCTAGATGGCTCCAGTTTGGAAGGGGTTTCACAATTCCACGAGTTCCCCTTCCCTATTTTACAGATGGTAAAACTGAAGCTGAGGAAGGAGAAGTGTCACAGAGCTGGCAGGTGGTAGAGCTGGATGAACTGGAGACATGAAACCAGATCCTGGGCAGCCCAGGGCCAGATGGGTTCTCCTTTCTCCTCCTGCTCCCTGCCTGGGTGTTCACTTCTGGAGCCACATGTCCTGTGGGAAGGACCCAGGCTCTCTCCTCTGGACCAGACCTCCCTCTTCAGTGTAATGTCTTTTTGGAGATCCTCGCTCTCCTGATCTGGTCTGTCCAAGTGTGGGACGCTGGTAGTCAAGGAGGCAGCTATTCTTGGGCGTCATTGCTCAGCCCACACCTGGGGTGACCACAGAGGATGTCTTATCTGGGACCTGGACATCAGCCAATATGGAGGGAAACTGAGCTCCCTATTTGGTGTGTGCACAGTGGACAGTCTGGGGCAGCCAGGGAGGGGCTAGGAAGCCAAAGTTATGGGTCAGTCTCCTTCCCATGGCAATGCCACCTCTGCTCTGATCACGTACACCTAGCTTGCACTCAGGACCATAGCCTTTTGCCCTTGGAATTTGCTTAGAATGCTTCTGACAGCTGTTTTGGAAGGCTGTAAAACATAGGGATTAATCATACAGACTCTGGAGCCAGACTCCTTGGGTTCGCGACTCTGATCTTCTACTTACTTGCTGTGTGACCTTGAGTAAGTCACATGCCTCTCTGTACTTCACTTTCCCTATTTTAAAAAAGAATAACGATAGGGACTACTTCATGAGGTTGTTGTGAAAGGGACATAGTAAAGCACTTAGAACATGTCCAGCATATGGTCTATGCTCATTAAATGTTAACTTTCATTTTTATGTATATTCCATCCTATATATATAGGATGTGTGTATATATATATATATGGCTGCATATTCCATCCTACTCCTATGAGCTGCTCCCAAGGGCAAGCCAACAGAGTGGATGTTCCCTGAGGGCAGGACTATTTCTTTCCCCTGGGAACAGAGCTTTCTTTCTTACTGATTCTCTAAGAAGCCCAGCTGGAGCCCTACAATAGACATTTGAAACTGAGCTAAAAAGGGAGCTGTGAAAGTGTTAGTCGCTCAGCCGTGTCCAACTCTTTTCAACCCCGTAGACTGTAGCCCACCGGGCTCCTCTGTCCACGGAATTTTTCAGACAAGAATACTGGAATAGGTTGCTATTCCCTTCTCCAGGGGATCTTCCTGACCCAGGGATAGAACTTGGGTCTCCTGCATTGCAGGCAGATTCTGAGCCACCAGGGAAACCCAAGAAAGGGGGCTCATCCTGGATTTGACCCCGGGACCTCTTGTACCCTAAGTGAGAATCACACCCCTAGACCAATGAGCTACACAGTGAGATTCTTTCTAAGCAACAAGCTGGTGAAGGGGTGGGATGGAAGAGGCTGAAGAGAGTGAGGCTTTCCACCTGTCCATTAGGAGTCTCTTCCTGGCCCCCACCCCCAGCTCCCAGGAGGTAAGGGACGGACAGGGATGCTGAGGGGAAGAGTTTTCTTTTTTCCGGTAGAGCTCTGGGCTGGGAAAGACTGCAGGGACGGAGAACCGGGTTTCTGTCTCTGGGGGGCTCCCAGTCGTCAAAGAAGCAGCAGTGAGGTGGAGGAAGCCCACACACAGCGTCTGCTTTCCACTCCTCAAAGCCCTTTCCTCCCTATGATCTCACTTTTCCTTGCAACCTTGCTGTGGGGTGGCTCAGCAGTAAAGAATTCTCCTGCCCATGCAGGAGATGCAGTTTCCATCCCAGGGTCAGTAAGATTTCCTCGAGAAGGAAATGGCAACCCGCTCCAGTATTTTTGCCAGAGAAATCCCATGGACAGAGGAGCCTGGCAGGCTACAGTCCATGGGATGGCAAAGAGTCAGACATGACTTAATGATTAAACAACAACAACAACAACAATACCGTGGGGAAGCCCAGCTTATCTCTCTCCCTCTCTCCTTTTATTTTTTTTTTTAAACAGAGGATGAAAATTACCCTTCAAGACACTAAGTGTATGTCCAAGGTCACAAAACTCTTTTTTAAAAAAATTAAAGTATAGTTAATTTACAATGTTATGTTAGTTTCAAGTATAACAAAGCTCTTTGTTGGCTGTACTGCAACTCAAACCCAGATAACTCCAAATCCCATGCCTTTTACATACAGCCTCTCCCAGACACCAGCAGGCTGGCAGATCCTGCCACTAGGGCATGTCCAGCCAAGTGGAAAAGTTAGTTTTCAGCAGGGAAGGTTAGGAGCATATGTGTGCTGGGCACCGCAAAGGCCACTCTTTCAATCTCTTCCCTCCCTACCCTTCTTTCTGGGTAAGGGCTGTGAAACTCAGAGAGTATCTTGTTTCAGTTACTGGTGACAAAACTGGGATAGAATCAAGGTCAGTCTGACGCTAATGTGTGTCTGCCCAGTTGTGTCTGACTCTGCGACCCCGTGGGCTGTAGCCCACCAGGCTCCTCTGTCCATGGGATTTTTCCAGGCAAGAATAATGGCGTAGGTTGCCATTTTCTCTTCCAGTGGATCTTACCGACCCAGGGATCAAATCTGTGTCTCCTGCATTGGTAGGTGGATTCTTTACCACTAGCGCCACCTGGAAAGTCCCCCTGATGCTAATACCTGTGTTTATCCCTCTAGTATGGATGGAAGATCGTTGGTTCAAGAGTCAATTCCTCCGTGAAGTCTTTCCTTAACCTGGATGTAGAACTGACCTTTGTGCATCTGGGTCCCCACCATGCCCATATAGGCACTCCCAGGGCACCTGCACTTATTTTATTCATATATCTGTCTCCCCTCACTAGGCAGTGAGCTCCCTGAGGGTGGACAGTGGGCTCAGCTGTGTCTGGACACCCTGTATTAGCGCAAAGCCTGCACACTGTAGGTGTTCAGTAAAGGTGGGTTGCATGCTTGGTGAGGAGGTGCTTGGAAGAGCTCTCATGTCAGTTTTCCTGCCCCCTAGAAGTTATTCCAGATGGCAATGGGGGTAAGCCTGAGGATTGACTTGGGGCCGGGGCGGGGGGGGGAACTGCTGGGGCAGAGGTGTAGACCTGTCTCACCTGGATACCTGTCCAGATTTCCGACACTCACCTGCACTCATGCACTTCCCTGGCACTTCTCTTGGCCTCAGTTCCGTCTCTTCTGCCCTCCTTCCTCCTGTCCCAGCACCTTTATCCCTCCCAGATTTGCTATCCAGGAGACAAGTCCAGCATTGCGATCAGAACTATTCCTCCTGGTCCCAGTTTATTCTCACAAGAGCTGTAAGAGGTAGGCTAGGTGGAGATGACCTACCTCCACTCTAGTTAGGGACGTTCGAGCTCTGACGGGTGGTGACCAAGGTCATACAGTAAGTTGGTGGCAGAACTGGGTCCCTTGATGATGAAGGAGTTGGGAGAGCTGGGGGAAGTTTTCTGAATCGGGGGCAGGCCGGGCTTCCCCCAGGGACTGGAGGAGCCTGGCCCTCTCTGGGCCAAGACAGATGGGGCAGAAGGGAACCCAGTCGTCTGTGAGATGTCCGTGGGGCATCCTGAAGTCGTGTCCCCAGCTGTGACTCTCCAGTCCTTCTGCAGTCCTGCCAGTAGGTGCCGTCAGTCTGCAACTTTTGGTTCTGTCCCTGCGGGGTCCAGCTTCTAGCCCCTCTGCCTCCCCCCTCTCACCTGGACGGTCTGCACTTGCAGAAGGGAGAAGATGGCCCAATCCCTGTGAGACTGAAGGACCTCTGTCCTGGATGAGGAAGCAGGAAGAGGGTCTCTGATCTGCACTTCAGCTTGGCTACCCTGCAGCCTTCTAGGCCAAGCCAGAAAAATCCACAGCGGGTCACCAATTATGCCTGGACAGGAGCCCTTACCCTGAAATCAGGTCCAGGATAGCAGAACGTTGGGGGTGGGTGGGGAGGGAGGACCCGAGAGACCATCTAGGAGAGGAGTTCCGGCTCCAAATGCTACTCCAGAACCCCTCCTAACCCCTGCAGGATTGAGGCAAGGAGCACACAGGCACCAACAGGATCTCACAGAGGCCCTAGCCAACCCTGACACTAGCGCAAATAGCACCGTTGGGTGAATTAGAAAAGGCACCCCTGTTCTCAAAACCATTGAGTGCCATCTGCTGGGAGACGGTCACAACAGCTATACAAGTCTACAATGACTACAAGAGAAATGGTGCCCCCTGGAGTTGTGCAATGCACAATTTGCCTTTGAGAGGGGCAATCTCAGCCAGTTTCCCTCTGGGGATGGGTCTGGGCAGTAGAAGGAAACATCCAGGAAGGAGCCAGCGTCTGGGCACTTCCCTCTCCGGGTGGGGGAGTTCTGTTGATTTCATCCTGGGTGAGCCAGAGGGGACAGGGTCTCCAATGAGCCCCGGGGAGGCTGGGGGCGGGAGCAGGTTGGAAGCGGTAAGTGAGGAGGAGAGAGCCTATTAACTTCTTAGGGCCGTCAGACCCTTCTGGGCCCGCTTTCCCCTCCTCCCAGGACCAGTTCTCCAGCGGCTGAGACGCGAAGCCCTGGAGTGGGGTGGAAAGGGCTCTGTCCGGCCAGGGAGACCGAATCTCGGACCCGGGAGTTGGGGCCAGGAGGTCGCCGCGCTCTCAGCGTGGGGGACCGCGGGCCATCTCAGGGGTCCGGGGGAGACTCCTCCAAGGTCGGGAGTGGGGGAACCGAGGAGCAGCGCCTTCGCTTTGCCTCCCCCTTCGCTGCCCCCCGGGGCCCCGGTTCGGAAGCGCTCTCAGCCCCTGCCGTGGCTTCCAAACTGCGCCGCTTCCTCCTGCGGCAGAAAAGGACTTTGAGATGTTGTCGCGGCGGCGGCGGCGACTTAGGGCAGCGCCCCCTCCCCCTAACAGCCGCCTCCCCGCTCCCGCTCCCCGCCCCTCCCCCACCACCGGGACGGCGCTGGGGGTGTGGCCAGGGGCCCGTATAAAGTCCGGGGGAGCCGGTCCCGGGCAGCCGCGCAGCCCCCTGCCCCCCCGCCGCCCGCCGCCTGGGCCGGGCCGAGGATGCGGCGCAGCGCCTCGGCGGCCAGGCTCGCTCCCCTCCGGCCAGCTTGCTAACTTCCTCGGCTCCGTCCTTGTCCGCCAGCGGGGGCCACCGCGTGTCCCCGCGTCCTCCGGGTCGGGTCCTCCAGACGCGCCGGGCGCTGCCCCTGTGTGTCCCCCGCTGCCAGCCCGCGCCCCGTCCCCGTCCGGTCATGCTGTCCCTCTGCCTCGTGGCCGCGCTGCTGCTGGCCGCCGGGCCCGGGCCGAGCCTGGGCGACGAAGCCATCCACTGCCCGCCCTGCTCCGAGGAGAAGCTGGCGCGCTGCCGCCCCCCCGTGGGCTGCGAGGAGCTGGTGCGAGAGCCGGGCTGCGGCTGTTGCGCCACTTGCGCCCTGGGCAAGGGGATGCCCTGTGGGGTGTACACCCCCCGCTGCGGCTCCGGCCTGCGCTGCTACCCGCCCCGGGGCGTGGAGAAGCCCCTGCACACGCTGGTGCACGGCCAAGGCGTGTGCATGGAGCTGGCAGAGATCGAGGCCATCCAGGAAAGCCTGCAGCCCTCTGGTAAGGTGCCCCTGCCCTTGCATGCCCTCCCTGGCGTCCTGCCCTCCCAGAAGCCCCCTTTCCCATTCGGGCTGGCCTGGAAGGCTCTTGAAAATCCGCTGTGAGTTGAGCAGAAGACAGGTACGTGGCAGGGCCCGACTGGCATGGGACAGGGTCGGCCAAGGAAACTGCTATCAAGTCGCTGGCAGCCTGTTGCCACCATCACGGAGGATTCTGTGCCATTCCTCCATCTGAAGGGTACCTATTTAGGAAGAGAGTCTCAATGGTAGTCCTGGCTGCTGCTGTAAGGGTGGAAAGTTAAGTGACCTGGTCCAGCCAGCAGCCACAGCCTGCAATGAGGGGCCAGACACCTGGGGGATGGGGAACGTGGCCTGGAGACTTTCTGTTCCTGAGCCAGTGACCTTCCCTCACTCTGGACTCAGCTGAAGCCCCATGAGTCTGAGAACCCAGGGCTTTGACTTTTGACATTGAGGTGGGATGGAGTGGGACACGCCAATTAGAGAGGTTTTGGTGGTGAGGGGGCATCAGAGTGGCCCTTCCCCAAAGTCCCAGGCCAGCTCACCTAGCTTTTTGAGAGGTATTGGGAAGGCAGGGGTCTCTCTGCCAGGCCTGGGCACCTCCTCCTGCCCTGGTACCCAGGCACCCTGCTCCTTGCTCCTGTCAGGTGCCATCGGAGGTGGCAGAAGAGAAGCAAGTCTTGGTTCCCAGCCCAGAGCTGCAGAAACCTAACGGGATAGGGAGCAGGGATGGAAGGTCGGGTGGGAGGGGGTGGGGAGAGAGATGGAGAGAGAGGTTTGGAAGGCCCTCATTCTTACACTTTCTCTTTTTCTATGTCTCGGTGAGACTTTCAGTTTCTTCTGATAACCTTTCTCAGTGTCTCTCCTTCTTCCTCTTATTCTTTTGTTCTTTCCTGCTGCGTCTCTCAACCTCTAGTTTGACTAACCACATTCTCAGATTCTCCTTTCGTCTCTGTCTCCTGTCCCTTATCAGCTTCTTTCTCCTCTTATTTCCTTTCCTGTTTCGTTGTTCTGCTTTGCTCACTTTCATCTCAGTCTTTCTGTTGCCCTTTGTCTCGTCTCTGTCACCGTTTCTGTCTCTGCCCCTGTCTTTCTCTGTCACTTTTGGAACCTCTGTCTGCCTTTCTCTCCCTCCGCCTCTGTTTCTTGTTCCCTCTCTGATTCTGTTTTGCTCTCCCGGTGCCTCTGTCCGCGTCTGCCTCTTTTCCTGGTGCTTGAAGCTTCCATTGTTGCAGTCCGGATGCTGGGACTGCGGCCCCAAGCTTCCTGCCCTGGGTCCCAGGCCGCTCCACTTCCTCAATCCTCTGCAGCTTGTTAGCCAGAGGAGAGCAGGATGCAGGGAAAACAGGAAGGAGGTGGACCCCAGGGGTCTGAGCCTCGGGCCTCTCTGCCCTTCCTGCTCCTGGGCAGCGAGAGATAGGTCAGCAGAAAACATTCTAGGAGAAATGCCAGCCTGGCACCCAGCACATCTGGGAAGCCGTGGGGGGGGAGTCTTGGGGTGTAAGTTGCTGATGCTGGGGTACAGATGCCAGTGCCAGTGGGGAGGAGGGGTTCTGGTGCCAGACCAGACTGGGAGTGAGGGCTGAGCCCTTGGGCTCCCTGGGAACAACAGGTCCACTTTCCCTTTGCATCTTCATCCTCCACCTGCCAGCGGGTGTCTGGCCGCAGATTAGGGTGGCTGGTGGGCTCCTGCTCTCTCACCAACTTGAACCTGAGACAGAAGAGAAGAGCCCTCAGCCCCTGCTTTCCCGGCTAGGTAAGAACAGCCCATCCCGTAGTGCAAACTGTTCCCCTAGGAGATTTGGGGAGGCATGGCGTGAACAGTTTGTGAATGCCCTGTGGACATCATGTCCACCAGCCTCGACAGGCAGCCTTAGATCCTCTTTAGATTATAGGGCCTGGGTTTCTCAACCTTTCTCCTCCTTCCCTCAGCCTCCATCCTTGCAGGGCAGGCAGAAATCAGGAGAGGGAAAGGGGAGGGGAGGGGACCCTGGGGACACTAGGTCCCTGCTCAGTAAGCTGTGTCCTTGACCTCTTACCTCCCAGACATCCTAGAAGTACCCCTGCCCCAGCCCAGGCCATACCGCACCATGTGAAAGGAGCCCCCTAGGGTTGTGTGGCAGCCCTGCAGGGTGTCTGGTGAGATCTGGAGGCCAGAGCTTGGTCCCTCTCCTTGCTATCCTCCTGAGCCTTCCACTGTCAATAGGCCACTGTCCCTGTTATGTCCCAAGGCTTTGACTTTCTTGCCTGGGTTTTGGCAGAGGTATCGTTGAACTTTTCTTCCTGCCTTTTCCTCTTGGGGCTGAGCTTCAGCAGGTGACTGGGGGAGGGCAGCCTCTTCCCTTGGTCTGCTGTGGTCCAGAGGCTGACTGTTTGCTCGGCGGGGGGGGCAGATCTCCCCACATCCCTCTCCATGCTCTCCTGCTTCCACCCTGTGCCATGACGCCCTGTCCCAGCTTTTTGAGCCAGGCCACTAGAGGTGAGGGTGGAGTGGGGACACCTGCCTCAGAAATTCATGATCCTGATTCAGTGTACTGACCCTTGACTTGTGGAATCTAGGGGAGGGGATGGTGGGAAGATCAGCGTTTGGACTGGGGTAATCTGAAGCTGTGCCCTGGGTCCCTCTGGGACAGCGTTAGGGAACATGCAGGCTGGGTTAATTTTTAGTCGACACAGCAAATATTGTCCCCCCTACTTCAATACTGGGAATCCAGTCACGTCATGGGAACAGGGCCTTCCCAGAAATTCTGTGCCTTGGGGGAGGGGGGAAGGAGGAGCATGGCTGCTTAACATTTTTTCTGCAGTTTTGGCAAAGTCAGAATTATTGGTGCTTTGGGTATCAGGAGCCTTTCCATTTAAAGACATAGGAGCTGCAGAGCCATTCTGCTTCATTTCCTCATGTGTAAAAAGGGGGAACAACAGGACCCAACTTGTAGGTTTGGGGTGTCTGGCATGGAGTAAGAGCTCAATGTTGGAGCAATGAGAGCTTGGTGATGAACAGGAAACCAAATGGATTTAAGTTGAAGCTTAACTTCTCCCATGATGCTAGGGCTTTAGGGGACAATGGGGAAGTGAGCAAAGCTGAGGGACATGCAGAGGAGTGGAGGGGGTAGGGCGGAGGGTCCTTCCCAGCTGTCCTTCTCTGACACTTTGAGGCCAGCAGCCATGGCACAAGGGTGAGGGGGGCCCCCACTTGAACCAGACCTCAGAGAAAGGGCTGGTACCTGGCATGGGGATCTTGGCTTCTCCAGTGAGAGTCCAGGCCTTTCTTGCAGGGCAGGTGGGTGACCCACCGGCTCATGTCTAGGTGGCTGGGCCCACCTACCTCAGAGCCTCACCCTAGGCATCTTGAGCCGGGTGTGGGCTGGAGTGGAGGAGAAATCACCAGGATGAAATTGGGCAGCAAGAAAGAGGAAATCCTCTAGCTTTTACCATGAACTTTGCAGCCACTGGTGCCAAAGCTGTGGAGCCTCTTCTTTCTCTGGGTGCCTGCCCTTCCTCTGTGGCTGGAGCAGAGACCACGTTTACCCTGTGATGGGACGTCATTGACCTACTCCAGCAGGGCTGGATGAGGTGACCCGGCCTACCTGGGAAGCCCCACCTCCCAAACAGACCTTTCAGATGTAGGGAGTCTGACCTTTGCGGGGGAAGTGAGGGGGAAGGTCTGACTCTGGCTCCTGCTCAGAGGGAAACCCACCAGGATCATGGTTTTTCCAGAAGCACCACCTAGGTGAGCAGCACGATGTGGCTGGACCTCCTGGGTGAGCAGGGAAGTAAGTAGCAAGCATTTAGCAGGTTGCAGAGATGGGAAGGTGAACTTTTTTTTTTTTAGGGACTCAAGGCTACGAACTTCGCCCTCCCAAACCTAGTGCCTGGGGTGGATCCTGGGGTGGGGCCTCAGTCTGCCAGTGAAACAAGGCTGGACAATGAAAAGTTACAGATTAAGTGGAAAGTCAACAGCCGGGATAGTCAGTGTGCTCTGCCCAGGGCAGGGTCGGGGCGCCAGGGTGCATGTGGGTGTGCACGTGTGGACCAGTGTGTGTCTGGACACGTGATTGTTTGTGTGTGTTTGTGATCCTTGAGTCCCAGCCTCTGTCTGGCAGATAGGGACATACACTGTACCCAGGTATGCGAGAGGCAGTATGGAGCCACTCTCCCAGTCTGCTGGGTTCTACTTTCAACGTCTAAGGTGCTGGGCAGTGGGGAACCAAGGAGGAGAAGGCCAGGCAGGCAGCCTGCTCAGCTTTCCCCAGATAACCTCCCCCTCCCTGCCATGTGATGGGGGCCTGCCAACACAAAACAAGAGCTATGTTCCAGGCTCACCCTACGCCCCACGCAGCCCCAGGGTTCAGTGAGCGGACCCAGTTGTCCTCTTTAATGGTACTTCTTAAGTTAGGGGATAAACATTCCAAATATCCTCTAATAATCCCCTGAGTGTCTGTGTGAACTTAGCCTCATGGGAACACAATGTTGGAAAGCAGTCAGACCTCTACTGCAGATCTTTCCGGGTCCTTGAGGCCTCTGCCACCCTGACTTGCCCCACCTCCAGGACAAGGAGCTCTCTACCTCCTGAGGCAGCCCCCTGCATTAGAAAAACTCTTCCTAGGGAACCTAAAGAACATCTGGCCATTTATCAAGAGGCACAAGTGTTATTGTGCACAACTGTGCTTTCTTTTATGGTCCTGAAAAGAAAGCAAACTCAAAGGTAAGACAGTGAAATGTCTCCAGGTCAAAGGGGGCCATCGAGGTACTCGTGGGTTGTGGCAAATGACCCCTGGGATTCTTCCAGCCTTTCTAGGTAGAGTGGTGGCCCCTTTGTTCCCAGCTCAGCTTAGCCCCTGTGGTTCCAAGATTTGGCTTCAATTTTTTTCAGTCTTCTATTTCCTTTCTTTCAATTCGTCAGCTCCGGCCTAAACCCCCACGAAGCTGTGAGTCCACCCACAAGTCTTGTGGCTTTGTGCAAGATGAGAGTGACGTGTGTGTGGGGGTCACTGGCCTTCTTGGCCAGAAAGTTCCTTGGGAGGGTCTTCAGGGAGGAGCCTGGATCTCAGATCTTCTCTCTGGTTCCTGGCTGAGGGCTTGGGTCTGACTTCTTATGGGCCCCTTTGCACAGTCCTGGTCTTCTGAGATTGACCATCCCCTTCTTCTGCTGCCCACACTGGCTGGGAGGTCTTTGTTGGTCTTTGTCTCCAAGGCTTCTCCTTGGTTGACCTTTGGAAACTTGTTGTCATCTTTTGGGACGGAAGTCCCCAACAGACTGTCCTTCTTGAGATGTTAAATACGTAGAAGGAAGGATTATATCTCTCTGCTCCATTTATTCCTTCCCTCTGGTTCTTTTCTCTAAGCCAGCCCTGCACCCGTGACAAAACCTTTTCCCATCCTTGGTGACTCAACTTTATAAATAACCTTTGGCGTGGAATCTTGACACAGACTTTTTGGGGGTCTAAATTCCTCCTTGTCTGGCTTTTCTTTATCTATGTGCTTCACCCCACACCCCCAGAACTAGGAGAATAAGAAGAGAACTAACCCCCGCTAACTAACTTTGGCTCAACAGAAAAATACAATTTGACCCCAAGGCAGCTCTGGGACTGCTGCCATGCATGGTGGAACCTGCTAACTCCTCAGGAAAAAAAAAAATCCTGACGCAAACCAGATGTAACCTTCTGTCCGGCTGCCAACATCTGGAATGCTGGCAGGGGCTTTGCACTCGGGTCGGCAGCAAGCTGCCAAGCCTGAGCATTTCAGAGGTGGCTCTGATGTGCAGAGAGATCTTGAGACCTCTTCCTCCAGCTCAGCTCTGCGTTCTGGGTTTGGCTGCTAGGATGGAGTAGCAGAGGTTACAGTTCTGGGACTTCTGGATGGGTTTTTTTCTTGAGTTCAGATAGAGCCTTTAAGAGATCCCAGGGAGAGGGTGGTGGTCCAGCCCACCCCCATCTCCAGATCCCCAGTGCCCTGGCCCTGGGCAGCAGATATGCACTTTGGATGAGGTCTGAAATCTAAGGATGGGAGACTTTGGAATGGTGAGGTGGGGGGCTGCAGGAGTATGCAAGGGTGTTCTTTTGGTCCTGGGGGCCACACAGTGTCTCTCCCACACACACACGCACACACTTTTCACATGCAAGCATACACACCCACTCCCACTTCTCTCTAGCCAATGGAGAGAGCTTTTGGGCCATGTTTCTCATCACTCATGGAAACTTTGATTCTGGCCATTTGGAAGAGGGTCAGCAGAACTGACAGCCCTGGGGATCCCCTGACTGGCTCAGCCAGATGCTGGAAGGAGCAGGAAAGGAGACAGGAAGAAAGAGCAGACGGAGAAGGGGGATGGTAGGGAGAGCTGAATGGAAGGGGGACATGAATGTGGGGCCCTTGGCCTGCCTCAGACCTCCCTGAAGGCCCAGGGGACCCTCCTGCTGTTTGGGCGGCTGCAGCTGGTGACTCATCTGAGGACTGGACTGGGTGGAGTGAAGGAAAAATCAAGGACTCCAAGAGGAATATTCTCCCGAGAAAATCCAGGGGAGTGGGGAGGAAACCGGGGTGCTGCTCTCATTTCTTCCCACCCCCAGACCCCCTGCTCCTCCCCTGGTTCTTCCAGCACCAGGCTGGAGACTCCTCAAGGAGGAGAATGCAGATGGGAAGTCGGGTTGCTCTGCTGTCTTGCCCTTTTATAAGCACTGACCTCTCCCCATCTTGGCCTGACTGCAGACAAGGACGAGGGCGACCACCCCAACAACAGCTTCAGCCCCTGCAGCGCCCACGACCGCAAGTGTCTGCAGAAGCACTTAGCCAAAATTCGAGACCGGAGCACCAGTGGGGGCAAGATGAAGGTCATCGGGGTGCCCCGAGAGGAAGCCCGGCCTGTGGTGAGGACCACTGATCAAATGTGCACAAGCATAGGCACACCCCACCGCCATCACCACCGCCCCCAGGTCCGGACAGTGTCCGTTCAGCAAGCATTCTCTGGCTATGTGCTCTGTGCACCTTGTGTGCGTCACCAGGACCCATAAAGAACGTCCTCACTCCTGTTGAAATTCCTCTCCGGCTCAGCAGTTCTAGACACTGGGGCCAACTGAAGTTACTGTTAAATACTGAGACACTTCCACATTGGTTGGTGAATAGCAGTTGCCCCAAGCCCCCTGATGTTGCTTGGCTCTTCCCCTGGATTCCTCACTCCAGAGCGTCTCAGAAACTCCAGAGTTCAGGCTGGCCATAGCAGGGAGCCTTGGGACCTTGATCCAGGGTCTGGCTAATGTCCTTTCTGATGGGTGGTTCTGATGGATCCGTGCCTGGGTCTTACAAGTTGTTAATTATATGATTTCATCCTTCCGTCTTGTTGAGACATCATCCCCTTGCTGTCCTTCTCCATAGATTTCCTTTCCTCCCTAGGTCCCTTCACGTCACACCCCTCTTTTTAGGAGCTTTTTGGCTCGAGATCCTCTCCCAAATGTCCCTCTGTCCTGCCCGCCAGGGTCCCCTGAACCCGAGCCCCTCCTTTCATCTCATTGGAGGCCTGCTCGACCTCCAGGCCTGAACCCTCCTTTCAGAGCCTGCAGTCCTGGTCTGACCCTCAGCCCTGGTCCCCCTGCCTCTTCCGCTCCCGCTAAACAGTTTCATCTTCCCCTCCTCCAGCCCCAGGGCTCCTGCCAGAGTGAGCTGCACCGGGCGCTGGAGCGGCTGGCCGCCTCACAGAGCCGCACCCACGAAGACCTTTACATCATTCCCATCCCCAACTGTGACCGCAACGGCAACTTCCACCCCAAGCAGGTGCGTCTCCGTCTCCATCGGCTCGGCCCGGCCTCAGCTCTGGGATGTCTGGGATGGCTGTCTCAGGAAGGGGGAGGTTCCCCAGTCCCAAGCTCACCCCTTAGACCCTCTCCAAAGCACCTCCACCCCCAGACTCAGGATCTCAGTTCATTTTACCTATTCCCCCTCAGATGAGTAGACTGAGGCCCAGGGAGGGGCAGAGGGCAGCCTGGAGTCACAGGACAAGTTAAAGGCAGGCCAGTCATCCTGCCATCCCACCCAGGGCTATTTCCATGGCCTCTGTAGCTACCATCTGTGAGGCAGACCTAGCACCTGTCAGCCTCTGCCTCCCCACCCCTTCCCCTCTCCACCTTCATTCCTGTGAGTAGTTTTCTTTTGTCCCTGGGTGTCTGAGGTGTCATCTGGGAATGGAGGGGCTAGGTCTTAAGGAGTTGCGGAGAAAACTCAACCTGCCCCTTCCCCCAAGCTGAGTCATCAAAGGACCTAAGGGTCAGCCAAACTGGGGGGAAGGCAGACCTGACAGCTGGGAATGGGCATTTCGGGTGGAGCAGAGGAAGGAGAGGGCAGGAGAGGAGACAGGGATGTAGAAACCTCTAGGCCTCCTCACACCTTTGGAACATGGGTTCCTATGACAAGCCCCCAGGAAGCTGGGATGGTCAGTGAGGTGGACCTGCTCCAGCTCCATCTCTGGCCTGTTAGAGTCGGGCTCACCTGGGATGGTGGTATATCTGGGCAGGGCACTGGGTGGCCTCATGCTGGTTGAGGCCTGGATCTCCTCCAGCCCTCGTGGGCATGGGCACACATGTTCCCCGACTTCGTGCTCTACAGGCGAATCCACAAAGTGGACCGCTATTGGGCCAGAAGAGGCCTAGCTAGGAGGGGAAAGGCTGCCCCCGAGTCTGCACACCCCAGGATGGCATGAGGAGGTTATGAGGTGGGGTGCAGTGCTGGAGAACCAGAAAGGTCCCCTGCCCCAAATCAGTGCCAAACCTTTCTCCAGCCTTTGTCCCAATACCAATTTTATCCTTGTCTCAATTTTTCTCTTTTCCTTTTTTTTTGGCCAAGCCACATGGCTTCTAGGATCTTAGTTTGCTGACCTAGGATTGAATCTGGACCCCTGGCAGTGAACGTGCCGAGTCCTAACCACTGGATCGCCAGGGAACTAAAATTGATTATTAGTTATTAACCAGAGTCCGTAGTTTACATTAGGGCTCACTCTCTGTGTTATACAGTTCTGTGTGTTTCCTTCCCATTTTTATTCGCTGAAAATTCTGACACTTGACCCTTTATCATCTGGCCAGTTCTTACCCTTGAGACAACCTTCACTTCAACTCTAATCCTGACTCTGAAATACACCTTTACCCCCTTCCCTCCCTCCTCCCCTGTCTAAGCCTGACCCAAAGTTTAGCCCAACTGCTTTATTTGTTCTGACCTTGACTTCTATCTCTGTCCCAATTCCATTTCTGACCTGGGCTGTCTGCCTCACCCAACTCAAATTGTAGTCATAATCCCCAATTCGACCGCGACTCTTATCCTAATGCTACCCTAACTTCAATGTGGATAATCTCAATCTTAACCATAATCCTAGTCTTGAAGCCTCAACACAGTCAGAACTCAAGCTAAAACACAATCTGAACCCAAACTAAAAACTTCAAACAGGACCCTAGTCTTTCACATCCAGCTGTACCTTTCAGCTCTGTGGATCCCATCTCCCCTCCAGGGTGTCTACAGAACTTCCTCAGGGCTCTGCCTTCCCAAACTCTCTGGGCCTTTCCTTCGTGGCCACCTTCGCTGCACTCCAGTAAGCTCAGAGGACTCATGCCCAAGAGAGCCTCCATCCTCAGAGACCAGCTGGGAACCACTGTCTGATCTGGGGGCTGGGCTGGGATCGGGGGTGGCCACCGGGAACCTGACCTCTACACCCTTGTCTTGGCAGTGCCACCCAGCCCTGGATGGGCAGCGCGGCAAGTGTTGGTGTGTGGACCGGAAGACAGGAGTGAAGCTTCCGGGGGGCCTGGAGCCGAAGGGGGAGCTGGACTGCCACCAGTTGGCTGACAGCTTCCGAGAGTGAACCTGTCAGCAGGCAGGGGGCTCAGTGCCCCCTGCTGCCCCCTCCCCTGGAGGCTGCAGAGCTGACCTGGAGCCTAGGTCTGAGTCCTGGCTTTGCCTCTGGCCCAGAAGTTTCCCTCGGGGTGTGTTTGTGTGTATGTGTGTGTGCGTGTGTGTTGATGAGCCTGGGTGTGTGCTTGGGGTGAGCCAAAGCCTAGGGGTGTCCTCTATGGGCTTAGACAGCCCAAGAGAACCCTGGTATGTTTCCAAATTGATCCTGGGTTCATTCATCCACTCAGCCTTTCAGCCCTTCAGCCATCTATAAACACTTCTTGACCACATGCCAGCTCTAGTTTGCAGCCCTGGGGACTCATCTTGACTCCCTCTGATGTAGATATGTGGGTCCACCTCCTGCAAGGTGAGCCCAAGTCTGTGGGAGAAGAGAAGTCCCAGTTCCACAATCAGGGGAGGAAAGTAGACATGTACCTTGACCATTGTCCCTCCCCTCGGTCTAGTCAGAAGGTCTAGTCCCTACCATAGGGAAGGTGAGGGGTAGCAGGAGACCCACTGAGACCCAATCCCAAAACTGAAAAACCTGCCAGGCTCTCCTTTACTCCTTCCCAGGTCCGAAGGACCTGCAGGGGCAAGCCCACCTTGGCTTGATTGCCTGGCAACTGAGACCCTGCTCTGGGGAAGGGAAGAGGATAGAGGAAGCCCAGCAGAGGGCTGGGGAGGTAGGGCCCATCTCCGAGCAGTCAGAGTAGGAGGCAAGAATGTATGTGCCTGATGGAGAAAGGGATTGGCATGCTGGGAGGTGAGGGGCTTATCTGGGGTCCTCCCTCCTCCGTTTGTGGTCACAGACAGGAAGTCACAGGATGACGCCCCTTCCTCCCCACATCTCCTTCCCTGGATTTTCCTCCCCTATATTTCCCTACCCCTGGGCATTTTCCGGCTCAACTGGATGGACAGAGAGAAACCTACCAGTTGACCATGATGTCTTGTCTTTTTTTTTTAACAAAACAGAACAAAACCAAAAAAACCCTAGACAATGGTGTTTGGTTGATTTATTTACAACTAAGAGACAGGGAATTAATTACTAGGGATGGGAGAGCTGTCTTAGATGGTAAAAGGACTGCAAAGGGTCAGCCAGTTCACCCTCCTCTTCCCTGCAGCCTCTTCCTGGGAGGCCGCTCTGTCCCCAGAGTCTGTGCTGTCTGTGTACAGACTTCTGGTGGGTCAGTAATGGCTTCGGAAGGGAGGCATCAAGCAGGGACAGCCTTGCTGGGCCAAAGCTATTTCTGAGATCAGCTGGAGAGTGAAGCGGGGGCATTTTCTAGGGCATCAGGCAGATCGGGTTTGTGTCTGGATTTGATTCATCAATTTAGTTGGGGGAGGGACTGCCCTGAAGCTGGGGAACGGGGATAAGCTCTCCAATTAATTCCACAGCTCTGACTGCCTGGATTCTTGACTGGGGGCTGCACTGAGGTTTGATTCTGAGGGGTTGGGAGTGCGGTTGGTTATCTTTAATCTCACTGTCCTGGGCTCACCGGGCTGTGGGCTGTCAGTGCCAGCCCTAGAATGTGTGTCCATGTGGTGCCACTGGATTCCTGGTCATCTCCCAGTGCTTCTCACCCCTCACTTCTGTGGAGTGTGTGTGTGTGTACATGTATTTGATCTCTTGAGGCGCTCCCAGGCTTCTCGATTTCACTGGCCCTGATGCACTGGTACCTGTGCTGTCTGAATCTTGAGGCTGGGGCTGCGATCCTCATATCTCTGGCCCTGCCTCAGTGGCAGCATCCCACAGCCATCTAGTTTTCCCAAGGCACCAGCAGCAGGAGATAAAGAACAAAGCAACGTTCCTTCAGCCAGGGGGCTGCTCTTCACAGAGCCCCCTACTTCTGGAGCTGAGGCCAAGGCATACAGGGGGAGGAGGCGAGTGTGGGCTGACAGCGAAGCTTAAGGTCCCTAAGCCAAATGGAGGGAGAGTATCTCTTTCCCTAAGGCATCTCTTTAAATTCCCCCTTGTCTCCAATCCCTCTTCCCAGTGCTCTACGCTTGTGTCCTTGGAGTGGGAGGTAAGAGGTCCTTTTCCTTTCATGGGCCTCCCAAAAAAGTGCTGGGTCTGCTTGGGAGGTGGCTGCACGTGTGGCCTGGGATGTACCTTTGTGATATAAGTGTATTTATAATGTGTGTGTGTGTGCATGAATCTGTGTGCATATGGCAAAGTGATACCCGAAGTGTGAGTGAGAGTGGGCTTTTACAGGATCTATGCATCCAGGCACCGTGTGTATAGACGTGGTGCACCCTTGTGTGGTGTGTCTGTGCGGGCTCTATGAGTCTCAGTATGAATGTGTGTGATGCCAAGAGACAGAGCGAAATTCACAGTGTATGTGTGTACTTCCCTGCCCAACTCGTTGGTTGTCATCAATGCAGGGCTTGAGGTGGTGGGGTGGGGGTGGGAGCCGCTGTCTCGTTCCAGAGAACAGAGGATGTGTACTTTGGGAGCAGGAATCCCACAGCTCACAGATTCCCCACCCCCACCCCTGGTTCCTGCCCCCACGATCTGGGAGCCAGGTGCTAGTTGTCAGAAAAGAAGGAAATAAAAGCAACTGCGTGTCAGTGTGAACACCCTCTACCACTACCAGGCCAGAGGAAGTGAACTGCCCTGGGCAGTGTCACAGTGGGGAGAACTGGGCTCCAGAGAGGAACTGCTGATCTGTTTGCACCCAAGCCCTCCCACCGTGGCCTGCAAATCCCCTTGAATGCTCAGTCTAGTCGCCACAGGAGCATCAACATTCTGGCAGAAGTGGGAAGGGAGGGGGTGCTGAGGGCCACAGTGGGGCCACCCTACCTAGAATAACTTCAAAGTCCTTGAGTTCTCTGTCCTGCTTCCCTAAGAAATATCATTCCCGGCACTGTGGTCTGCAGCAGAGGGGTGGAGGACCCGTGAGCCCATTGATGCCGATTGGTATCAGGCATTTGGTTTCCATTTCCTAGCTCCTTGGGTTTCCTTGTGGCTCAGACAGTAAACAATCCGCCCATGATGCCAGAGACCTGGGTTTGATCCCAGGGTGGGGAAGCTCTCCTGGAGAAGGGCATGGCAACCCACTCCAGTATTTTTGCCTGGAGAATTTCATGTACCGAGGAGCCTGGCAGGCTCCCGGCAGTCCATGGGGTCTCTAAGAGACATGACTGAGTGACTTTCACTTCACTCCTGGCTCCTTAGTGGAAATCAAGACCCGACGTCTGGCTGTAGGTTGGTGGCTGGGTTTTCCATTGCCAGAAAGGCAAAGTGGGGGTAGAGAACAAAAAAAAAAAATGAAGAAGTGGATTGACTCCAGTATTGGATTCAGGTGGGGGAATCTCTGGAAAGCTGGCCAAGACCCCTGACCCCTTCTCTTATCAGGGTTCTGAGGTTCCAGACATGGCCATTCCTTCAACTCCTTCCAGGAAAACGCTGCTTGTCCCAACCCCTTTGCCCTCTGGGCCAGATTCCACCTTCAAGTTACTCCAGGAATGTTATGAGGCATGCAGGACTTGGGGCTCCAGCTCAGGCCCCCACTCCTGGGTGTCGGGGGCGGGGGGGTGGTTATGGCTGTGTGGCAAATGACCCTGAAACATTCCAGGCCAGAGAAACTCCCTCTGCATTCCAGACCCCTATGGCAATATGACCTCTGACCTCGGAAGAGAAAGTCAAGATGATGTGGTTGGATGGAGCTGGGAGGCAGGCTGGCAGCTGGGATACTGCGTTGTTCTAGGGAAGGGCAGAGGAAAGGGGGTGCTTTGTGAGTTGGGGGAGAGGGTCAGTGGGAAGAAAGCATGTTCAAGGGGGTGAGGGAACAATGAGTGGAGGAGGGGCAATGGAGCAGACTTTGAGGCATGCGGGCACACACACGCGCACACACATTCATGCACGGGGAAGCAGCCATCACACCAGCCACCGTGGTGTCTAATTAGACGCTCATTGTGGAGTATCCTGTCCCCCTTTTGTCTGAGGTCTCAGAGGCTGGGGAGGCTTGAGGTCAGGGAGTAGAAGTGGGGGTGTTGTAGATAATTAGAAACATACTCTAATAGAGTGAGCAGGCGCCAATCAGGACCACCTCTCCCCTCACCATCCCCCTCCCTTTTCCAGGCCCCCAACCCCCTCCTCCGTGACCTGGACTGTTCCAGCTAGGCGAGGGGAGGGGCCGGTGGAGCCGGGGAGTGGAAACCCAGCGGGATTGGCTTCCTGGACTCTTACACAGTCTCCAAAGTGCAAACAACATATTTTTGCCATGCAGTGGTATTTAATTACACATAAAAACAGAGCCATTAAACTGAAATTAAACCCTTGTTGGAATCACTTAATTCAGGGCATGACAAATTGCTTTCAGTGGAGGCAGCAGTGAAGTCCCCTCAGGGAGAGATGGAGATTAGCAGCTTCCATGGCTGACTGGGTCCCCTCGTTGTCTTGGCCCCCTTGCTGGCTCTAAATTCTGAAACTGGAGTCAGAACCATCTAAAGACCACCCAAGCCAACGGGGAAGCCTCTCGGTTTGTTCAGGATGACAGGAATGGAGGCTGGGGAATCAGTATCACTGTCCAACCCAGTTTCAGATAACTCGGTCCATTTTGTTGATGGGGGAGTTGAGGCCCAGGTGCTAGGGTCATCCAGAGCCAGTATGAGAACTCTGGCACCAAGCCATGACCAGGAAGGCTGCTTTATTCTTTCATCCTGGGCCTGGAGACAAAGGTTGGAGCTGGGTGGTTGAGGGTCCAGAAACCAAAGCAGGCCCTGATTGGGTAGGACAGATTTCTCCAGAACTGAGCTCCTACCTGGTCCAAGCCTGGAGACAGCAGGGAAGGAAAAATGGGGTTCTGGGTCTTGGGCTGCTGAGGCAGCCTTGGCTCTGTGGAGGGTAGCCTGGTACTCAGACTCTGGCTCAGATAGACTTGGTCATTGATCCACCTGGTGAGGTTGGGCAGGTGAGACATTCTACTGCTGTGAGCCTCAGTTTTCCCATCTGTCAAATGGGGATGGTGATTCCTATCTATAGAGTTCCTGTGAGGACCAGTGGGCAGAATGCCTGAATAGGACTTAGAGCCAAGTCCAGTTAGTGGTTCTATTGGCCTTCCTTCTCAGGACCTCTGGTCTCCATTTGTAATAAGATCCAGTTGGGACCTGGTGGTTTCTAGGGCTCCCTCGCATGGTGTTTGCATCCCTTTCTCCTCCCTCCAAACCCCTTCTTACAGTTTCCCTCTCTCCTCTGTAGTCTGGTCGCCTAATTATGGGGAGATGGTTTGGGGTGTATGGTTAGACTACTGGCTAAGAAAAGGCAGGCCTAGGAACTTTCCTGGTGATCCAATGGTTAAGAATCTGCCTTCCAATGTGGGGGACACGGCTCTGATCCCTGGTCGGGGAACTAAGATCCCACAGGCTGTGTGCAGCTACTACTGAACCTGAGTGCCACAATTAAGACCCAGTGCAGTCAGATAAATACAGTAATTTTTAAAAAAGACAAAAGAAAAGGCAGGCCCAGGCCCCCTAATCCCTGCCCCACCTGGTCTTCCAGTGGCTGTGTATGAGGGCCCCTGGGAGGTGGGGTGGGGCTGCACTTTGTGGGGGGGTGCCGGGGTGCACAGTTGTGAGGCTGCGGTCTCCCTCGCCTGTGTGCCCTCGACAATCTGGGAACCAACTTTCCTGATTGGAACCAGATGGATCTGCTGTGGCTGGAGCCCCAGCAGTCCACACACTCAGCGTCCTTCCCCAGGAGTGAGAGGGGGCATAGGCGAAGGGGACAGGGAGGTGAGGAGGGTCCTTCTCCCTGGGGCTGGGAGACAGTCCTTTTCTTCTCTCTCCTCTCCAGGCTAGTGGCCTGGGAACCTTCTGTTACCCACAGGGGATGGTGTGGGGTGGTGGCCTGCTGAGGACGAGTCTCTCACTGAGGCTTAGGGGGTCAGTCCTAAAACTTATGAAGCCCCTCCTCCATCCCCACCCCCAAAGCTCGGCTCAGCTGCAGGTGGCCAAATATGGGCCACCTATGTCTGTCCCCTGACTCTGGAGTGGCCCCAAGATCATTCCCCTCACCTTTGGCCTCCTTGGCCTTGATAGACAGTGAGGTTCCTGCTCTGGAGGTTGGGAGGGGGACAGGCTGGGGCCCAGGGTTCCCGTCATTGCAGGCCTGGCAGCTACCCTACCCGGCGGCAGATGGCTCCCCTGCCAGCCTGGCGGCCAGCACAAATGCTTTACAGCCGTACGTACCTCTATGGACTTGCCCTGAGCCTGGAGACAGAGGCAGGGAGCTGGGGACACCGAGCTGCGGTGGGTGGGGGACAGCCCAAGACAGCCGTCCAGCAAACCCAGGGTGCTAAGATAGTGGGGACAAGGAAACTTGAGATCCAGGAAAGGCTTCCCGGACGTGCAGGGCTTGGAATGGAAGCTTCCCGAGGAAAGATCGAGTTTCAGGTTGTGAGTGCTGCCGTCTGGAAGGTCCAGGGCTCAGGGTGCCTGTCTTCCTTCTGGATCCTGGTCTCTGAGAAGAGCCAGAAGCTTCTAAGTTGAAGCAGCAGGGAGGGGAGCCCATCCTCGTCCCCACCCAGGGGAAATTGGACCAGACTGCTCAGGAAACAAATTCAATTTTCCAGCATCATGGAAGGTTAGTCGGACAATAGAGGTTTTTTTTCCCCAAAAAAACATAAGAAGAAAAAAAAAAAGTCCAATTGCTTTTGGCTGAACTGTTTCCCAACTTCATTTCTCAGCCTCAGTTCAAGGCTTCTCATTCAAAGTGACATGTGACTGTTCAGTGACCCTGGCCTGATCGCCAGCCTTGTGAGGGGTCAGGCCAGGCTAGCCTGGAACTCCTGCTCCCAGGGTCTGTGACCACCCCCACTTATAAAAGCCCTGGGCGGGCCCAGTCCTAAGGGAAGGGCTGTGGTGAAAGCAAAAAGCTTCCCCCAAAGAGATTTTGAATTTAGGGCTGAGTGCTAAATCCCAGGCAACAGGCCCAGACGGGTTTATATTAAAATGTAAACGGACCTGAACAGTTTTGGAAAGTTTTCTTTTTGAGGGGTGGGGTAGGGTGGGGGAAGTTGCCTTTAAAATGCAAACAGACCTTGTAAACCCCTGCTTGGGAAATTTCATGGGGCTGGAATGAGGGGAGCTGGCCTTGCAGGCTGGGGAAGGGCCAGCCTCCAGTTGTGTTCGCTGCTGATGGTGGCCTTGTAGGGGACCCTGGGCACTGGCAGAGAAAGAGAGGTCAGCACAACCTAAAGTAGAAGGAAGGCCTGCTAGGAGCTGGGAGAGAACAGAGGTCCCCAAGAGGTAGATCCGGAAGTTCTAGGATGGGAGGCAGGTGGTGGGGCAGACCACACAGGAAGCTTCAGGGAGAGCTGGGCAGTATCTCCTGGCTGGAGAAGGGTGGGCTTGGGGGTAAGGGTTGGAGGCAGAGGGGTACATGTGGAGGTGTGGGTAGGGGGTGAGGTGTGTGGCTGGGCGTAGAGAGGTGTGAGTATGTGTGTGGGTGGGGGGAGAGGGGCATGGGTGGGGATGTGGGTGAGAGGAGAGCGGATGACTCCAGCCTGATGGCTGAGAAAGGCCCTTCCCAAGAAGACCAGAGCTGGGAGCGGCCTTCCAGCTCTTCTCCAGTTCACCCATTACATAGATGGGAAACCAAGGCCCAGATGGGTCTATGGCTTGCTCACCTGAAGGCCCAAATGAGCTGGTAGCTGACAGATTAGAACTCAGGGCAGTGTTCTTTTCACACCATCTTCCAGTGGGGGCAGGCGAGCCTTCAGGCTCCAGAAAGGGGAAGGGCTATCAATATAGAGGAAGGAAGGAGGTCCTGGTGGAAGATTCTGGGAGGAAGATTACAGGGAAATGTGTCACCTTTCAGGCCGGAAGAGGGAGAGGTGACTCTGGCAACATCCTGAGCAGCGTGGGACAGAGACTGGGGTGGAGTGAGGAGAAGAGGGGTTTGGCAGAGACCTGGTGGAGGTGGAGGCAAGGGATTGGACCTGATGACCTCTGGTTCAGTAAACTCCAGATGTCATCATTCTCATCATCACTGCGGGTTTGGGTCAAAATTGCTTGGGCTTAAATCACATTCTGCCATTTATTATATTGGTGGTTTAGTCACTCAGTCGCGTCTGACTCTTGCAACCCCATGGGGTGTAGCCTGCCAGGCTCCTCTGTCCCTGGGGATTCTCCAGGCAAGAATCCTGGAGTGGGTTGCCATTTCCTTCTCCAGTGGATCCTCTTGACTCAGGAATTGAACCTGGGTCTCCTGCATTGCAGGCAGATTCTTTACCAACTGAGCTATAAGGGAAGCCCTCGTAGGAGGGAATTTACTACATTGGACCCTGGGAGATGGACTTTGTCTCCTAATCCACAGTTCTGTATCCATCAAGAGGGTCCACAGTGGTACTCATAAGTGTTACTGTCAAGACTAAATGAGATGATGTGTGGCAAAGCTTCTAAGAAATATTGCAGGCCTGATGTATGCCAGGCATTATTTTAGGTACTGGGGATCATGGTGAACAAGTGAGTCTCTTTCTTCTTGGACCTCCTGTTCCAGCAGCCTGGGCCTTAGAACATATTAGGTGCTCAATGAGAGGCCTCCTCATAAAAGACATTGGTACTTCACAGGCTACAAAGTGTATTCATGTCCAGTGTGTCTCTAATTTTGTGAGTGGGGTATGTTGTTGTTCAGTCTCTAAGTCATGTCTGACTCTTTGCAACCCCATAGACTGCAGCACGCCAGGCTCCCCTGTCCTTTACCATCTCCCGGAGTTTGCTCAAATTCATGTCCATTGAGTCGGTGATGCCATCTAATCATCTCATCCTCAGTTGCCCTCTTCTCCTGCCCTCAATCTGTCCCAGCATCCAGGTCTTTTCCAATGAGTCGGCTCTTCGCATCAGGTGGCCAAAGTATTGGAACTTCAACTTCAGCCTCAGTCCTTCCAATGAATATTCAGGATTGATTTCCTTTTGGATTGACTGGTTTAATCTCCTTGCAGTCCAAAGGACTTGCAAGAGTCTTCTCCAGCACCACCATTAGAAAGTAACAATTTTTTGGTGCTCAGCCTTCTTTGTGGTCCAACACCTCACACCTCTCTGGAAAAACCATAGCTTTGACTATACAGATGGACCTTTGTGGGCAAAGTGATGTCTCTGCTTTTTAATATACTAAGTTAGTCATGGCTTTCCTTCCAAGGTGCAAGCGTCTTTTAATTTCATGGCTGTAGTCACTGTCCACAGTGATTTTGGAGTCCAAAAAAGATAAAATCTATCATTGTTTCCACTTGCCCCCCTTCAAAAGCCATGAAGTGATGGGACTGGATGTCATGATCTTAGGTTTTTGAAAGTTGTGTTTTCACCCCCATCAAGAAACTCTCTAATTCCTCTTCACTTTCTGCCATTAGAGTGGTATAATCTGCATATCTCAGGTTGTTGATATCTCTCCTGGCAATCTTGAGGGGGATATTACAATTGAGGAAACTAAGGATTGATGCCCAGAGAAGTGACTTGCCCTAAATCATGCAGCTAATTAGTGGCAGAAGGGACCTGCCACCCAGATCTGCCTGACCACCAGGCTTTTATTTCTTGATGCAGAAGAGAGAAGTCGTGTGTGTGTGTGTTTGTGCGCAGGCAGGAGTGGGGTGAACTAGGGAAAGGATACTCCCGATCTCGGTATTCATGGGTCATCCAGTCTGAATGCTGTGGAGGAGGGGACCTCTCTCCTGGGGCATATGCAGGCCTCCCCCCACCTCCTAGTCAACCTGGGGTCCCCTATTTCTGCATGGCTCCTGTAGGCACTCAGCACAGTATTTGGTGATCCAGTGAATGAATGAGTGTGTGTCATTCTCCCTTTCCCTCCTCCTCCTCTTTCTCTCTTTCTGCTTCCCTCCTCCTGGCGGTCTCCCTGCATCCTCGGCCTGCTCCAAGCCAAGCTCAACTTGCTCCCTGGCAAGACTCGACTGGGGAGAGGTGAAGGCTGAGACGCCTTCCAGGAAACGGAGTTACAAAAATGAGCCCCTGGCTGGCTCCAGGGTCAACAGACTCAGGAAGAAGAGGGTCTGCTTTGCTGGGGCTCAGAGCCCCAGTCTGGCCAGGACTAGGGGATTATGCAGAGGGGAACATGGCTGGGGCAGGGACCTGTATGGATGGGTGCTATGGATTAAATTATGTCCCCACAGCTGAAGCCCTGACACCAATGTGACTGTATTTGGAGACAGGACTCTTAGGAGGTAATTGAGGAAATTAACTGAGGTCAAAGGGTGGGCTCCTAATCTGATAGGATTGGTAGTCTTATAAGAAGAGGAAAATACGCTAAGGCTACATGTGCACACAGCAGGAAGGTGGCTGTCTGCAAGCCAAGAAGAGAGCCCTCACCAGAACCCGACCATGCTGGAACCCTGATCTCACACCTCCAGGCTCCAGAACTGTGCAAGAATAAATGTCTTTTGTTCAAACCACCCAGTCTATGGTATTTTCTTATGATAGTCTGAGCAGACTAACACTACAGGGAAGCCCTCCCCTCCCACCTGAGTCTTCTTTCCCAAGTGGTCCTTTCAAGCTCAGAGAGAACCCAGGCCCCAGGCCCAGATCAAGTAGGCACCTGTCCCAGCCTGTCTCAGGCAAGACAACCCCGTTCCCTTTCCTGGCCTGAACTCCAAGTCTTCACAGCTTCCTCTTACCAACATACTCCTGCCCAACCCTCAGATCCTTTTTCCTTTACTTCAGTTACTCCCTGGCTGAAAAGCCTCTGATGTCTTCCCATTACCTACAGGAGGAAGTCCAAGCAGGTTGCCATGTGCAGTTGTGCATCATGCAACTTGAACAACTGTACAGTGGTCCTGAGTTCAAACTCATTCATTCGTTCAAGAAGTATTCATTCCTTGGTATTTTCATCTTAGCACCCAAGGCTCTTAATGATCTGGGGCCTGCCTTTTTCCTTTGCTTCCTCTCTCACTTACTACCTTGGGTACTGTATATTTTAGCCACATTAAACATGGTACTTTCAAACCTATGTGCTTCATGCAAAATTCATCCATCTGCTTGTCTGAGAGTGCGCAGTAAGTGGAATGGGCACAGGTTTGGAATCTTGTTTCCCTGCCATTTACTATCTGGGTGTATATGGGCAAGTTAAACTTCTGAGCCTCAGTTTTCTAATCTGTAAAATGGGATTAAACATATAACGTGCTTCACATTGCACTTAGTGCATAGAACACCGCCCCCCCCCCCCCCAGCAAAAGTTGGGTTGCCCCCTTCTTTGCTGTTAAGTTACTTATCCTTGAAGACCTAACTCAACTGTGACCACCTTGGTAACACTGTCCTCATTATCCCCAGTGGGAAAGTTTATTTTTCCTGTTTGTACCCTTCCTGCCAGCCTTGTGTGACACTTACAACATCCATTATAACAGTATTATATTTATCTGCTTTCCTGGATCACATGAGCAAAGCATGCAGCCAGGAGACACTGCTGCACTAATTCAAGGTACTGACTTCTAGGCTGGGGGCCTTTAACAACCCCCACCCCCACCCCAAGCCCTGCTCTGGTTCTAAGCTCTCAGCCTATTGGATGGCAGGAGAGTTAAGGAGAGGGGTAGGAGCTGGCAGATAGTGGGGTGGGAGTAGGGTGCTTGAGGATGAAGATAAAAGAGCAGAGGTGAGCTGCTTGAGCCTCCTGGGGGAGAAGAGTATGGGGGAGGTGGCTGGTCAGATGAGATAGGGCTGAAGGTGTTTCAGCCCTCTGGGGAGTTTGCTCAGTAGTCAGAGTGGAGGCACGGGTCGGGGGACTTGGGAATCCGGGTTTTGAAAAAGGTCAGTGGCACAGGGGTGGGGCTGCCATCCTCCTTTCCCATCAACTCCAGCAGCAGCTGGGCTTTGCTGTGGGTCCAGCCATGTGAGACAGAGGGGAGTGGGGATTAAATGGGACAAAAGTAAGATTGAAGGCTTTTCTGTAAAGGGGAGAGGACAGGTTTGGGTGTGGGTGGGTGGAGAAGGTATTGACATGGAGCGGGACCCTGGGGCCTTCCCAGGACAGGCCTTCCTCCCTAATCTCTGCTTTAGCTCCTCTCTGAAGTACCTAGATAACAGTATTTGATGTACCCTTCCTAAGTTTACAGATGTGGGAGCCTCCCACCAGACGGAAGATGTTAACTACTTGACGACTATGAGCACACAGCCCCAGACCTCCTGGAGCCTAAAGACTGATAAAGTTAACCTTTGTGACATCACCCTGTTCCCTCACCATCAGCCAATCAGAGACTTGTGCATGAACTGATTACATACCCTGACCCCCTTGCCTCATCCAGCTTTTAAAAACGCTTTGCCGAGACCCTTCAGGGCACTCTGGGCTTTTTAGGGCCTGAGGCACCCATCTCCTTGCATGGCCCTGCAGTAAATTCCTTCTTTGCTCCAAACTTTAATGTTTGGATTTGTTTGGCCTCACTGGGCATCTGGCACAGGAACCTCTGCTGACAGTATGATGAGGGGAAAGGTGAGGATGGAGAGAGACACTGGGAGGGGTCAGTGAGGAGGGATGGTGTCTGTGTAGAGAGAACAGGGAGAATGTGATGGGGTGGGATGGAACATGGAGAGATATGACATGGGGGGAGGCTTAAGACCCAGGACTGCAAGGCCTGGAACCTGCTGCAGAGAAAACTCCTGGATATCCTCACCTATAAAGACCCCTCCCTTCCCGACTCCTGCCTTGGTGGTCATCCTTCCTTCCTTCTGCTCTTGCTGGGCGGCAGCTCTGCCCATCAGCAAAAGTCAAGTGCTCTATTAAATCTTCCTGGAGGAAAGATAAGCTACACAAATGCTGCAGAGGTCGTTACCTCCTGTGGACTCAGTCTGTGGCCAGGGAAGGGGCTAAGAGGAGGCCCTTCTGGAACCGCAGTTGGGCAGTGGGAGGGGTGGCAGGGGCTCCTCAATTGGTGGGTGGTTCAAGTGCATTGGGAGGTCTCTTCAATGCCTCCAGGCAGCCTTTGCCACGGGTCACAAAGCCTGAGCAGAACCAGCAGCTCACCCCTTTCCAAGGCTCTGCAGGAAAGGGGTGCCCTTGCAGCCCCCTCTTGCACCACTTGCTGTGGCTTGCCCATCTTGAATCCCTAGCTGCAGCAGGGCTGGGGGTGGGACGTTACCCCAGGACTGGAGACAGAACCAGGATGAATGATGGGCCATTGTTCAGGTCACCAGGGTTGGACTGGTAGCTTGGGGCTCATCTGGATTCAAGGAATCTTCCAGACTTGAGCTATCCATGTTTCACCTGCCTCTCCCCACCCTTTGGGAGCCCGAGACCCCGGAAGCTGGCAGGGATGTCACACTTGCTCATCTCAGGCCCAGGCATGCACAAGAGAGCCCAGGCCTCCTATCTTCCTGCCACAGTGGCAGGAAAGGGGTCGGGAAGAAGGAAAACGGGTGTGTCAGACACATGGGGTCACAAAAGAGTTTAAGCGAAGGTTTATGAAGTGGAAGCCGGTAGAGGCTGTCCTGCCATGGCCAGGGGCTGCGAGAGAGGTGTGGCACATGTGTTTATCTCTCAGACCAGTGGCCACCGGCCCAGCCAGGTCCCCGTTTTTGTTCAGGTTTCCATCTCTGAGTGGACAGCCCTGAATGTCTCAGGACCAATTCTTATGCAAAAACCGACACTTTATTTTCCATGAGGGGAGCTACAAGACATCCACAGATATATGGGGGAGAGGGGCTCTCTGTGACCTTGAGAACTTGGGCACTGTGACCTTGAGAACCTTGTCCAGATTCTGTACTCTCCAGGGTGGGGCAGTGCCTGACCACAGGCTGGGTGGGCTAGTCTCAGCCAGTCCCGCCAGCCCAGGACCGCTTCAGTCTGGTTTGGTTTCCTGGGTTGAAATAATACCCTTCAGGCCCAACTTTGGCCAAAGATAATGATCCTCTGGCAGGGCCCCCAGTTGGGCGGGCGCAGGCACTGGTCTTTCATAGAGCAAAAGTGGGCTTCTTCCTTGAGCCTCGTCTTGCGTTCTCACAGTGTGGTTTCCTTAGGTCCCCAGGTCTGCTAGACAAACAGTTCCAACTTCTTGGGGGTCTTGGTGGAGGTGGGGCGGGAAAGACCGCCCACTTCTCCAAGCCTCTTGGGGGCAGCTGCCTGTTTGCATTCTTGACTCTCTGCTGCCCTCATGTGGCTATGAGGCCAGTTGCCGCCCCAGCACTGTACAGGGCAGCGTGTGCGTGTGCGTGCGTGCGTGCGTGCGTGCGTGCGTGCGTGTGTGTGTGTGTGTGTAGGACTAGCAAGGCTGGGGCTGAGGCAGAACAAGAGAGCTGGCCCTTGTGTCTATTCTAGTGAGCAGGGGCTCTCACTGTCGCCACCTCCAGGTTTGGGTGACACAAGCAGCACTTGGACATCTGGGACACACTTGCTTATGAGAAATTGAGAGATGGAACTGATGCTCATTCTCAGTGGAGGGGACATCAAAATCTTAAGGACAGCTGGATCATCTTTTTTGACCACGAGGGCAAGTTCCCACGTGCCTACCTGCCGAACAACCATGGCCACGTTGGCCTGTAGAATCCAGGATAGGCGGATCTAGCTCTGTCCTGGGACTAGCAGCTCAAGAAGCTGTCAAGGAAACGGGGAAAGGAACAGATGAGGGAAAGAGAGTCCATCCCTCCTTTGGTCCTTGCGCATGCGTGCTTGTATACTAACTTGCTTCAGTCGTGTCCGATTCTTTGCAAAAGAATCCTCTCCATGGGATTCTCCAGGCAAGGCTACTGGAGTGGGTTGCCATGCCTTCCTTCAGGGGGTCTTCCTGACTCAGGAATCACACCTGCTTCTCCTGCATCTCCTGCATCGTAGGCGGATTCTTTACTGTTGAATCACCAGGGAGGCCCCCTTTGGTCCTCAATCCTTGCCAACCATCTGCTTTCAGGCCAGCTTCTGGCCATGGCCCCTGGGTCCCTACCCAGCACCTGCTGTTTGCCATGAAACGAGGGTCACAGGTCTCTAGCTCAAGCTGCTGTGTTGGTAGTGTCCAGACTGACATAGTCAGGAGTCTTCAGAGGTTATTTTCTTGTGGGGGTCTCAGATGTGGGTCTGCTTCAGAATCACAGGGAGCTTGTTAAGACACCCACAGATGTCTGAGAACAGCTGATCCTGTCTGTTGCCTCCTTTTGTTTTTTTAAAGTATCCTTTTAAAACATTTATTTGTCTTTGGCTGCACTGGGTTTTCACTGCTGTGCACGGGCTTTCTCTAGTTGTGGTGAGCAGGGGTTACTCTCTAGTTGCAGCGTGTGGGCTTCTCACTGTGGTGGCCTCTCTTGTTGCAGAGCGCAGGCTCTAAAGCGTGGGCTCAGTAGGTAAGGAGCACGGGTTTAAGTTTCTCCACGGCATGTGAAATCTTCCCTGACCAGGGGTCCAACCCCTGTCCCCTGCATTGGCAGGCAGATTCTTAACCACTGGACCACCAGGAAAGTCCTGCTCCTTTAAGGCTGAAGAGACCGAACCCCGGGAGGGAAGGGGGTCTGGATGAAGGTCGCTGCTGAAGGTCATAGTGAGTTCAAGGGTTTCAACCTGGTACCGCTCTCCTCCAGTCCAGTGGATTGGTCCATCAGTGTGGTAAGAGGCTTCTTGCTCAGGGCAGAGGGGGAATCCTGAGCAAGCCCCTTGGGATGTCTGGGAAGGCACACAGGAAGCTCCCTCTTCTACATCCTTTCTGGGTCCTGCAGCAGAGCACCCACCAGACTGATGACCTGTGAGGCTGGCTGGAGCGTGTCATACTCCGCAAAGAGGTGGCACACGTTCTCCTGGGACTCAGTCTGGCTCTTGGCCACAAACCCAAAGATCCTGATGGGAGAGGAGAGCCGGGGTGAGGAGAGCCCAGGGAGGCACGAGACTGGGAGCTGGGGAACTCAGCCCTTTCCCAGCTCTTCCCCAGCCCAGCATCTCCTTCCTGCCCTGCCCCAGCCCACCTCGTCATGTCATGATGGGATCTCTCCTAGTGGGAGGACATGCCTCCTCCATCAGATCTGGGTTTCTCTCGTTTGGAATGGGTGCCCCTGAAGACAGGAACTGTGCATTCCCCAGCAGACTGGAGAGTCCCTCCAGACTAAAGCCTGTGCCTCCCTGAGAAGATGGGGCTCCCAGGCTCCTGCTGCTCCCAGAGGGCCAGGGCCTGTGCTCTCAGCAAACCCATGGGCTCTTAAGGTCAGCGTGGGGCCTCCCTCCTTCCCTGACTCCCTCCCTGTGTTGGGTCTGGGCCATGCCCTAGGGAGACCTCTCATGGTGACTGACCGAGTGGACAGGAAGGCCTTACCGAGAGGGCTTGCAGTATTTCTGCCACCTGTGGGAGAGGAACAAAGACAGTCCTTCGTACCGATTCTCCGCCCCACTTCACACAGCCCCGGCTGAGCCCCGCGGGCTGGGAGGCGCTGGAATGGCCAGCTGTGTTTCCTCTGTCCCCACCATGCTCCCCGCCCTTCATTCTGTTGCTCGTCACCCCTTGAGGTTCAGAGGCTCTGTCTGGGACCCCAGTCCCAGAGTCAGCGGGCAGCTAGACCCTGGCTGGCCTTTTCAGTCTGGCCCAGACTTGAACTTACTTCCGTTGTTCAGGATCCATGCCACAGAATCGGAGGGTGGCGAGGGGGTAATGGCGCCGGAAAAACACCCTGGGAGGAGGCGGGCAGGGAAGGGGAGCTGGTGAGAGCTTGTCCCAGTGTCCTGCCCCGCCTCCATCATCTCCAAGAGCCTCCTGGTTCCATGACCCCTGCAGCCTGCTGTGACCTTTTCACCGCTGGACCTGGGCACGTGTTTGTATTTCTCTCCTTTCATGAAGGTCATCTGCCTTCTGTCCTATGTGTTGGGGTTTTCTACCAACCCACCCAATGGCCCACTGTGTCATTTAATGATTTCAGGGTAGAATTTGCTGGAGGAGGGCATGGCAACTCACTCCAGTATTCTTGTCTGGAGAATCCCACAGACAGAAGAGCCTGGTGGGCTACAGTCCATGGGGGTCACAAAGAGTCAGACATAACTGAAGCAACTAAGCATGCAGTTCTGGCTGGTCATCTCTTATTCCTCCAGCCCAGGGCCAGGATCTTGCTGGACTGAATCCCTGAGCCTGGGAAGGAGCGATCTCACTGGTCAGCCAGAGTCTGGCCTACAGATGTTCCATCAGTGGATACAGGTTTAATCAGTGCCCAATGACTATTGTTAATTCCAAATCCATCAGTCATGATGAAGTGGGGCTTCGGAAAGAAGTCATTGCACTGAGGCCCAGAGAAAGCAGAGAACTTGTCTGGAGTCACTCAGCACATCACTGACCTCATTGGGTCCAGGAGCCTGAACTCCAGCTCCACCACTGCTCCACAACCACCTCAGCCATCCCCTTCAGCTCAACCTGCCCAGCTCCACAGCCCCAGGACAAGGGAAGTCCCTTACTTCCTCTGGACGTCAGTCAGGGTGATGCCCTGCTCGGTGACTTTGAAGTGGACCACGGTGGGCGTGGGGAGGACATCCCTCTCCAAGGTGGCCGAGATGGCCTTCTCCACGGCCAGGGCTCCGCTCAGGGTCTCCACGCTCACAGAGCTCAGGTACAGGGCATGGCAACCTGGGGGTGGAGGGGCGGATGCAGATACTGCTTTGGGGCCCTGCCAGAATCCACTGGGTGAGAGGAGGTCACCCAGGCCCTGCTGTCCCTCTGCCCAGAGCTGGGGAATAAGGGTGCTTCCCTGTTTGGGGAATCTAGCAGGTTTCCTCTTTGAGCCATCAGGCAGGTGGGTAGGGACAGTGGCGGTGACTGAAATTTGGCGCTAACCCCAGAGGACTTCAGGGTCGTCTGTTGTTTGCATTGCTCTGGCCTCTGGCCCTCCAGCAGAGGGCAAGGTGGGGATGTTGCCCTGTGTGTAGAGGTGTCCTTCTGTCCCATAGCTGGTGCTGCCCCACCCTACCCCCCACCCCTAACACCAGGGCCCTGGCTACTTGCTGAGAGAAGAGAGAGGAGGCAGGAATGGGGAGGGGGACTTTGTGCTTGGGGTATGGAATAGGAGCTGTCACTCATCCAAGTGCTGACCCATGCCTGGCCCTTGGATATGATGAAAAGTGACCTTCCCATATACACTGCCCCCAGGACTCGGACCTGACACTCCCCGGAGGATGCCCTCTCCAGGGCCGGGCCCTCCAGACCCAGAGAGAACCTAGCTCATCCATGTGTGCCCCCCATATGCAGGATAGGCTCTCAGCCTCACCACGCCCCACCTCCTCTCTGCCCCTCTTCCTCCTGGCCTGCTGCCCTCAGCCTCTCATCTGCTGGTTTACAGGCAGAGGGAAGAATGTGGCACCTTGTTAAAGATGGAGAAATAAAGCTGCAATGGGAAACACGTGCGGACCTGTGTGTGCCCGCACAGGGCTGAGAGGTGCCCTGGGGCGGGGCACAGCCAAGCTTTCCCCTCACCCCGCCCCCAACTCACCCGCAGATTTCTTCAGGCAGGAGGCCCGGCCATCTGCAGAGGGGTCCGAGGCCCCGTCTCCACCTCCCAATTCTGAGCCAAAGCAAAGGAACAGGCCCCCAGGGGCGGGGGTGCAGTCAGTGGACCCCCGTCCTAGGAACAGGCCTTATTCAGCCCTTCGAATGGGTCCCACCTCCGCCCCTACCTTCAGGAAGTGACTTGGCTGAGAAACCAGGTGTGATTCCTGTAATTAGGCAATCGGAGCTGCCCTGGGCTCCTCTAAAGCCTAGTTGACAGAATTTCGATCCCTCCTTCCCCCTCCCGCCTCTGGCCCCTGAACTGCAGCAGTGACCTGACCTCAGAGGCCCCTGACCTCCTGCTTCTTTCAGACCCTGCCCCAAACCCAGGCCTTTTTTTTTGTTTTTTGCAGAAAGCAGGGAGGCTCTTGCCATCACACCTGGGACTCCCTTGGCCTGACTCCCCTCCCTGAACCCCCTGCAGCTCTCTTGCACACCCTGAGATGTGGCTGCACCTGGTCAGCTGGGCTGTGAGCTCTGGAGAGGGCTCCCTGACTCAGGCTGGAGGTTTGACTCTGTGTCCTTGGGGAAATTACTTCATGCCTCGAATCTTCCTTTTCTTTCTTTCTCCCCGAATCTCACCCATTGATCATTTCTTTGTTCTCATAATCCTCTTCCTTGAGTTTCATGAAACAGCTGTCTGTACCTTTGTGCTCTGATAGCTCCCTGAACACTTTGGAACAAGACAGTAAGGGAGACTTGGGTTCCGATTCGACCCTTCCTTTTCTTATCTGTGAAATGGGGACAGCAACAGCAATGACTACTTCACAGGGTTGGAGTGAGGTGTGAATGGAGGAGGGGATGCCCAGTAAATGTTGGACCTGGAAGTAAAAACCAAACCTGGCCGAATGGGCAGATTTACGCTTCTTTTCTCCTCTCTGAAACAGGGCTGCTATTCCTCAAACATCAACTCGGCACCAGGCGTTGTGCCAAAAGCCTTGCCTGAGCTTTTTCATTTCACCCCCCACCCAGCCTAGCAGTAGGTGTGATGCAAACTGTGCCCATTTCACAGACGAGGAAACAGAGGCTCGGTGAGGTTGACTTCTCAGATGCTCATAGCTAGGAGGTGGAGATGTGGACAGACTCCAGAGCATGCACTTTTCCCTGGGACACTAACATGATCCCTAAGTAAGGTGAGAGGTGACCCCTGAGAATGAACAGGCGTGGAGCCCCAGCCCACCTTTCTGCGGGATGATGAGTTTGCAGGGCAGGGCCAGGGCCATGATGGAGTGCTGACACACGAAGGCAGAGAGGCTCCCTGTGAGGAAACAGAAGCCCTGCATCAGGAGCCTTCCGCAGGCCACCTACCCTGCCTGGAAGGGGCCTGAGGGGCTGGAGAGGCTCGGCTCACCGAAGTAGGGTTCCTCGTCTGCTCCTTTGAGATGCACCCCTTTGGCGGAGGACTCGATGAGGAAGTGGCGAATGAGGTCACTGCTGTCCTCGCCTGGTCAGAGAAAGCGTGTGGATGGAAGTGCAACCTGTTTCCTGACCTGCCGCTTCCAGTCCATCCAGAGGTTAACTTGTCCATCCCCCTGCCTCTGCGTGGGACTGCAGGTAGGGATCCTATCCTCGAGGTCTCCCATGAAGGAGGTGCCGACGTTTAGTGACTTAGTATGCACACGTGCAATTCTTTTTTTCAGGAGACCTTGCTCTTGGTTTCAATAACTCTTGGGCTGGGTTTCCCACTCCCCCTACTTACTCCCTCCCAGGTACTATTATTCTCCATCAGATGGTCCCTGCTGGCGCCAGACTGGCCTTGGGAGGGGGGCCACACCCCTGGCCTCTTCTCCACCGGCCCACAGCTTCCTGCTTTCTTTGGACTCCTTGGCAGGGCTTCCTTGATAACCAACGCTGCCCAGAGGTCACTTTCTTATTTGAACAGAGAGGTGTGGTGTAGAGAATGCGGACTTGGGGTTTTATCCTCTTGCTCTATTACTTGCTGGCTCAGGGGTCATTAACTCCCTCTGGGAGTTGGCAGTTCCCTTATCCATTCCTTGTGTAAGAGCTACCATCCTGGGCCTTGGATGAAGGGCTGTGACCCAGGAACCCTGTAATGCAATGGTCTGTTCCTATCTCTGTCCTCAGTGAGGTTTCACTGGTGCCTTGTGCAGTGTCTGGGGTAGGGTGGACGCTCCATTAACATGTGTTGTGTGCAGGGTCACAGGGGCTAAGCTAGCACACATTGTTGTTTAGTCACTCAGTTGTTTCCAACTCTTTGCGACACCATGGACTGTAGCCCACTAGGCTCCTCTGTCCGTAGAATTTTTCAGGCAAGAATACTGGGAGTGGGTTGCCATTTCCTATTCCAGGGGATCTTCCCAACCCAGGGATTGAACACAGGTCTCCATGTCTCCTGCATTGCAGGTGGATTCTTCACCACTGAGCCACTGGGGAAGCTCATAAAACCCAGTATTTACTTTTAAAAATAAATTGAATTCATGGAGAAAAAAAAAATCAAACTTTATAAACTTGATATAAAATGTTACTAGTTACTTCTTATTTGAGAAAAACAGACCAAACCACAAAGGTCTCATTTTCACATGAGAAGAGAGCAGGCTGGAGGGGGGCTGGGACCCTCCTCTTCTTCCCACTGGAGGATACAGCAAGGAGTCTCGAGACTTGGGGAGCCTCAGTGCTGGGAGGCCAAGGTCCATCCTCCCAGGAGCCGGGAATGGCCCAAGGTCACCCTGCAAGTGAGCGGCAGAGCTGGGACTGGAACCCACCACACCCAGGTGCCTCTAAGAGGCCTTGATCGAATACACAGACAGCCTACCTGGGCGGCTCTGGGCAGGTGTGGGGGCCTCCTGCACCTTCAGGGCAAGGCCGAAGGAGCCCCGGTATGAAGAACTGTCTCGCACGATGAAAGCCCCCGGCTCCTCTTTCCTCAGCAGCTCGATGGCTGGAATAATACTTGGGTCAGAGACAGTCACCACCCTACCGGGACACCCTCCCTGCCTCGGCCCCATTGGGTCCTCATAGAGCAGATGGTAAAGAATAGCCTTTGGTTCCCAGGAAGTCCTTTCTGTTGTCTAACCTCCACCGTTCCTGCTACAGTCATTGTTTCCTTGGGTCATGGGGTTCACAGGACACCCCCTTCCCTGGACCTGCCATTTGCCTTTCCATCCCCTCCTCTACATGAACCCAGAGCCCCATCTGCCCGATGCAGGGTGCCGGTACCCAGAGCTGATTCCTGGGTCACTCAGTCCCTGAATTGGGGCTTCATTTTACCTTGCTCTCGGGAGATGCTTGGCTTAAACCAGTATTTAGATGTGTCCATCACAAACTTCATGGTGGGCTGCATATCCCTGACCGGACCTGGAGACAGACAGGGAAGGAGAAACCTGTAGGCCAGATAGAGGGGAACTGAGAGACCCTCTCCTTTCTTTGCCCGGTGGTCCCATTCAACCCATCCTCCCCTATCCCTACTCCATTGTATCTCCAGCTCCCTAAAGGGGAAAAGTCTATCAGAATAATCCCAGGGCTGTGTGCCGTCTATGGAGAAGGCAATGGCAAGCCACTCCAGTACTATTGCCTGGAAAATCCCATGGATGGAGGAGCCTGGTAGGCTGCAGTCCGTGGGGTCGCTAAGGGTCGGACACGACTGAGCGACTTCACTTTCACTTTTCACTTTCACACACTGGAGAAGGAAATGGCAACCCACTCCAGTGTTCTTGCCTGGAGAATCCCAGGGATGGGGGAGCCTGGTGGGCTTCCGTCTATGGGGCCACACAGAGTCGGACACGACTGAAGTGACTTAGCAGCAGCAGCAGTGTGCCATCTAGGAGTCTACCCTTGTATTCTTGGTAATGGATCACAAACAAATAGATTTAAAAACTCAATTCAATGAGAAACAGTTTCTCAAATTGAATTATGCAGTAGAGACAGAAACAGGGGATAAATAAAAGATTCTGAGATGCATCATTTGCTTGATTTCACATTTTCCCTCCCCTTTAATAATCCTAAGAGTTTCTTGGTGGTGGGGGGAATATTCAGTTTGCAAAAGAAAATGAAGAAAAGGAGAAAGGAAAGGAAGACAGCAGATCTGGGCAGAAGAGCATTCAGGAGTCAGGGGATGGAGTCCGATTCTGATCTGAGACGGCTCTTTCCCTCCTGAAACCCAGAGGGAACCTAGTGAACCAAAAATCCCGTGAGGGTCTGTAATGCTCCAACAGCTCGGAAATGAAACTGAACCTTGTCTTGAGAATAGTTTGCAGAATTTGCTAAGATCCCAGGGATAATGAGTGATTATCCAGGAATCATCAACCCTGGATGGGGATATCACCAGGCCATATAAATGTGCTCTTTGAGATGTGAAAATGCCCCCCATTTCCCTGGGTCCCTAATGGTTGGGTGGCATCACCGACTCAATGGACGTGAGTTTGAGCAAACTCCGGGAGACAGTGAAGGACAAGGAAGCCTGGCTGCAGTTCATGGGGTCACAAAGAGTTGGACTCAACATGGTAACTGAACTACAACCACAAGGCAGAAAGCAGTGGTTCTGGGTTTCGGCATCTTGAAAAGGCGTGTTACTGCCAGTTGAGACTAACTCATCATAAAAGATGTACTGATATCTGCAAATGATTTGTCCTAGGAAAATGTTCAAAGGCATACTTGTCACCTCATTTTCTCTTGTTCTCATTGACATGGCTTCATGGGTGGCAACGAGCAGCGGGCTAGAGTGAGCATTTCACACCCCCGAGGAGTACCTTGATGTCTGTTGCCATGTGAGGGCTGAGAGCCCGGGAAGGAGATGACTGAGCCACAGGCAAGCAGGCCTCCTGTCCCTGGGGCTCAATGGGGGGCTCTGCTCCTGGAAGACAGGTACCCCAGGGGGCTAAGGGTTAGCCTCTGTGTTTACTGCTTTGGGCTCTGGCTGGCTTTGTTCTTTTTGGATGCCTGTAGTTGCTGACGGCAGGGAGGAGGGTGGTTGCTGTTCTGTGGTTTTTAGCTGTCTGTATTGGAATGCATTGTCTCCGTTACCCTGTCCTGCCCCTGGCTGTGTTCGTCATCCACCAGCGTCAGAGTTAGGACGGACTCTCCCTCTCCCTCTCCTGGGTTAGTCACCAGCCTGCTCCTTCCATATCCTGAGGGTCTCATGGCTCTGTCCACTCTCCTCCACCCTCTGCCTCGCCCTGGACCACTTTGTGATGAAAACCCAAACAGAACCAAATAAAAACTGCTCTCCCTGCCAGGTCAGACCCTGCAATTCATCTGCTGCGCAGCTGCCAGAGTGATGGATTGAGCATGTGCCTCTGAGTCCATCACTCTCCTGTTTGAGAGTCTCTGAGGGTCTCCTGGCCCCTAAAGGGTAAAGTTTACTCTTCAGCTTGGTATTCCAGGTCTTTCCCAATCTGGCCCCAAATTACTCCCAACGACCTCACCCTGCACCCAACATCCCAGTCATTTCCCAAACATGCCACGTGCTTCCACACCTTCGTACCTCTGGCCTGGCTGTTCCCTCTGCTGGGGCAGCCCTTCCTCTCCTGCTCTAGCCATGAACTTTTGATCCACTTTTTGGCCTTCCCACTTCTCCAGGTAAAAAGGCTCACTCCTTCCTCTGTAGCCTCACAAGACTCAGAACATCTCTTTACTTCTGTGTTTATCCTACTCTGCAGTAACCCTTTGGGTTTTCCCCCTCTCTTTCTAGACTGTGTCCCTACTAAGTTGCACAGTGCTTGGCGCACAGTAGGTACTTAATCAGTGTATTGAACTGCTCTTGAAGAAATGCATTGGTGCTTTGCCTATTCCCCATTAGCCAAACCTTACAAAGCGTGAGGTATTGATTGGTTTACAACTTACCCTCCGGGGATGTGGTGGGAGGGGCCTCTGGCAGGGTCTGGCTGTGGCTCCTGGTGGCTGGCCAGGGCGTGCTGGAAGAAATAGCCCCAGGGCAGACAAAGTCCTGGGATCCTGGGGTCCTCTGGGATGGGGGAGACCCTGGCTCTGGGAAACCATTGATCAGTACGATGGGTATGTCCACCATGGAGTTAGTGATGGATGGTGGGCAGCTGCTGGCATGTTCCTTGGCCAGTGGTGGGGAGCGGGTTGCTCTGGGCTGGCCCATGCTTGGGGTGGCATTGCTGGGGACCTGGAGGTCACTGGCTCTCGTATACAGGGACACTGGACCAAGGCTGTGGAGGCTGGAGGAAGAGCTGGTGGGGCTTTCCAAGGATCGAGAAGATGACTGATGGCTGGAGATGCTGGAGTGGAGGAGGGACTGGCTGCTGTGAGGGGAGAGAGCACCAGAAAGGCAGAGTGTTAGGAGATGGGAGTGGACTGTCTGGTGCCAGAGCTGGGCTCTGGAACTTAGTGATGTATGTGCCTGTGGCTTTGGTCAGAGAACTGCATACTTCACCCATCCACACTGCCCCCCGGCATCCCCAGAGCCCATCTGAGCCCTAAGGGATGCCGAAGAATATAGGAGTGTACCTGCAATGTAGGGTCTGTGGTCAATTAAAGTAGCCATTGGGCTGCCCCCTGCAAGTCTCATGGCTTAGGCTCGACTCTGTTCCCTCTGCCTTCCAGGTGATCCAACTGAGTTGTCGTATCAGCCATCCTCCTTACCCCCTAACCCCAAGCATTCCCAAGAGTCCGGCACCCAGGCTGGACCTGGGCTGGTGTGTCCATGACTGATGCAGAGGGACTTCTCCAGCTGGAGGAAGAGAAAGAGGCCAGCTCTGCAGCCAGCCAGGCTTCTCCCTGAGCTCAGAGGCCCATGCCAACGCATGGCTGTGGAATCCCAGTCTCCTTGCCAGGGACTGCCTGGGCACAGTGGCTTTGGAGGTGGTATGGGGGACAGAGGTCCTGTAGTTTGTTCTTCCAGGGCAAGATGGGTGAGTGTGTGGCTCTACTCAGAAGCCTACAGAGGACTGGGCTGGGGTGATAATGCCCCGCCAGGTTTGCTTCCTTCCTGCTAGGTTTTGCCAGAAACAAAGATGAAGGAAGTTTTCCCCAGACCCTCGATTCTGTTTATATTCTGTGTTTTGGGTTTTTTTTTTTTTTTTAAAGAAATCTTCCTACAGATGGGCTTTAGGAGGGCTGGACAGGATACAGGTGAGCCTTATTAATGCAGTAGTTCTTTTCCCAGGAGGTAAATAGAAGTCAAGATTTTCCTATATTGAATGATATTCTAAATGCTTGAGGAGAGTTTGAGAGCCAAATGGCATAAAAGAGAACATTCATTTTTATTTTTGGTACAGTCCCAGATTTTGCTCAGAAAGAGTGGGATGTCTGATTTAGGATGTGTGTGTGTGTGTGTGTGAGATGAAGGTAACATCAGAAGTTGTAATGGGAGTTACCTACCTTCCAAACACGTAGCTGACATCAGATGCTGGGCTGCCTGACAGCATGGAGACCCTGCTGCCCAGCTGTGGGCCCTGGCCCCCCAGCCCCTTCTCCAAGCTTGGGGAAGCCACCAGTGGGGAGCCCACGCCGTGGGGGCCTGAGGCCTTGCTCCCCATGCCAGGAATGGAGATGCAGGGAGAAGCTGGGGGGTGAGAGGAGGGAGCTGCCGAGGGGGGAGCAGGGCGCTGGTGCCCCCTGCCCTGGCTCCCAGAGAAGATGAGGCTCTCGCTGCTGCTTCGAGTCTCTCGGGGGAGGTCTCTGGAAAGGAGGAGGCCGCCAGCGCGTGGGGAGCCGAAGGGTGGTGTGACAGTTGGGCTGCAGCAGCTCCAAGGGCCATCGTGGCACCTTGACCTGGTGGAGGTCACCTCGATGTACTTTATATCTTTGGGGAGAGAAGCAGAGCATTGGTGAAACCAGGGAGCTTGGACTCGCAGAGCAAGGATGCTGGAAGAGTCCTCAAGACCATGTGGTCTCTTCTTTCTTAGAGACTGCTGTGCTGTGCTTCGTCATTCAGTCATGTCCAACTCTTTGCAACCCCATGAACTGTAGCCCACCAGAGGAGCCTAGTGGGCTACAGTCCATGGGGATTGCCAGGCAAGAATACTGGAGTAGGTTGCTGTGTCCAGGTGTCCCACGTTGCAGGCAGATTCTTTACAGTCTGAGGTACCAGCGAAGCCCATATATATGTGGGCTTCCTAGATGGTGCTTGTGGTAAAGAACCTTTCTGCCAATGCAGGAGACATCAAGAGACCTGGGTTCCATCCCTGGGTTGGGAAGATCCCCTGGAGGAGGGCACAGCAACCCACTCCAGTATTCTTGCCTGGGGAATCCAAAGGACAGAGAAAACTGGCAGGCTACAGTCCTTGGGGTCACAAAGAGTGGGACATGACTGAAGCGCCTTAGCACACATATATTTAAAAATTTTGGCTGTGCCCCACGGCATGTAGGATCTTAATGCCCCAACCAGGGATCAAACCCATGTAACCTGCAGTGGAAGTGTGGTGTCTTAACCACTGGACCACTACCCTTTCTTATACAGATGAGGAAACTGAGGCCCAGGGAGATGTTTGTTGGAATTAGGATCAGCCTCCAGCTTCACCTTCAGGGGCCAGTTTCAATGTCACCCTCTCTGTGACAACTGCCCGTGGGTGGAGAGAGACAGTGACACGAACACGGGCTTTGGAGTCAGACAGACCTGGGTTTCAAATCTGGCTCCGCCCCTTGCTCTCTGAGAACTTGGCCAAGTGACTTGACTACCTAGAGCCTCAGTTTCCAGGCCTGTAGAATTGGGTGGCTATCCCCAGCCTCTTGGTGTTACCATAAGGATGAACTGAGATGAATATAGGTGGCACAGCACCTGGCACACAGTAAGCCCTTTAAAACGGAAGGATCCTCTCCTTCGTGTGTGTTCCACTCCCCAGCCAGAATGACTGCACCGGTCACATCTTGAGATGCCTCTATTACTCAGGCCGGTGAGAGCGGTATGTCTGTGCCTGCGATGGAGGCAGGGATTCTCAAGCTTGGTTGCATGCTAGAATTACCAGATGAGCTTGGAAAAGTCCTAAAACTCAGGCTCCATCTGGTGCCAATTAGATCAGAACCTCCAGGGGTGGGCCCAGGCCTCAGGGTGTTAGCTTAGCTCCCTGTGTTTTCATTGTGCACTGGACTGAACCGCTGTGGTCCCCGGCCCTGCAGCACCCCTTCACCAGGGAGCTGGGAGAGTGTGCAGAATCTCTGGCTCCACCCTAGGCATACTGAATCAGAATCTGCATTTTAGCAAAATCCCAGGGGAGCTGGGTGCACCTTGGAGTTTGACAAGTCAGCATTAGGGTTCACTTGAGCGCGAGTCCCTGGGGGCAGGGCTTGCCTGCCTTACTGAACTGTAGACTCTTAGCGCCCGAGGCTGCTGACTCACTCTGATGCTCTTTCATTCCCCATTGGGGGCACGTAGGACTCTTGTTCCTCCCTGGAGTGGGGTGCCCTCTGGTTCTTCCCATGGGGGGAATGGGTACCTCTCCTCCTGACTTGGGGGAGGGGAGCTGTTCTTGGTGCTGTTCTGGGAAAGGAGGTGAATGAAGGGAGTCATTGAGCTGCTCCCATCTAGATGGTTGTGAGTCCTGCCTCTGGCTTCCTAGGATGAAGACTAGGGCAGAGTCAGTGGGAAACTGTACCCTTAACTCCCATCTGCCAGTCTCCCACCCCGCTGGGCTCTGGTGCGTGCACCATCCCCCCTTACTACCCCTGAAGTCCCTGCCTGCCCCAGCCCGCTCCGGGCTAGGACCTTCTGGCCCTGCTCATGGTTACTGCCTCTGTCTGAGCCTGCTTGGGCTGGGTAGGGGTGGAGGATTGCATCAGATGGAGGGGGGAGGCTGGCAGGTCAACCTGGGCATGCTGTCCCAGGGGGTGGAGGAACAGGCCTGGCTTTGTCGACAAACAAAGTTAGGTGTGAGTCTTGGCTTTGCCACTTTCCCGCCAAGAATCATCAGGTAATTTTCCTAACTGCTCTGAGCCTCAGTTTCCTCATCTGTAAAGTGAGGATCTAAAACCAACCTCCCAAGATTCTGGTAAGGATGAGATACACTGACGAATGGAGCCTGGAGCCTGATCCATTGGGGGCTTCGAAGAGCATCTCCTACTCTCCTGCTTTTGGGGGATGGTATTGGCCAGTTGGCTAATACTCTGGCTAAGGTGGGGGTCCCACTGCTGAGGGCGAGAGAATAGTTGGTACAATGTATTGTGGGCTCTGAAAGGGAAGTTTTGGAATGGGGTAGATTCTTCTGCAAGGTTGGCAGCACTTTTTTTTTTTTAAATAGGTCTTTATAGTATTTATGGGCTTCCCTGGTGGCTCAGACGGTAAAGAATCTGCCTGCAATGAAGGAGACCTGGGTTTGATCCTTGGGTCAGGAAGATCCCCTGGAGAAGGAAATGGGTACCCACTCCAATATTCTTGCCCGGAGAATTCCATGGTCAGAGGAGCCTGGTGGGCTACCGTCCATGGGTTCACAAAGAGTTGGACACGGTTGAGTGACTAACACTTTCACTTTCACAGTATTTATGCTCATAATCCTCTCAAACCTCAAGACTGCCCTTATGCCCAGTGCCAGCAGGCACTGCTTTTACAGTGCAGGAAACTGAGGCTTGGAGAAATGTAAGGGTAGAGCTAAAATTTATTGCACCTTTTAAAAACAAAGGCTGGTATTTACTGAGCATTGTGGGCTAGCACTGCCATAGGCATATTACCTGTGTTAGCTCATTTAACCCTCATGACAACTTGACTGAGGTAGGAAACTTTCTTAATTCCATGTCAGATGAGAAATCAAGGCTCAGAAAGGTTGAGAAGAGACTCCCCTGGTGGTCCAGGAGCTAAAACTTCATGCTCACAATGCAGGGCCCTAGATCCCACAGGCCACAGTTAAAGATCCCACATGCTGAAGTGAAGATTGAAGGTCCGGCATGCTGCAACTAGGAGCAGCCAAACACATGAATAATGTTACAGAAAGGGTTGAGGAAACTGATCCCTGCTCCTATGCTCTGTCTGCAGGGAGCTCTTCCACGGAAACAGGCTCCTTGGGACCCTTTGCCAAGGCCTTGCCCGTAAGTAGGTGCTCAGCGACTTTGGGGAGGGTCTCCCGGCCTGGTGAAGAGAGACCAAAGGCCTAGCTGAGGGACGGAGAAAGAGCAAGCAGACTTGGGCAGGAAGGGAGGGAGGAGTCCTGGAGCTGTGAGTCACTCCTGCTGCTATAGCCTGGCCTCGAGGTGCTGTGGCTGGGATGGTGGGGCCCCCGCCCCATCACCTGCGTGCAGTTGCTGTTTACAGGCCCATGGGGCAAGTCTGAGCAGTGCTGGGTGGATGCAGGCGCCGGCACCAGGCCGGGTGGGTGGAGGGGGGCCTGTGTGGGTGGGGGGCGGACAGACGGTTATTAAACACCCTTCACTGGATATTGGCAAACTGCCTTCCCTGGCAGAAATTCTGGAAAATAAAATGGGGGCCTGTTCCAAAGATGGGGAGGGGTGGCAGAGGAGGGGATTTGCTTCTAGAAGCTGTGTTCCCTGGGGGTGGTGGATACATGCCTGCTCCCTGCTACCACGCTGCCCCTGACCCACCTCTGGTTAATCTGAAGGAAGGTCAGGAAGAGGCAGAGAAACTGGAGGCGGGGTGTGTGCAGTGTAAACTCAGTGAAGTTCTGGAGGGCAGAAAACTTGCTCCAAGGAAGAAAGAAAAGTTAGAATATGGACTTTGGAGCCCAGAGGCCTGGGCTTTGAGCTGACCTACCAGTCACTAGCTGTGTGACTGTGGCCATCACTTCCCCTCCCTGAGCCTCAGTCTTCTCATCTGTAAATGAGGTTTCCACTATTTTCTTCCCAGGGTAGATGCCGGGATCATGCTTATAAAAATCCCTCTATACATTTTTAAGGGAGGGATCGATATAGGACAGCCAATGGTTAACTTCTTTTTTTTTTTTTTCAATGGTTAACTTCTGATCCTGCCAAGTTGGGGCAAAGAGAAGCCGTGAACGTCTGCTAGCATCTCAATTACAGAACATCTTTCACTTAACACACCAAAAGTAGGATAAGTGAGAGTGCAAACAGAGGGGCCCTACACACTGGATACATTTGGCTGGGTGAAAATGCACTGAGGGGCTGTGGCCCGGTGAGAGCTTTGTCACCAGGAGCAGTGGTCTGAGGGGAGGGTTTGGGGAGAGAAGTGCAGTCACCGCAGTAACAGGCAGGCTCTAACTATTCTTGTGATGGCAGAGAACCTTCCAACAGAGAGCTGACCCTCTGGATATCCTAGGAGGTAGTGAGCTCCCAGGCATCACTGGTGTTCAGGCAGAGGAGAGGATTTTTAGAAATTCCATCAAGGGGAGCTAAGTGGCTTCATCAGGACCCTGGGACCACTGCTGCCCTCTGGCGCCCCCTGCTGCCAAGAGTCTGGTGGTCACATCCTCACAAGGGCAGGTTGTGCCTAGGGCATCTGAAAGGGCTGACTACTGCCCGTCGGTCCCTTGGAGGAAGGGCCCTGTTGTCAACACCCCAGCCCCATACATGTGCACGCTACCCAGAGACTGCTCTCACCCCAGCTGGCCTTGAGTGCATGGAAGCCCTGCCTTGGGGCATGAGCATTAAAGTCCCGGGCTTGCTCCTGCCAATGATAATTAGGCCCAAGCTATCTTTCCTGCAGACACATGCCCACGACTGGCCTTAAGAAGCAAAAGACTGTTGAGGGATGGAGGTGGTTCATTTAACAGGCCTGGCAGGCAATGCTCCGGGGGCGGGAGCAGAAGGCCGGCTAGAGCCCAGGAATCCAGGTGCCAGAGGACACGGGTGCTGGGGTCACCTCCACCCCAGGGTCTGACACTGTCCTGGAGCTGGTCCTAAATGCAACTCCAGTGTTGACTATAAACAGTCACCACCAATCATGACCTATAGTGTCCCAGGATTTGTGATAAACACCCATCAAATGTTATTCCTTTTAATCCTTGCAACAGCCTTTGAGGTGAAAACTCATCTCTATTTTACAGAAGAAGAATCTGAGACACAAAGAAGTGTAAGCAGCTTGTGTAAGGTTTGCCTGACTCCAATGATTAGGCTACACTGGCTTCTCACTCAAGTCCGTCAACCAAGTCTTTTCATTTGTAAAATGAGGATAAAATATTCATCTCATGGAGGTGGATTGAAGGGATCAAATTATTATTATCAAAGGTTCAATTATTAACTGCTCAACACACAAGTGCCTGGATAGAATGATAAATGCTCAATAAGCAGAAATTCTCCTGGATCCCATCTCTAATCCTCCCTGTATCCCCTAGCTCACGCTGATTGTTTAAAACCCTGGAGGCCTCAGTCTTCCAGCCTGTCTAATGGGGCTGCTCCATGATCCTCATCCTTAGTGTATACTTGAAACTCTTTGGGAAACTGAAACCAGATGCAGAGATTTCTGGACAATGTGGAGGTGGTGGTATCTTGGAGTTGGCTTGAACTAGCTCAAAGAAGCTGATTGTTAAATTTTCAAGATTTTTTTCAGCTGGTTGCTCAATGGTGTAGACATTGTAAGTTAATATGCTTTAGGCATTACTAAGGAGAAGGCAATGGCAAGCCACTCCAGTACTCTTGCCTAGAAAATCACATGGACAGAGGAGCCTGGTGGGCTGCAGTCCATGGGGTCGCTATGAGTCAGACATGACTGAGCGACTTCACTTTCACTTTTCACTTTCACACATTGGAGAAGGAAATGGCAACCCACTCCAGTGTTCTTGCCTGGAGAATCCCAGGGACAGCGGAGCCTGGTCGGCTGCCGTCTATGGGGTCACACAGAGTCGGACACGACTGAAGTGACTTAGCAGCAGCAGCAGCAGCAGGCATTACTAAAGAGTAAACTATATAAATTTACAATGTAATGACGTATTAAAAACAAAAGTAATAAATACTCAAAAATTCATCATGTTCTAATTATTTTACTATGCTGTACTTGAAGTTATTTACATCTATTGTTACTGGTGAGGTGAAAATACTATTCCTATAAAAATTTCAGGGGACCAAGTTTGAACCTAAAGAGAGAAACCACAGAAGACTAAGATTCAGGGACCACACACTTATCGAGCTCTTATTTATATGCATGGTATTGTATAGTGTTCTTACCTGTATTAGCTTATTTTAATTCTCTGAGAAATTACATAAAACAGGTATCCATCACTTTCCAAACTCAAGAACCAAATAGAATTGGAGAGTGCGGACTACTTATATTTATCCCTTGTATACAGCAGAGGAAACAGAGAGGTTAAGAAACTTGTTTAGAGCTGCATAGCACTCCGCAACAGGACACTGTTCTGTGTTCCTCTGATTTGATAGAAAACTCCTTCCTCATGAGGACTGGTCTCCAAGCCCTCTTCCTGGCACTGTGCCCCAGTTCCTTACCCAAGGCTTCAGGCTCTTCTTTCTTCTTCGTCAAGGTGGTGCTCTGCGTGGGCTGGGCCTCCGGGCCTCCAGGCCCTGGAGGGAGCAGCTGGAAGGTGGGGTCCAACTCCAGAATCATCTGGTTGAGGCTCTCCAGTGAGAAGTCAATGTAGGAGTCAAGGTCCTCCCGAGTCCCTGAGACTTGCTCTGCTGGGGCCTGCAGGAGGCAGCTGGCATTGGCTCCAGCCTGTGGGGCTGGCTGGAGCCTGCCAGGGGGCCCCTTGCAGGGCATGGGGGCCATCAGGGCCTGCGCTCCCCAGCCTTCCGTGGTGTAGTAGGGACACTGCGGTGGCAGGCCGGGGCTGGGGGCTGGATGCAGGGCCCTCCTGGGTTCCTCACAGGGAGCCAAGCCGACTGCGGGGCCTCCTGCCAGCAGGGGGCTGGACATCACCTGTGACATGTTGAGGGCAGTGACTTGGTGGTTTACCTCTGGCTTCCAGCCAGACTCACATCCCACAATTGTCACTTGCCAACTGGGAGCTCCTGGGACCTGAAAGAAGGCAGGGGTGGGAACTGAGTAATTTCTGTAGATGAAACCTCTGATTCCCCTCCCCCTAAACAAAGGCATATTTATTCACTCATTTAAAAGCATGGCTGCTGCAGCCAGACTGCCTGGGGTTTGCATCCTGGCTCCACCACTTACTAGCTGTGCAACGTTGGGGAAGTTAATTAACTTCTCTGTGCCTCGGTTTCCTCATCTATAGAATGAGTTAATATTTATAATATACTTAGAACTTGCCTAGTACATAATAAGTAGTATGTAAGTGATGGATAAATAAAATAACCTCAATAGATGTTTGATGGCTACCTACTATGTTCCAGCCTTACTTTTAAAATAAATAATAGCTAAAATTCCAGATTCCCAGGAGGCGCTAGTGGTAAAGAACCCACCTGCCAATGCCGGAGATGTAAGAGACTCAGGTTAGATCCCTGTGTCGGTAAGATCCCCCAGAGGAGGGCATGGTAACCCACTACAGTTTTCTTGCCTGGGAAATCCCATGGACAGAGGAGCCTGGCAGGCTACAGTTCATGGGGTTGCAGAAAGTCAGACACAGCTGAAGTAACAGCACAGCACAGCTAATATTCATTGAGTAATTATATGTACCTAGGCTCTGATGTATAAAACCTTTTAAAATCCTCATAACAACTCTATGAAGTAGATGCTATTATTATTCCATTTTATAATGGGAGAACTGAGACACAAAGAGGTAAGTAACTTGCTCAAGGTCGTTAGGCCAGTGGGTGTCAGAGTAGGATCGGATCCCAGCTGTGTGATGTCAGGGCCCCTGCATTTAGCTGCTACTCAATGTGGTGGGCTGCAGTCCATGGGGTCGCTGTGAGTCAGACATGACTGAGCAACTTCACTTTCACACATTGGAGAAGGAAATGGCAACCCACTCCAGTGTTCTTGCCTGGAGAATCCCAGGGACGGGGGAGCCTGGTGGGCTGCCGTCTATGGGATCACACAGAGTCGGACACGACTGAAGTGACTTAGCAGCAGCAGCAGCAGCAGCAACGTGGGCCAGTTGGTGAAACAGACAGGCAAGCAGGTGAGCAATCACAACAGTGTCCTCAGGGAGGAGGGGAGTCAGAAGGGACTCAGTGGGCACAGGGAAGGGGAGAGGGGGGAGCCAGGGAGTGGGGGAGGCCAGGGAGGACTTCCTGGAGGAAGGGACATGTAAAGGGAGACAAGGACGAAAAAAATTTGGCTGGGCACACCAGGTGGGGGTGAGGAGGCAGGTGTATTCAGAGGCCTGATGGACCGAGGAGATCATAAGACGTTATTGAGCATCTGGGAAACAGAACCTAGAGTGAATGGAGGGGAAGTTGGGGTTGGGAAGGCAGGCTGGGCAGACCCTGCAGAGCCTTGCAGGCTGGGTTTGGTATTGCTGACTCAACCCTGAGGGCAATGGAGAGCCACAGAATAGTTCAGAGTTTAGGAGTGACATCATCAGATGATATTCACTCCCTGGGGGCTCATCTGGGAAAGAGATGTCCCAAGCTTCCTGACTGTGGGAAGTTCTTCCCGTTGTTTAGTCTTAATGCTACATGATAGCAGTTTCTTAGGAGGTAAGAGGTTCCAAAACAGAGGCTGCCAAGAAAACTGTAAGGAGCTGGGACATGCTGGTTGTGCTACAACTGCCTGCCCTGAGCCTCACCTTCCCCCTGCTCCTAGCACTCCCTAACTCCACTTTTCTCTTTTTCCAAGATACCTCTATTACATTCTGCTTTAGAGTTAGACCTCAGTCTTGGAAAAGTCATTGAGACCAGTCTGGGGCAAACAAAATGAATGCAGACTTCGGAGTCTAGAGATTTGAATTCAAACCCCAGTTCAAACAGTTCCTTAAGGAGCCACTCTGACCCTCAGTTTCCTCATCTGTGAGATGGGAATAAGAATTCCTGCTATATATCCTCCCAGAAGGTGGTGTGGAACCAGTGAGATACTGCTTGTGAAAGCTATTGGACAATTCTAAATACAACTTAGAAATCAGGGCTTATATAGAATATAATGCCTTCATAATAATAAATAAAAATAGCTCCCATTTACTGAGCACTCACCATGTGTCAAGCACTGACTTTCCCTATGATAACTCTTCTAATCCTCTCATAACCCTAGGAAGTACTGCACCCTTATTACCAGTCCATTTTATGGATGAAGATACTGAGATTCAGAGAGGTTAAGAAATCTGTGTCGGCTACACATCCAGAAAAGTGGTAGAGCTGGGTTTTAAATTCAGGCCTGGACTTTAGACCTTTAACTCCTTATATCATATGGAGTTCAAATGCAGAGAAACACCTGAGGTCCAGAGAGGGATTGTGAGTTGCCCAAGGCTCCTGCTAGACCTGCTGCCAGACTTCTCTTTGGCCAGATCCTGGAGAGGGCAGGCACATGTTAGGCTCGGGAAGCGTGTCTATAAATGGCAGTGAAAGGGAACAAGGAATGGGCCTTCAAGCTCCTTTCTGGGGGCAGCTAAGGACATGGAGCTTTGGCTCCAAGCGCCCTGGGTTTGTCAGGGCAGGATCTCTGCACACCCTGCAGGTTATTTTGGCTGTGCTTCAAAGAGGACCTGGGGTTATGGTCTCTGGGGAATGCCCTGGGTACCTGGTTCCTCCCCCAGGACTAGGATCCAGGATGTCTGCCTACTGATTTGGAATCTGCTTTTATGCCACCCTGGGCAAGTGTCTGTTCCTCTCTGGGCCTCAGTTGTCCCATCTGTATAATGGGAATGCAATCATAACAGACACTTAAAATGTACTCATTTTGTTTTGTCAATGGTTCTTTGAAGAAGGTACTCTTACAGTGGGGCTGGAGAGGTTCAGGGACTTGCCTGAGGTCATACAACTCACAGCACCCATAGTGGAACTGGGATGTGAACCCAGGTGATCTTGGCTCCCAGTCCCACACTCCATGCCACTGTTTCATAGATTTAAGATCCATTTCACCTCTCTCCGCCCCTTCTGGGAGTCTAGAACCCAGTGGGACAGGCCTGAGATTGAGCAAAGTTTAGGCAGCCCCTGGGGATTTTCTTTAAGTCTTCTCACTTTTGACACTTCCCAAAGCACCACCAGACCTCCCAGGGCAGGGGCTGGTCTCACTCCTTTATTCCTGGACACTCTTTCTTCTGTCCCCACCAGCACACGTCTCTAGCTCTTTCCTTCCTGCTCGAAAGGTGAGGGGAGGACCCCTGGGCTCAGCACTCTGTGTGTGCATGTTGGGGGGCACACAACCAACTGGAGGGCTCCAGCCAACTTAGTCTTATTTATAGGTCCTGCCCATCCATGGGACTCAGATCTTCTTTGTTCCCAAGGGCTCTGGAGGCAGGGGGATCCTGATTCCTGGGCAAATCCCCTTGTCAGTTTCATTGCCAGCTTCTTCTCCTGACTCACTCTTTCCCTCCTATGAGCCCAGGGCAGTGGAGGGAGAGGATGGCAGAGGGGAGGACAAGTGTCCCCAAGAGTGCCTCACTAGCCCAATCCCCTCCCCACCCCCCTGCTGGAAGAGTGGCTTCTGATTGTCCCGTGGTCCCCGCTACCCAGACCCAGTGAAGCAGACCTGGGACAGTAGACAGGGATCTGAAGAGCTGGTGAAGGCCTTTCCCTACCCCTGCTCTGCTCACCCTCTCCCTCCCACTCCAGGATTCCTGGTGGCCTCTGAATGACCCAGAACGGGTCGGTTGGCGGGGGTGGGGGGGTGATGGCCAGGCCCTGAGGGCTCTGGGCTGGCGGGCAGGAGGCTAGGTTTTGGGTCCATTCCCTTCCCAAGTCTTCAGGACCCTGGGCAAACCCCTTCCCCTCCCTAGACCCTGGTTCGCTCATCTGTACACTGAGGGCTACAGATTTAGTTCCCTCAACATGCAAAACTTGAGTCTGTGGTCCTGGGATCATCTTATCTGTCTCCACCTTCACTCTGAGCCCCAGGAGAGGAGAAAAACTGGGGACGAGGGCTGGCTGAAGGTGCTGAGCCTCCTCCTCTTTTCTCCTTGAAGAATAAAGGCACCTACCTGGTGTCCCGGGAGAGCAAGACGTTCCTTCCTTCACTCTTGGCTCCTGGGACAGACAAAGTGAGGCTGTTGGTCAGAGCCCAGGTGAGGAGTAAAGGGAGGTGCCCTTCACCTCCAGCCCCGCCTTAAGAGCAGACGGCCAACCCCGCCCTCCCTCTTCCCCGCCAGCCTGACAGCCCACAGGCCCCACCCGCCTGTCTGGACCAGCTCAGGTGGGGCTGGCACAGGCAGGGAAGGGAAGCCTGGCCTTGGTGGGCACTGGAGCCTGGTGTGTGAGTGTGTGTGAGAGGTTCTTAAGCATCCCATTTCCTCCCTGGGCGCTGAGTGCTCAGAGGAGCCTCTGCTTGGACAGGGGCTTCTTAGAACCAAGTGTAATGTAGGGTTGGTTGGCAGAGCTAGCAGAGAGTGAAGCCTTGGCTTTGGGGGAGCAAGATGCCAAAGGGCAGGAGATCACCTTCCCACAGGCCCCTTCTGTGCTCTCTGAGCTGGGTCATACTGCGACAGGTACCGGGTAGGGGCCTGCTGGGACTCAGGCTGGGCACAGATCTTGTCTTTTTTTCTAACTCCATGAGAAAAGGCTCTGCGTGTCTGCAGGGCTTTGAGAAGGGGCTCAGCGCTATGATGGTCTTCATTCATTCATGGGCTATTCCTCTGCACGTTCTGGTGGAAGTTCCATGTGGGAGTGATGGCAGAAAGTCCAAAAGTCCAGACATTCCCTCTCCCTGGCTCCAGCTCCCTTCCTGTTCTGTGCCAGGGATCCCAGAGTGTGGTGGGGGGCATTCAGACTTTGTGGGGGAAGGGGCACTGTGGTAAAGCCAAGTCCCCTCTGGGCAGGTTGGTCGGAAGCTAAGGAGCTGGCACACTCTCCAGCCCAGGGACTCAGGGTGACCCCAGCAGGGGCTTATCTTAGGGGTGGGTGGGTGGGAGAGCTGCCCAGTGCCCCCGTGATGCTCAGTAGAAGGGCTTCAGGACTTAAAGTCTTTGATATTCTGTGGCTTCACGGAGGCATCATGGCCTGTGTCGAGGGAGGCCAGGAAGCACAGCTGAGCATAGCAGTGAAAGGTGATCACTGAAAGACACTGAAAGGCGTCTCTGGAAGTTCATGCAGCCAGCAGCCTGTGGCTTGGTGAGCAGTTGTGTCTTTGAATGAAGAAAATGATGCCCCTCCCTTGGGGTGCGTGCAGCTGCAAGCCAACATGCACTGCCCACAGCAGCCTTATTCATGGGCAGTCAGCCGCTGAGATTCTCAGGGGGAAGGTACAGGTTATGGGGTGGGAGGCAGAGCGTCAGGCCAGGATTGGAGTGGATCTCTATTGGCCCTAGCTGTGTTCCTGGGGGCTGGCACCAAGGGCAGTTTTAGCAGTGGTTCTTCAGACCTGGGAGCCCTAGGCTTATGACCCTGTGCCTGAGGGTTACAATCTTTCTTGGCAGATTTGACCTTCTTGGTTCACGTTTGGCTGTTCCCTTTACCTTGAGCCAGTCTCAGGAACACTGATTCCAGCCTCAGCCTCCCCACAGACCTTGTGCATCCACACCTTCCTGCCTCTGCCTAATCTCCCAGCTCACTCTGCTACCACCACGTTCCTCTGACATCATCAGCCTTTCTGCATCTATGGATATGACCGTGTGATTTTTTTTTTTCCCTCTCTAACTTGTTGATGTGATGGAGTACATTAACTGATTTTTGAATACTGAACCAGCCTTGCATACCTGGGATGCATCCCACTTGGTTGTGCTGCATAATTTTTTATACATCATAGAACTCAATGTGCTAGTATTTTGTTGAGGATGTTTGCACCTATGCTTATGAAAGATATTGATCTGTGGTTTCCCTGTAAAGTCTCAGTCTGGTTTTGGTATTTGGGTGATGTTGGCCTCCGAATTAGCTAGTATTCTCTTTGCTTCTAGCTTCTGAAGGAGACTATAGAGAATTGGTATAATTTCTTTCTTAAATATTTGGTAGAATTCACCAGTGAACCCATCTGGGCCTGATGCTTTCAGTTTTGGAAGATTATTTGTAGACACAGGCCTATTCACAGTATTTCTTTCCAACATCAACATATAGCATTTTCCTGGCTGCTGGGGGGGAACTTGGTCTACACCTGTGCTTCCGAGAGAAGGGATTCCAAGTATGTATTTTGATGGATCCTGAACTCTGCTCACTAAAGAAGACGGAAAAACCAATCAAACAAAAAATGTAGTTTCCTACAGGGCTTTTTTTTTTCTTGTCAAGAATCCATTCAAAATATGTATTCATTCAAGATACATTTATTGACTGCTTTGATGTTAGGCACTGGGATACCAAGATGAATGGGACAAGATTCCCGTTCCCACGGAGCATACAGTCTATGTATGCTCTGTGGAAGCATGGAAGTTCGGTTCAGTTCAGCTCAGTCGCTCAGTCATGTTTGATTCTTTGCAATCCCGTGGACTACTGCACTCCAGGCCTCCCTGTCCATCACCGTCTCCTGGAGATTGCTCAAACTCATGTCCACTGAGTCAGTGATTCCATCCAACCATCTCATCCTCTGTCTTCCCCTTCTCCTCCTGCCCTCAATCTTTCCGAGCATCAGGGTCTTTTCCAGTGAATCAGTTCTTTGCATCAGATGGCCAAGCTGAGTTTCAGCTTCAGCATCAGTCCTTTCAGTGAACATTCAGCACTCATTTCCTTCAGGATGGACTGGTTAGATCTCCTTGCAGTCCAAGAGAAGGGAGACTCATAGGCAAATAAGGCCCAGATTCCAGGCTGCTGCTTGCCTAGAGCCCTACAAAGGAGGGGAAATGCACCATCCTCTATGGTAACCATCAGTCACGTGTGGATGAAGAATGTGCCCAGTCTATACTGAGACATGTCATTAGTGTGAAGGGCTTCCCAGGTGGCGCCAGTGGTAAAGAATTCACCTGCCAATGCAGGAGATGCACGAGATGTGGTTTCCTGGGTTGGGAAGATCCACTGGAGTAGGTAATGGCAACCCACTTCAGTATTCTTGCCTAGAAAAAATTCCATGGACAGAGGAGCCTGGTGGGCTACAATTCACGGGGTCAGAAAGAGTCGGACGTGACCTTACACACATATATAGATGGGAAATACAATTTAGATTTCAAAGACTTAGTTTGAAGAACGTAAATATCTCATTGGCGCTTTTTCTCTTGATAACATATTGATAATATTTTGTAGATGTTGGGGTAAATAAAATAAACCAGCAAAGTTAATTTGACCTGTTTCTTTTCACTTTTTGAGATGTACTTTATTAGTTTCCCAGGCTTCCCTTGTGGCTCAGCTGGTAAAGAATCCGCTTGCAATGCGGGAGACCTGAGTTCGATCCCTGGGTTGGGAAGATCCCCTGGAGAAGGGAAAGGCTACCCACTCCAGTATTCTGGCCTGGAGAACTCTATGGATTGTATATAGTCCATGGGGTCGCAAAGAGTTGGACGCGACTGAGTGACTTTCACTTCACTTCACTTATTAGTTTCCCAAGGCTGTTGTAACAAATTTCCACAAACCGAGTGGCTTAAAATACCAAAAGGTAGTCATTCACAGTCTGGAGACTAGAGGCTGCATTTTGGGTTGTTGGGAAGAACTCGTTCCTTGCCTCTTGCAGCTTCTAGTGGCTGCCCTGGAATTCCTGGGCTATGGCCACGTTCTTCAATCTCTGCCTTATCTTGTCTTGGCTGTCTTCTCTGTCTGTGTTATCTTTTGCGGGGGTTGCACTGGGTCTTCACTGCTGCACATGGGCTTTCTCTGGTTGCAGAGCAAGGGCTCTTCTCTAGTTGTGGTGCAGGGTTTCTCAGTGCGGCAGCTTCTTTTGTCTGCTTGCACCAGCTCTAGGGTGTGTGGGCTTCAGTAGTTGTGGTTCATGGGCCCTAGAGCGCATGTGCAGTAGTTGTGCCCCATGGGCTTAGTTGATCCCATGTGGGATCTTCCTTGACTAGGCAGGTGGATTCTTAACCACTGGACCACCAGGGAAGTCCGTGTCTGTGTTATCTTTTGCCTCTGTTTTATAAAGACCCTTATGATAGCATTTAGGGACGCCCCCTAGATAATCCAGGGTAATCTGTCTGTGAAATCCTTAATTACATCTGCAAAGATCCTTTTTCCAAATAAGGTAACATTGGAAAGTTCCAGGAGTTAAGACTTGATATTTTGAGGGTGGCCATTATTCAATCTCTATGTGTGCCTGCTGGAAAGTTTAGAATTACATATGTGACTTGATTATATTTCTGTCTGACAGTTGCAGGCTAGAGTAACTCCTGACTCCTGGAGCCAGAGAAAACATCTCAGACTCAGAAGGACATTCAAAGTGGAGGGGGATGGTGAGTAACTTGGGCGAGGTAGGAGAGGTGAGAAAGCCTGGGGTGCTCCTGGACCTTTGGGGTGTTTTCTGTAGCTGGAACTCAGCATGAGGGTGCAAAGAACGCTGGGAGAAAAATCTGGAGAGACGATGTGTATACAGCATTGACCTCTGCCCACACTCTTCTCCTAGTGAGCCTTGCTTAGCTGGAGAGGCTGGCCACTGACCACTGCGTTCCTCAGACTCTGTTGCTGCTAGAGTTTTAGTTAGGAAACAGGTCTGTCAATAAAATGGACTTGGAAACATGACTCATCGCTCAGCATGGTTATGGAGGCACTGATTTAGGGGGCAGTTGTCTTCTAGCATCCAGTGTCCAGCTTTGTGGGTATGGAGAAGTTGTTGCTCAAATGGCCTCCTGACCCCTGAATCAGTTAGGTGATGGTTCTTGAAACCAACAGAACTTCTCGGGTGGCTCCAGATTCCTTACCTTCCTGATAGCGTCAGAGGAGGCACTTGCTTCTTAGGGTGGGTCCCAAGTTTGTCTTTGGAGTCATTTATGCAGGTGTAGCCTGTTCCTCTAGCCCTTCTGATGAGTTTATCAGCATGGTATTACCTGCATGACATTCCTTTCTGCTTAATTTAGCTAGTGTGGTTTCTGTTTCTTGCTGCTGAGTGATGCAGGTGGGTTGGTGCAGGGGGTCAAGGGCATGGCGGTTGCCCTAAGCAATCTGTCTTTTCTGTTGTGGACAATGGAGATACAGGAAATGCTTTAAAGCAGAACAGGAGCAGGGAGGGAAAGCTGTGAGCATCTTTGTGCCCGAGAAAGATCTCCTTGCTTCAGGGAGGTGCTGAACCCCTTGAGAGGGTAGCTGAGGAGCAGGCCTTACTTTTCTCTGGGACTGTCCCTTCTCTGGGGTCAAGACAGGTGCCAAAGATTTAAGAGGGCTGTTCTTTGCTACAGTGGGGACAGAAAAGTGACCTAGCCTCTAGAACATTCCAGGCCTTATTTGCAGCAGGCAAGACTGAAATGAATAGCAGGAAGGGCTTCTCAACAGAGACATTAGTGAGATTTTGGTAACTAAAGTAGCTAAACCAGGCTCTGCGTGAAGAGCCAGAAAGAGCAGAGCAAGGAAAAGGCTGTACCTGGCACTCTGGATGCTCGAATTTATTCTCAGTCTCTGCTGCCAATTAGTTGTGATGTCAGAGCTAGATGGGCCCCTTGGGCGCTGCCATCACCCTGAACTTAAACTTTATAATTCCTATGTCATCAGTAAAAAATGTTGAGCAGGCCTCCCTGATATCTATTTGTTTATAAATTATTTTCATAGAACTTAATAAATTATAAACATAAAGTATATGCATAAAATACATTAGCATATACATTATAAAATATATTATAAAATATGCACACTATACACATACGAATAAACTAGACATTATGCATATTATTGTATGCACATTATAAAGCCACATAACTAGAAATGAAAGAGGTAATAAATAAAAACAGTTTTAAAAAATAATTTTTATGGCATTTCATTTCATAATGGTCTAAAATCCCTTTTTGCTCTCCGTAATGAGAGCAACGCTATTGAATATCCTTCTTTATTTTTGAAAATCCTAGTTTCATACTCTGTGGGACAGTGACTTGAATGTCTGGTACTAAATTCAGTTTATTTCAATATTCAGTTTTAAAGGCTGTCAGAGCTGAAAAGAAGGCTTCATGAAGATACCTAGATCCAGACGGACGAGGTGCATTGTGGGCTCTGCTCATTAAACTGTGACATTCATTTTTCAGTTTTCAATGCCATCCACCAATTATGCAAAGGTTTTGTTCAAAATTGACTTTCAAATTTCCATCCTCTCTCATGTCAATCAGTTCTTCGTGCAAAGAAATTGGAATATGTTGCATTTTAATACTTTCACAAATGGATTTTAAACCCACTCAAACTCATTTTAAAGCAAGTTAAAAATTCCTTTTTTGTTTTCTTTGAAGGGTGGATGTGAAAGATCTTGGGAACACATGAGGTTTTCGGCAATAAAATCAAGTAACAATGGGAACACTTTCCAATTTTATTTCTAAATGTTCTCTCATACTATAGTCCTTCCAAAAAAAAATTACTTCTTTAGCAACTGTTTAAACTTCACCTTTGTCCTCATGAAAAGAGATTTCACTTTTGGAAATCTTCACTGGAGCACTCAATACGCAATCCTTGTCTCTCCTTCTTGAAATGTCAAATGAAATCATGTCCTGGGATCAGCAGGAAGTGCTCCTGTTTTCTTGCTGTTTCTTTGCAGAAATCTTTATAGGCCACTTATCCTTTTTTTAAAAAAATTCTTTTTTGAAATTTTTATTTATTTGGCTGCCCCAGGTCTTAGTTGCAGCACGTGGGATCTTTGTTGCCTGCTGCATGCAGTATTTTAGTTGCAGCTTGGGGGATCTAGTTCCCTGACCAAGGACTGAACCTGTGCTCCCTGCAGTGGAAGTGAGAAGCTCTTCTACTGGACCGCCAGGGAAGTCCCAGTTTAGTTTGAATCAGACATTACGATCTGTGCATTCCACTGAACTGAGCTTATGTGAACGGCAACATGTCACAATAGGTCAGAAGTTGAGCAATAGAGTGAGGTTGCCGTCCTCAAGTTCTCTGCCTAATGGACATGTCTCCAACCAGACATTGACTAATGACATGATTGGCCTAAATAGACCGAGTGGGGGTGCCTGGGCCAACTTTCATGTTAAATATTAGTAGAGCTGAATTCTTTTCTTTCTTTTTAGATATAAATACATGTGGACGCATGTATGTTGAATTCTAAGATTTTCTTCCCACATACCCATGGATCAGTCTGTTACCTTGTGGGGTAGGTGGTCAGGTCTCCCTGGACTGATGGCTCAGCTTGGGCTGGGAGTGGGTAATAAGAGAGTCAGAGGGGGTAGTAAGAGACTTAGGTCCTTGCTTTCCTGGGCCTCCCTCCAACGCCCACAGAGGCAGAGTGGTTACTGCAGCCCCAACCCCATTGCACCGGGTCCTGCCATCTCAGGAATACCTATCTTCCTGGGGCCTGGGGATGGGACCTCGGCATCTGCTCTACATTGCTCTCTGGGGAGCGCACTGGGTGGGCCCCAGAGTAGGTGTGAACAAGCTTCTGATCATAACACCCTTTTCCTTTCCCACCCTTTCCTCTCTCGTGACAGAGTCTGCATCAGTCTGACCAGAGCTAAGTCATGTGTCTTCTCTAGACCAAATATTTTATCCTTGACTTTGGGACACAATTTGGTGATTCTTACGCCTTAGGGTTAAAGCAAACGTGCATGCTTACTCCCTCAGTTGTGTCCAACTCTTGGCAACCCCATGGACTACAGCCTGCCAGGCTCCTCTGTCCATGGGATTCTCCAGGCAAGAATACTGGAGTGGGTTGCCATGCCCTCCTCCACGGGATCTTCCCGAACCAGGGTTTGAACCCGCATCTCCTGTGTCTCCTACATTGCAGGTGGATTATTTACCACTAGTGCCATCAGTATCCAAACCCAGACAGCCCCGGGGGCTTGCCAACCTCAGGCCTGCCCATCTTCCTGGGCGGGGGGGAGCGGAGTGGGGTTACTCCTGGGGACATCAGTTCCTGTGTCCTACTCCTGGCCAGGGTAGCAATGACCAAGCTGCTGGACTATCTGTCCAGGGCCTGGCCTGGAGAGGGGGTCCCTGGCCAGCTCGGGGAGGAGGGGGGCTGCTGCTGGTGATCCTACATAGCCCTAGGCCCAAGGTGAGCTCATCAGAAGAGCAAGGCCTCCTGCTGAGCCTAGCAGGTGACTAAGAGGATGCTCTGTGCTCTCACAACTCCCCAATTTCTACTGGCGTGCCCATTCTGTCTTTACTTCTTGAGCTTAGCTCTGTGGTCACTGACAGCACCAGGCAGCCTTTGACATACAGCACCTTTGGAGCCCCGTGCGGCCAAAGGGCGTGGCATTCAGGGCCACACCCCTGTATCCTTCAAATTCAATTCCTTTCCTTCCTGGGCACTTAGTGACACGACAGTTCCCAATCTCCCCTGCAGGCAGTCAGAGCCATGGGCTGAGTTCTGGTCAGTGGAATGTAGCTGAAGAAATGTAAACCATTCCACGTCCTGGACTGACCTCACTCTCTTCCCTGTCCCGTGGCCGGGTGTGGAGGACCCAGGGGAGGATGGCAAGGCCTTCCCTACAGTGGGCTGGAAGGGGCTGAGTCCCTGCAGAACTACAAGGAGCAGAGTCTATGCCCATTGCACCTGTGTGAGAAAGACAATCTTTATACGTGAAGTCACAGAAACACGAGTGGGTTCTGCAGTGGCAGCCCAATTAACAGTGTCTGACCCCAGATAAGAAGTCAGGGAGCTTGAATTTTTTTTTTTTTCTGGCACTGCAAGGCTTGTGGGATTTTAGTCCCCCCATTAGAGATTGAACATGGGCCTGTGGCAGTGAAAATGCAGAGTCATAACCACTTTAAGAATTCCCAAATTCATTAAGATTTTCTTTTTTAATTAAAAAAGAAAAAAAATCTTTTGATTGTGTCACCTGGCATGTGGGAACTTAGTTCCCTGATTAGGAATCAAACCCGTACCCCTTGCCTTGGCAGCATGAACTCTTAACCAGGGAGGTCCCTTGAATTCTTTAAGATTTTTTTACTGTGGGAGTTACAAGTTTAGTCTCTGGAGGTAAACTCCCAGTTTCTCCCATAGATGGGCCATGAGATTCTGGGAAAATTCATGGATGTCCCTGTGCCCCAGTTTCCTCACCTGTGAGTGTGGGCACATTGCAGGGTGTTTGGAAGGTATGGACGGTGATGGGCACACTAGGTTTGTTGGCCCTGCTGTATTGTGAGGGATCCTCCAAGGCAGGGTTGGCATTGGATTCATCTCTCTGGGTCCCTGCTGGGCCTGGCACAGTGGCAATGTCTGATGGGCCCTGCCCAGGTGGCTCCTGGTCTTATGGGTGACTAGAGGACTAGAGCTCTCAGCTGTACCCCAAGGCAGGCTGAGATGTGCCATAGAAGACAGGTACTAGCAAAGTGCTGTCTGTGCGTACATACTTAGTCGCTCAGTTACGTCCGACTCTTTGTGTTGCTTTGGACTGTAGCCCACCAGATTCCTCTGTCTATGGGATTTTTCAGGCAAGAATGCTAGAGTGGGTTGCCATCTCCTCTTCAGGAGATCTTCCTGAATCCAGGATTGAACCTGTGCCTCCTGCGTTGCAGGTGGATTATGCTCTGAGCAATCAGGGAGGCCCTAAAGGGCTCTCTGGGGGAGATTAATTCTGCCTGAGGCTCTAGTTGAAGATTTCATGAGGGAGGTAGCATTTCATCAGGCCCTTGAAGGAGAAAGGATCATAATCGGACCATAGACATGGGCCATGCTTGCTCTAGGTTAAGCAAAGTTCTGGTGAGTTAAATCCTGAGGTAGAAAAAAGCTGGACATGTGTGGCTGGAATAGGCACCTCTAACATTTTCAAGGCCAGGGGGAAGATTTCAACGGAGGCAGTGGTAGGCAGATTTCTGAACAGGCCCCTATCCCAAGACCCCATCCCCTGGTTCAGTTCAGTTCAGTCACTCAGTCGTGTCCGACTCTGTGACCCCATGGACTGCCACATGCCAGGCCTCTCTGTTCATCACCAACTCCTGGAACTTGCCCAAACCCATGTCCATCGAGTCGGTGATGGACATCCAACCATCTCATCCTCTGTCTTCCCCTTTTCCTCCTGCCTTCAATCTTTCCCAGCATCAGGGTCTTTTCCAATGAGTCAGTTCTTCCCATCAGGTGGCCAAAGTATTGTAGTTTCAGCTTTAGCATTAATCCTTCCAATGAATATTCAAGACTGATTTCGTTTAGGATTGACTTGTTTGATCTCTTTGCAGTCCAAGGGACTCTCAAGAGTCTTCTCCAACACCACAGTTCAAAAGAATCAATTCTTTGGCGCTCAGCTTTCTTTATAGGCCAACTCTCACATCCATACATGACCACTGGAAAAACTATAGCTTTGACTAGACAGACCTTTGCTGGCAAAGTAATGTCTCTGCTTTTTAATATTCCGTGGTTACTCAGTCAAATACCAATCTAGGACTTCCATGAAGGAATTGTGCAGATATAAAGTCCCAAGTCAGTTGGCCTTAAAACTCGGAGATTAATTAGATGGATCTGACCAAATTGGATGAGCCCTTTGTAAGGACAGTGTTTTCTCCTTTCTGGTAGTCGATAGGAAGTTAGGGAGATTCAAAGCACATGAAGGATTTCACTCAAGAGCATCTCTCAGCTGACAGCCAGCAGGGAAATGGGAACCTCAGTCCTACAACCACATGGAACTGGATTCTGCCAACAATCGGAACAAGTCTGGGAGTGGATTCTTCCCCAGAACCTCCCAATAAGAGCTCATGTTGATTTTGGCTTTGTGGAGGCAGAGAACCCAGTCGAACCCCCACAGACTTCTGGCCGCTGAGCTGTGAGTTAATAAATGGGTGTTTTTGCCACTCAGTCTGTGGTCAATTGTTATACAGCAACAGAAGACAAATACAGACGATGAATACCACAATCTAAATATTCCAAAGCCAAAAGTCAAACTTACAGACTGTTAATCAAATACTGTCTACCCATCTATCTTGACATACATACCTTCATAATGACCTTGAAGGCCAGGGTCAAGCTTGTAATTATCTGATGACTTGAAATTCTGTGCCAGCAGGTAGCTGTCCTCAGAGGGCTGGCCCCTGGGTTCCAGACCCTGGTCTGTGGTCTGAACCCTCTTCTCTTGTCATTCCTGGCTCCATCCAGCACCAGGAGGGGTGGGGAGGCTTGGCTGGATGAGCTAAATTCCATTAACTCCCTTGCAAACAGCTGTCCCTTGCCTGCCCCTGGGGCCCAGGGTGTGGTTTGCCTTTGGGAAAGGGAACCTGAAGAAATCTCAGGGCAGTTTAGGCAGGAAATGCGAATGCCCTTGGTGTGCCAAGTGTGGTCTAGAAGGGAGGCTGTGATTCTGGTGGGAACATCCACTAGAACCTTCTGACTTCTCCTTCCCCCAGGGTGGCCAGAGAAGGCTTGCTCTACAGCTGGGGACCCAGGGCAAGGGCCTTTCTTGTCTCCTTTTAGTGTGTTAAAATACATATAAAGTGTACCATGAGTGACATTTGATATATTCACAATGTTGTGCAGTCACACCCTCTATTTCCAGAACTCTTTCATTACCCCAAAAGGAAACTTCCAGACCCATTAAGCAGCCATTCCCTATTCCTCCCTCCCCCAGGGTCTGGCCACCACTAAACTGTGCTCTGTCTCTATAGATTTACCTATTTTGGATATTTGTTATAAATGGAATCATACATTACATGGTCTTTTGTGACTGGCTTCTTTCAATTACCATAATGATTTCAAGGTTCATCCATATGGTTGCAGGAGTCAGCACTTCACGCCTTTCTATGGCCGAATTATATCCCATTGCATGGATAGACCACATGTACAGGGGCCTTTCCGCCAGGATCCAAGATGGTAATGGGCTGGTGGTTAGGGCAAGTCAGCTGGTCATTCTGCCTCTTTGTTTATTTCTGCTCTGTGACTCTTGGGGTCTGTCACTCTAGAATATGCTGTTGGGGCCTGGGGACCCAGGGAGACAGCCAGTCTCACCACCTCCCCTTGTCTTTGCAACCTGATCCCAAAATTCCGTCCCGTGGTGGTGCCGGCAGCAGACACAGCTGGTGCGGCCCTATCTGGGGAGGATGCTCTTGTTTCGGGGTTTCCAGTTGTCTCTGGTCAGGGGTCCCCAGCTGAACCCAGCAAAAGCCAGAGCCCTTCTCTGGTGACAGTTCTGAGGTCACACAGGGTGGGGCGGTGGCTGGTGGGGGCAGGGGCACCCGGCCTCGGGAGCTAGGGTTGCTCAACCCTGGGGCATGGAAGGCAGTGGGAGTCCAGCCTGGCACCAGGCGAGTTCGGCCCCATGCCCAAGGAGACGCTTGGATCTTCACTTGCAGGGCCTATTTTCCAGAGAAATTTAATTCCTCATTGTTTGTTCTCTGGTCCGCAGACGCCTCAGCTGAGGAAACCACGAGAATCTCATTTGAAAAAGAATTTGGCCCCTGGAGACCCCTCCCCATTTGCCGATGGGAGGGGGCCAAAACTTTGGTTGCCACCACCAGCAAACCCCAAACCACAGGAATGTGCTGGGGTCACCTGGGGACAGAGGGAGGTTGGCTGGATAATGGGTGGGCAGTGAGCCAGTGAGCCGTGTCATGCAGGGGTCTGCTGTTTTCTGACAGGCATCCTGGGCTTGGAGGCCCGGGACCTCGGTGTGGATCCAGGCCCTGCCACTCTGGTCTGGGCTTTTGGGTGGTCATGTCTGTGGCTGACCACACTCACCTGGCCGCTCGGGGCCTCTGCCAGCTGTGGGCAAGGAGCTGAACTAGGCGAGGGAGGCCACAGATGAGCCTGGAGGCGAGGCAGGGAGGGAAGGAGGTGAGCTGGTCTTGGGCTCTGCAGGCTAAACTGGGAGACACCCGCACCCACAGGCGCCTTCTGGAACCAGAAGAAGGGAACCACATCTATTAAGGCACCAGTTGGGGTCTAGCAGTGTGGCAGACACTTTATATCCTTCACGACATTTCTCTTCTCAGCAACCTTGTGGAGCGTCTGCCTTTCCTCTCTTTTACACACAAGGAAACTATGGGAGGCAAAGAGACGCACCTAGGCCCACAGGGACCCAGGGCAGAGGCTCAGAGGGCAGCCGTCCCTGAACTCTGTGTGCTTTCCACATCATGTCACTGGTCCCTTTCTGGGCCCTCAGACTTGTTTCTTGAGGGGATTATAGTCCAAATTATAGTACATATATTTTTTTTGAAAATTTTTTTTTTTTGGTCAGACCACACAGTGTGTGAGATCTTAGTTCTCTGACCAAGAATTGAACCTGTACCCTCGGCAGTTAAAGTGCAACATCCTAACCACTGGACCACCAGGGAATTCCCAAAATCACAGTGTTTTTGAGTTGGACTTTACCTGCTTCAGGCCTCCCACATTGGCTCAGGGGTAAAGAACCCACTTGCAATGCAGGAGCCGCAGGAGACATGGGTTTGATCCCTGGGTCAGGGAGATCCTCTGGAGAAGGGCATGGCAACTCCCTCCAGTATTTCTGCCTGGAGAATACCGTGGACAGAGGAGCCTGGTGGGCTACAGTTCATGGGGTTGCAAAGATCAGCCAAAACTGAAGCACGCACAGACCTGTTTCAAGCTGCCACTTTACAGATGGGCAAATTGAAGCCCAGGGAGGGGAGACAACTTGTCCTGAGTTCCCCACCAGAAGGCAGAGCTATCCCCCAGTGCTCACTAACCATTTGGCCCATGTGGGTAGAGCTCAGAGGCCCTGAAGCCAAGACTATAGTGTCTGGTGGGACAGAAACTCCTTGCACTGCTCAGGTTCAAAGCCTGTCTGTTGGTCTGATCCTGCCTCTGGTACTGAGAGAGTGTGGCTGGCTTGGTGCATCCTGTCACCACTGTTGTGACGAGTCTGGGTCCTGCTGACAAGGTTCAGCCCTGTGTAGGGAGATGAAGGGCACTTTATGCTGTTTCATCTTAAAAGGTCTGTGTCACCTGGGTTGACACAAGGGTGGGAGACAGTCCAGTTTCTGTTCAGTAATGTCACCTGAGCCTGGTCATTTGATTGGTTGACCAATATTTATGGGGGGTTTTCTGGGAGCAGTCTGCGTGCTAAGAGTTGGAGAAAACAAAGATGAAATTTTATTTCCCTGCCCTCAAGGAGCTCACGGGGGAAGCAGGTCTGTGGTTGACAATGATGATTTCACTATTTCATGGTGTTCTTGCTCTGAAGGAGGATGTGTAAGTTACCGTGGGATCGTGGCGGAAACCAGGGTGGGCTTTCTGGAGGAGGCAGAGTTGAGCTGAGACTGAAAGGATTATTAGCCCAGACGGACAAAGCAAAGGATGTTGAGTTTAGAGAGTTGGTTTAGTGAGTGCAAAGGAATGGCTATGTGTCAAGGGAATTAGGAATAATGTAGTTGGAGCATATGAGTTGGGGTGGCAGTCATGGTGGTGTGGGACTTGAGACTGACTAGGTGGGATGGGAAAGCCTTTATACCGCACAGAGGTGTTTGACTTCGTCCTCAGGGCAGTGGGGGAGGCAGCAAGGATTTCCATCGGGGACAGACCCAGCCAGATCTGTGTTTTGGAAAGTTGGCCTGGGCTGCATTAAGGGTGGCCCGATGGGGTTGTGAAAGGTAGCCAGAGCGCCTATGTGGGGATCTGGGTGAAAGGGGTGAGGCATCCTCAGCCTGGGAGGGATGGAGAGGACCAAGGAGTGATAGGGTTGAGGGACTGGTTGTGGGCAGTTGGTGGTGGGGGAGCTGGTTTCTGGCTTGCGTGACTGGGATTCCATTCATCTCAATAGGGAAACTGAGGTTTGCAGGTGGGGATGGAGAGTCATATGAATTGTTTAGAATCTGAAGATTTGAGGGGCCTGTAGGACATCCAAAGGGAGATGTCTGGGTGATGGTTGGTTGATATAAGGTTTGGACGCCAGAGGAAAAGTTAAAACTGGGGAGATTTTGAGGTCATCACCCTAAATCAAATGCAGATGAGTTAAGGGACCACAGAATGCTCTGGAAGTGGTACAGGTTGATTTTGGCAGAAACGGTCAGTGCCCTGTCCATATCCCTTTGGCACTGCAACCCTGTAGCTCTTCCAGATGGCTTTCTCTGCAGCAGAAGCAGGCCTGGCCTGTGTGAGGGACAGGCCAGGAGTGTCTCCAGGAGCATCCTCAGCAGTGACAGATGAGACCCGGATGATTAAAACCACGGCTCTTCTCCCTTAGGAAGGTAAGGTCCTTGTGCTCTCCCGGAGGGCACTGGTGGGAGGGGCTTGTTAACCCCCCTCTATTGGCTCCTCCCCTTCTCTGTGTCACTTTTCCATTTTCCTCTCAGTCCTTCCTGGGGTCACCCCTCAAGAAAGTGATTGGCATGCCCATTTTTATTTTTTAATTGCAGTATAGTTGATTTACAATGTTGTGTTAGTTCAGATGTACAGCAAAGTGATTCAGTTATACATATACATAATTCATTCTTCTTCAGATTCTTTTCCAATAAAGGTTATTATAGAATATTGAGTAGGATTCCCTGAGCTATACAGCAGGTCCTTGTTGGTTATTTTATATATAATAGTGTGTGTATGTTAATCCCAAACTACTAATTTTTCCCTCCCCTTCATGTTTCCCCTTTGGTAACCAGAAGTCTGTTTTTGAAATCTGTGTTGGTTTCTGTTTTATAAATAAGTCCATTTGTATCATTTTTTAAAACGTAGATTCCAGATATGAGTGATATCATATGAAATTTGTCTTTCTCTGTCTGACTTACTTCACTTGGTATGATACCCTCTAGATCCATCCATGTTGCTGCAAATGGCATTATTTTGTTCTTTTTTTAGTGGCTGAGCAATATTTCATTATATATATATGTACTATATATATACATGTATATATATGTATTACGTCTTCTTTGGGTCTCTCTGGTGGCTCAGACTGTAAAGAGTCTGCCTGCAATGCGGGAGTCCTGGGTTTGATCCCTGGGTTGGGAAGATTCCCTGGAGGAGGGCATGGCAACCCACTCCAGTACTCTTGCCTGAAGAATCCCCATGGACAGAGGAGCCTGGCAGGCTACAGTCCATAAGGCCGCTAAGAGTCGGACATGACTGAGCGACTAAGCACAGCCCAGCACAGCACATCTGCTTTATACATTTCTCTGTCGATGAACATTTAGGTTGCTTCCATGTCTTGACTATTGTAAATAGCGCTGCAATGAACACTAGGGTGCATGACGTGCACATTCTTTTATTTGGGCCGGGCCCAGAGGCATGCGGGATCTCAGTTCCCCGACCAGGGATCAAAACCCTGCCCCATGCAGTGGAAGCTTGGCATCTTAACCATTGGACTACCCTGATGTGCACATTCTTGTCGTAGCATCTGCCACGGGGGAACCCAGCCCAAGATGTCAATTTTATTCAACTGGGATGAGAGTCTGCCTTGGCCACTTCCTGCCTGTCTTGACTCCCAGCTGACCTGGAAGTGGCTTGCAGGTGCCTTTGTGTCTGCAGCACCAGGACAGCCAGGTCAAGGCATGACCCGGCAAGCTGCTATTGCTACAGGAATGGATAAACCCATCAGTGACTTCGCATTGCCTTTCAAAGGCCAAACTCTTCAACAAAGCCCTGCAAGGCCCCTTCCTACTTCTCCATCCTTATGTCACACCCCCTCCCCTCAGCTCTCTTCTTTCCTTCCCTTAAATGTCGCACGCTCCTTCCTCCCGGATGGCCCACATGGTTCTCTCTGCCTGTCTCACCTCTGCCCTACACTAGGCTTCTCAAGATAAGCCTATTTATCAGCTTCTCCCTCTCCCCTTCTCTCCCCCTTCCTTCTCCTTCTCCTCTCTGCAGCATCTTCTTCCCCAGGAAATCTTCCATGACCACCCCTCTCCAGCCTAGACCAGATCGGGTGGTACTATTCTATTTTCCATTGCAACTCCGTCCTGCCTGCTCCCTATCACAGACTTTAGTTATGGGCTTATGGGATTATTTTAATAATGCTTATTTTAGTCTGGCATTTCACAAACCTTTATATCATGACCCATGGTGAGAAAAACATTTTATGCTGGTACCCAGTTCACATAAATACGTATGTAATTGAAACAGTGCTTTTCCTTACTATGCAGGGTACAGTGATATTTTCCATCCCATCCTATCCTATCCCATTCCATTCTGTATTTTTTTTTTTTTGATGCTAACTATGACTCACTAAATGGACTGCAAGTTTGCCACTTAAAAACTGGTCTGGACACTAAGCAGGAGGCTTGTAAATTCAGGAGGATAGGGGTCCAATCCACTGTGATTCATCGCTGTAGCCCCAGGGCCTGGCACAGAAAAAGGTGCTCCATCAATATTTGTTGAATGACCTATGATAATGAACGAATACATATGAATAAGTGAATGAATTGCCTACCCCACCCAGACAGGAAAGTGTGTCTTTGATCTGATTCTTCCGTTACTGAAAAAACCAGCCCACTTCCTGTGGCTTTGATCTGCAACCTTCATTCTAAACTGCCCTGCCTCAAGCCAACAGCTCCCCGAAGCTCATTTCCTGCTTTTTTGAGCACCTTATCTCCCTCTGTAAATATTCCTCAGCTTTCTCTTTCAGTGAATATGCATGCCTCCCCGCCTCCAGTTCCCCTTCTCTACACCTTTGGCATGGGGTGGGGCTGGCTGACCTCTTGGGCCAAGTACTTCCCGAATCTCAGCGTCCAGGGGTGCAGAGCATTTCTAGGTCAGGTGTGTCTTCTGTGAGCCTGGGGCTGGAGAGTGGTGTACATCCTGCTGATGCACTTTGGGGCAGGAGGGGAACAGACATTGATGAAAGAAACTTGCGTATGTATAATTATAAATGGTGAAAGATGCTATGAAGGAAAAGCTGTGGTTGCCTTGAGAATATGTAATGCAGAAGCTGACTCTGGGAGATCAGGGAGGGCTTCTCCAAGAAGGAGAAAATTAATCTGAGATCCAAAGACAATAGAGAATAGGCAGGGAAAGAACGTGAAGCAGAGAGAAAGAGCTGGGAAATGAAAGGAACTATAAGCACAAAGGTCCTGAGGTAGGAGCAATGGTACATAAAGACTAGGGCTTAAAATGATGAGGCTGGAGAGGCAGCCAGGGGCCAGCCCTTGCAGACTGGGTTAGATATTTTAGACTTATTCCAAGAGCAGTGGGAAGCAAGTGTTTAAAGACACATGATGACACAGTTTTGAAAGATCCTTTGGCTATGGTATGGCTGAAGGATGGGAGCAGTGGTCAAGAAAGAAAGCTGAAAGACCAGTTCTGAGATTGTGGCAGGTCCAAGAGGGTACAAGATTCAGTGTGGTGGTGGCGGAAGTGTGGGCATGTGATCAGCCTTAAATGCTGTACCTAGTAGGTCATTTGTCCAGTCAACACTTTTAAACACCCACCATGAGTCTGCTCTGCACAAAGCGCCCTGGGAAGCTAGAGCCAAGCTGGGCTCTGCCTTCAGGCAGTTCACGGTCTGTCTGGGAGGACAGGCTCACAGAAGACCAGCCAGCGTGAAGTGCCAGGTGCTCTGGGAGAGTCAGCTGACACGTGTCCAAGGCGCATGCCCATAGGGAGAGTGGGCACCTGCAGTGGGTGCTTTCCTGCAAATGCTGTTGAGCTAGTTTGAGCTCCAGGCAGGAAGAAGTCAGGGCTCTGGGCAAGGAATTCATTAATTCCTCCTCCCTGACCCCACCAGCATTTGCAGGACTCTTGGCCCCCGGAATCTCTGCTGTGCCCCATGGGTGCCTGTCTTCAAAGGTGCTTTTTTGGGAGTAGTGGCACCTGAGGGCACCTGAAGGCACTGGGGTCTCCCAGGTGTCTGGCAGCTGAGCCCATGAGGCCAGGTGAGGGCTTCTCACTCCCCTCTTCCTGCCTCTGAGTCACTTTTCTTGGAAGTGCAGTCCTTGGTAACCCTTCTTACTCAGGAGTCTCCACCCTTGGCCTCGCCCTGCTTTGGGGGAGGGAATGATGGAGGAGCCCTGAGGTGTCTTAAAGAGCAAAACTGACCCCCCACCCACACCCCAAGTAGGGCCTGGATCTACCCCTTGGAGTGGGGGCTCCCTGAGAGCAGAGCTGTTTCTTTGTCTTAAACTGGGGCAAGGCCTTGAGGAGCTTCCTTCCCAGAGGCCTCCTGACAGTTAACTCCCCACCGCCCCACAAAGGCTCTGAGGGACCCTCCCGATGTATGGGGTGGTGAGTGGTGGGGCAGGTTTGTGGGGTTGCAACTTCTTGCTCTCCATCTCTCCTCCTAGTGCGAAGGACTGTCTGTGGTTCTTTCAGGACTCGGACCCTGGGCTGTGGGGGTTGTTCACGGGCTTCAAGGTATTTCTCCATTCATTTCATTCATAAAGCCCCAGGGACCACTTCCTGCTGTGGCTGGTGTTGGAGTCTGGATTTATGGAGATGCTGGGGACACATGGAGCTCAGGTCTCTGATCTCAGCCTGGATTTCCCTGTCTCCTTTGCCTCAGGCTCCCTCCTCTGCCTCCTGCCTGGCCTCCGGGGTCTGTTTCATGTATCAGTCAATAGACCTGCACAAGAAAGGGAAGAAGTTTGGAGGGAAAAGAGACTCCGTTGACTGGCTCTCGGGGCAGCCCCACTATTGAGTCTCAGGATGGAGGGCCCAGGATCATCCAGTCCAGCCCCCTGCCTTCCTTCCAGGGAAAGATTTTCCAAAGTGAGCTGTGAGCTGAGCAGCCTCCAATCCTTGCTGGGGTCTCACTACCTTTGGGGGTCCACCCAAAACCCTCAGAACACAGGGTGGGGTGCTTGGGAGAACAGGACACCTACTTCCCCCAGCACTCTTGGTCTTTGGATGAAGTATCATGGTGATGTGGGAGATAAACAGGCCCCAGGCTGAGCAGCTGCAACTGGCCTGCTGACACAAGTACCAGCAGGAGCCCTGGGCCCTGATTAGGTGAAAGTTCAGCCTGACATTTGCAGAAGACGTCCTCAGTCTACGAGAGGGATCAAAGGAGGGAGGAGTCGCCAGCCCACAATATATCATATCAACCTCCCAGAAACCTTCATGCTGAAATTAATTTTGGTCAAGAGATGCACGCGTACACCAAGAAGGACACTGAGTCAGAACAAATATGGGCACAATTGAGATGACTGGCCAGAGACAGAAAACTGCCCCCATATAAGCAACTTAAGCCCCCATTGTGAGCAACTCACTCCGAGTTTGTCCACACGCTCATCCACGTGTACTTTGCTACTGATAAATGCTGTCCCCTCATTTCACGATCTCGGTCTCTTTGCTGAATTCTTTCTTCAAAGAAAATAAGGACTGAAGTCTTGCTTCCAGGCGTGCCACAGTGGAGCTAGAGGACTTAAAAAAAACGCAGTGGACTTTAACAGCTGTGCAGAGGTGACAAGAGAAGACAGGCAGTTAATCGCCAAAATGCAAGTCCAGTGGCAGTTCTATGACAACCTAGAGGGGTGGAATGGGGGTGGGAGGTGGGAGGGAGCTTCAAGAGGGAGGGACATATGTATATATATCCATATACTTGTGGCTGATTCATGTCGACGTATGGCAGAAACCAACACAATATTGTAAAGCAGCTATCCTCCAATTAAAAAAAAAAAATAGAACCAGCAGATGGATCCTTCTTAGGCGCCAATATGCAGGTGAAGCAACATCCTCTTGAAATCCAGGGAAGCTCAAGGGGCTGTAGGATGGTCAGAAAGCACAGGTGAGGCCTGTTTCTTTGAGGACCTCAGAAATATCCCCCCCCCGCCAAAATCCCTTCTAGAAGGACTGAGGGGAAAACTCTTGGTAGTAGCATCTGAATCGGGCAGGGTCAAACCAAGGTAGGTAAACGAGATAGAAGGTTGAAGAAAGTTCAGTTACGAAGTGGAGAGAGATGTCCAGGAGAGGTGGCCTCAAGGAGAAGCCACGATTCCTATACTACTGAGGTCAAGAGCAGCTGAACCTGAGCAGAGTGGTGAACAAACTCCCTTGGCTCATGCCCACCCCCCACCTAGGAACTTTCCGAATGGAGAGGGAAATTCTGATTTAAACACACAAGAGGAAAGGCTTGCAAACAAACCCTGTCCACAAGTATTCCTAAGAAAGCAGGTAGGGGCTTCCCTGGTGGTCTAGTGGGTACGAATCTGCCTGTCAATACAGGGAACACTCATTCAGTTCCTGGTCCGGGAAGATCCCACGTGCTGTGGAGCAACTAAGCCCCTTCACCACAACTCCTGAAGCCCACATGCCTAAAGCCCATGCTCCCCAACAAGAGAAGCCACCACATCAAAGAACAGCCTCCACGCACTGAAACTAGAGAAAGCTCGAGTGTTATGATGTAGACTCAGCACAGCCAAAAATAAAATATAAATGAATAAATGTATTTATAAATGTATTTATAAATAAATCAATGCAGTAATCATGTACAGATGTGAGAGCTGGACTGTAAAGAAGGCAGAGCACTGAAGAAATGATGCTTTTGAACCGTGGTGCTGGCGAAGACTCTTGAGAGTCCTTTGGACAACAGGGAGATTAAACTAGTCACGCTTAAAGGAAATCAACCCTGAATACTCATTGGAAGGACTGATGCTGAAGCTGAAGCTCCAATACTTTGGCCACCTGATGCAAAGAGCTGACTCACTTGAAAAGACCCTGATGCTGGGAAAGATTGAGGGCAGGAGAAGGGAATGACAGAGTATGACATGGTTAGATGGCATCACTTATTCAATGAACATGAACTTGGGCAAACTCTGGGAGACAGTGAAAGACAGGGAAGCCTGGCATGCTACAGTCCATGGGGTCACAAAGAGTCGGATACAACTTGGTGACTAAACAACAACAAATAAATCTTTAAAAAAAAGAAAGAAGGTGGGATGTCAGTCCCTCTCTTCAAATGGAAACTTGCCATCGGTGTAGATGAATAAGATGAAGAAGTCAAAGGTAATTCACCTGAAGGAGGTGGGCATGGAGGAAAGGGGTGTCAGGCTCCTCCATCCTCTTGCCCCGCCCCCTAGGGGTTCTATACTGAGTGATATATTCCCACCTCCTCCCGGGCAGTGGAGGAAGTCTGCCCTGGGTGTTGGCTTGTGGTGAAGCAGGAGGAGGTCCCTGAGGTCCCCTTGCCCAGCATTCATGCCTTCACACCAGTGGGGTCATCACCCGCATTCCTTCATTCACGGAGCTTGGGAAACAGCAGGACAAGCTCCCTGGGTCCAGTCATTTGGTGGCCCCAGAAGGAGAAGAGGGAGATGCCAAAGGCCTTCTGAGTCCTTCTGGGTGGATTGGGGGATATGGGGGGCTTGTGGCTCAGCTGGTAAAGAATCCGCCTGCAATGCGGGAGACCTGGGTTTGATCCCTGGGTTGGGAAGATCCCCTGAAGAAGGGAAAGGCTACCCACTCCAGTATTCTGGCCTGGAGAATTCCGTGGACTATATGACCCATGCGGTCGCAACTAGTTGAACACGACTGAGCAACTTGCACTTGGGGGGCATGGGAGTGGGGTATACATGTGTCTGCCCCTCCCCAGCAGCCAGGATGGCTGCAGGGTGTTGTGGGAGTCAGGTCTGGGTGTCAGCCTGGTGGTGAAACTTCTTTGGGTCTCAGTTTTCTTGCCTGTGCCACACCAGCCTGCTGTTGTCAAAGATGGAAACTTCACGTTCTGTAACAAGACGCCTTGGGGGAATGATGCTCTGGGCCTGGCCCCCAAGGGCCCCTCGGCTCACTCTACTGCTCTGTACCTTCCTCATAGTGTCCTTACAGCTCTCCCTGAACCTCCGGGGGTGAGCGGCTCCTCGTGGAATGTCCTCCCACGCTGGGAGCTGTGGGCTGTGGACCACGGCTGAGGGGAACTCCCTGTGGTCACCTCACCGACTCCTCAGATGCGCAGACACAAACATACATATCCTGAGGTACTGAAGAAAAGTTTGCCTCACCCTAGAGATTCTTTCCATGAAGCCATGAGTCACCTGGCTCCTTCCCTCTGGGCACCCCACGAATTGATGCTTGTCTTTTCAGCGACCATGTCTCCCTTCGCCCAGACGCCAGAAGGCGTGGTTTCAAGTCCCTATTCCCCCATGGATCCAGGGCCTGCTGTTGGGTGTGTGTTACTCGTAAACTCAGTTTTTTCATCTGTAGAGTAAGGACCATCCTGTCAATCAATATCCAGATGGCAGGATGGAAATTATTATTGTATGAGTATTCTTTCCCAGGGTTTCTCTGTTGGCTCAGCAGTAAAGAATCTGCCTGCAATACAGGAGCTGCAGGAGACACAGGTTCGATCCCTGGGTTGGGAAGATCCCCTGGAGAAGGGAGTGGCAACCCACTCCAGTATTCTTGCCTAGAGAATCCCTGGACAGAGGAGCCTATGGTCCACGTGATTGCAAAGTCAGACATGACTGAAGCGACTTAGCACCCAAGCACACATTCCCCGTGCCCACTGGAGGGAAATTCTGGCTTGATCTTGATTTCTTTGCCTCTCTTGGCCTCCAAGGAGGCATCTGATTTGTCAGAATAATCCTTAGACAAATGTGGTGTAGAGTTGGGAAGGCAGAGAGAGAAAGAAACAGCAGGAGCAAGACTAAGAGAGGAGGGAGGTTTGGGAGCAGCTGCAATGTGTGAGGGGAAAGAGGGTGGGAGCAAGGAGACTGAAGAAGCATCGCTGTGATCTGTGAAGCCCTTTTGTTCAAGTTCAGAAATTCAAATAAACAAACCTAGTTATTTCAAAATTGTCATTTTTCAGTTGCCACCCCCGATGATAACACAGTTTTGAGACCGTACCACTTGGATGATGACCATGTACACAATGTTGTTGTTGCTGTTCAATTGCTAAGTCGTGTCTGACTCTTTGCAACCGCGTGGACTGCAGCACGCCAGGCTTTTTTGTTCTTTGCTATCTCCTCGAGATAGCAGTTTGAGTTGATAGCAGTTTGCTCAGACTCGTGTCCATTGAGTCAATGATGCTATCCAGCCGTCTCATCCTCTGTCACCCCCTTCTCTTCCTGCCTTCAATCTTTCCCAGCATCAGGGTCTTTTCCAATGAATTGGCTCTTTGCATCAGGTGGCCAAAGTATTGGAGCTTCAGCTTCAGCATCAGTCCTTCCAATGAATATTCAGGATTGATTTTCTGGTTTCTTCTCTCAAGAGTCTTCTCCAGCACCACAGTTTGAAAACATTGAAGTATATGTAAAATGCTTGGCACATAGTAGGTGCCATGACTGGGGCCGTATCTACTTAACTCTGGATGATGCTTGAGTACACTCTGGACCGGATGTTTCCTGAGTGTGGCGGTGACCACATTAGCTGGAGAGCGACTTGAAAGCTGAGACTATACTGTGTCTCCCTATCCTGTCTCCCATTAGAATGGGGCCTCCTGGAGGTCAGGGACTTTACATCGTTTGTGACACCAGTGACACCCAATATGGGTGGTCTATGTGAGGCCCCAGAACAGGGTCCTTCATACAGACTGTGTTATATCTCTGTTTCTCTTGATTCCTGGCCTGACCGTACCTCAGTCAGAGATGAAGACAGAGGGAGGAAGAGGGGAGTGGTCAGGGCCCCAAATGTTTTCTTCTGTCATGTACTGCCCAAGAAGGCAGAGGAGAATAACAGAGAAAGCATCCTGCCTCACCCAGCCCCAGAGCTAAATGTGTCATTCTGGAGGATGAAAAGTCCTATCCCCACCCAGTGGGTTCCCGTAAATCCAGGTGAGCTCTGTCTGGTCCTCCTGACTGTCTCATGGGGTGGGGAAAGGGCTGAGCCAAACCAAAGTTCTGTCTCCCGGCGTTGAACGTGTTTACTTGTGTTTGGCAAAGTGGCAGGACTGGGGGTGGAGGTCATGATGACAGCAGCTCAGAAACTCCTACAGGAAAGGAACAAGGTATTTGTGTTGCGTACAAGTTAGAATCTGTCCATCTGGGTCATGGCTTGGTTTTTGTATGTCAGCCTGGCGGTTGTTACAGGCTGTCCCTAATTCAGGTTAGTTAGTTGCCATTCAATCAGATTCCAGTATTTACTGAGTGCCTACTGTGTGCCAGCTGCCACAGTGGGTGCCGGGGGGAATTTTAGGAACTAGAGCAGGATGCTGCCTTTGGGGACTCTTTCCCCAGCAGAGGGACAGATGTGTGCACAGGTCTCTTGGTTGCAGAGAAATTCGAGGTGTGAACAAGTGCTACGGTTGGGAGGGGCACAGAAAACAGAACAGTGAGCCTTCTGGAGGGTGGGGAAGACTTTGTAAACGTGGGAATGTCTGATCTGAATGTTGAAGACTGAGCAGGTGCTCAAAGATATAGAGAAGGAGGGAGGTGAAAGTAGCGTAGAAGGACGTGCAGCATGGTGAGAAGTTCAGTATGAAGTGGGGAAAAGAAACAGTCTTTAGCGTTTAGTGAGCACCTACTAATCGCCAGGTTCTGTGCCAGGTACTCTGCATGTATACTGTGTCATTTAATTCTCCAGTAATCTAAGGAGGTAAGTGCCATTGAGAAAAGTAATGTTTGGAGAGGACCAATGGTTGAGTCAGGATCAGTATCAAGTTTATCTGGATCCCAATTCCATGCTGCTTTTACTAGGCCAATGGTTTCTTGAGTATTTTCTATGAAATGTTTAGGATTCTGGGAGGTGCTTTAGGGACACGTCTGATTTTCGTTTCACATTTAAAATATATTTTAATCAACACATGCTCAAATGTGTTATGTAATAAAAGAAGTTTTCCTTGCATCTCTGTGCATATTTTTGAATTTCTTGTAAATGTGTCATTGCTTAGAAAGACTTTGCATTCTTCTCAGTAAAATTGTAAAAATTTTAAATTGAAAAAGAGAACCCAGTCCCATGCCCATCATTTATGAGCCCAGATTACTAGGCAGGTGGGACTTTCAGTTTGTGATGGCCAACCAAATGCACATGGGCTTATCTCCTTTTCCTCCTCCAGAAATGTCTCAGAAATAAATAATACACATATAAATCTTCCCAAAGAAGAGAGTTGGGAGAAGGTTGTCTGTGGACAAGAGAAGTCTCCACATATTTATGGAGGAGTGGTTTGATGGAAGAGTCGTGACTGAGGAGGCAGGGTGGAAGATGCTGTAGGCTGAATGCACATGGCAGGATCTGCAGCCCAGATGGGAGCTGACCCTTCCATGGAAGACTGAAGAAGTTTGAGACGTGAATATGTGGGGTGCAGTGGAGGGTGAGAAGAAGATATACAGCTGAAATTGGGGGTCTAATTGAAAGCCTATAAATGAGACAATAAACTTCTCTGACCCTTGTATACAGAGTGCATAGCTCTGCCCTGTCCCTCCCCTATACTGCTCCTCCCCAGTGAAATAGAGGGTCTTCTTTAAAGAAATAAAACTGTCTGAGGAAGACTAGGATAACTGGTTTTAAGATGGTATCCTAGAGTAAAGCACATTGCAGGCTGACATTTAGAAGTCCCCAAACATAAAGACCAACTCACTTTGAAACAAAGCCTGCCATTCAGCTCCTCTTATCTATGTACACAAAGCTTCCTGGAAACTTTTCTACTGCTTCATTCTTAAGTATGAATGAGCAACCGTAAGCCAGAAACTATTTGAGGAAAACTGAAATATGAAGTAGAAAGAACTAAGATAAACAAACTGAAAAAAGAGATCTCCAAGGAAACAGAAACAATTTATAGGTAGAAGAGAACTTAACAAGAGAATCCAAGAAGACACTATATCTATGAAACATGAGTAGTGCTATGAAAAAGGAACAATTAGAGAACAAAAAAAGTTCCTGGTATAAAAAATGTAACTCAAGTTCAGTGGAAAGATGGAAAGGTAATGTCAAGATAATCTGTCAGAAAACAAAGCAAGAAGGAAAGAAATAGAATTACTTTTAGAGAAAAGAGGCAAAAAATGTGAGAAGTCCAGGTTTGATTAATAAGTATTTTAGGTAGAAGGGAGAAAGTAGGAGATAATATTCCAATAAATAATTAAATAGAATTTCCCAGGCCAAAAACACTCAAATCTTCCTGACTAAGAGAGCATAATGAACATGCAAGATTTTGACATTTCAAATTACATAGGAACATGGGAAGATGTTTACTAAAAGTTTTCAGAGAGAGGAAAAAAAGACACCTACAAAGGCATGAAAATCAGAAAGACATCTGATTTTTCATGAGCAGTGCTGGATGCTAAAACACACTGGAACAGAATAATATCTTCAAAACTAGGAGGGAAAATGACTTTCATTTTAGAATTCAATATCCAGCTAAACTGTCCATCAGGTACCAGGGCAGATCAAAGACATTTGTAGACACAGAAAGACTAAAAGAGCTACTTCCCACATACTTTTTCTTAGGAAGTCATTTGAGGATGTGCTTCAATAAAACAAGGGAGAAACCTAGATGGGGGAAATATGAGGTTTTTGTCAGCTTGCAAGTTAGCTTGATATGCAGTTTTAGTTAACTGGTTAATGAATGTATGTATAGTGTGTGTTTTCTCTTTGTTAAGTTTAGGTATCAGAGTTATGCTAACTATGTAAAATGAACTAAATTTTCTATCATTTTATGCTCTGAAAATATCTGCACAGGGACTAATCTCTTTCTTGAATGTTTGCCAAAAGCTAAAAGTGAAACACACACAAACACACACACACCCATTTAGATCTTATTAAAAAAGCAATTCTTTGACAATATTTTCCATGTTTTGTTTCATCATTATTTCATGACCTTTGTTCTGCCATCCAATATTCATTCTTATCCTTCCTTTATTTGAAAGAATGCAATTTTGTCGTTAGAAATTAAATGCAAATAAATAAATTAAAAAAAAAAGAAATTAAATGCAAAGGCCCCCCTCTCCAGAGAAGTGGGGCAAGTGATACAGTTCCCACCAATAAAATGAAAACTTACATGCTGTGAAAAGAGTTTCCAGAAAAGCTATTATTTTCCTGATTAAAGGGACAGATTTAGCTGTCTCTTTGCCCTTATCCCTTCTTCCTTCTTAGGATGTGTATAGGATGCCTAGAGATGGATGGAGAAGAAATCCTGCGAGCATGAGGGCAAAAACTACTTGGTAAAGATGGTGCAGTGGAAACACAGAAGGAGCCCTGGTCCTGGATGGCATCCAGAGCTTCACATAGACCCAGGACTGCCTGTCTCTGATATCTTGTTGATTAAGAAAAATTCATCCTTTATTAGTTTAAGTTACCAATTGTTTAATTTCCTGTTTTGTTTGTTTATTCAGCAAATTCACCTTCAAATCATACAAGCTTTAACCTCAGAGGTGCTTCCTGGAACACAGAAGCTTTTAGATTTTATGAAAAGGTATTGAGTAAATTGAAGGCTGTCATGAAGGGGGACAATTTTCTCTTCTCCCCATTCTCCATCAGCCCATAAAACAGGAACTGACATCCTCTTGGAAGTACTGGGAAGATACTTTTAAATTTTCTTGGCAGCCCCTTCCTGTTCCTCACTGGGAGGGGAGGACTGACCTCTTGATTTGGCGGGGTTGGGAAAGGTATCAAGTGTGCCTTGCTCAACCCGTTCCTGGCTCTCTCTTTGGGACTGATTGAACTACAAGCAGCGTGTGCTCTCTGCTCCTGCCTTCTCCAGGCAATGAGTACCAGGGCAGTCCCAACCCTGCTTGAGAAGACTTCAATAGTCCAGCTGCTCTGCTGTGAGTGGGTGGGTAAGGTCACATCAGGAGAGAAGGAAAGGAAACCCATTTGGGCCTTGGGTCTCAGCCACATCCTCCAACCCATCTGGACCAGCAATAAAGCTGACATTTTAATCCCTACTTGTCTCCTGTGACTATTGGATCAGAACTTGGAGAAGTGAGGGGTGTGATTTACTAGCACCCACAAACCTCAACATCTGTTGACTTTTTAGCCCTAATGGGAAAAGGCACAGTTTGATGAAAACAATGGTTCACAATTTTGGTTATTATTAGACAGTACTTCTGTGTGCTTAATTGGTTATATGTCTTTTCATCTCACTATAAAATGTATGTGCAAGCATGCTAAGTTGCTTTAGTCACGTCTGACTCTTTGCCACCCTATGGCTTGTAGCCTGCCAAGCCCCTCTGTCCATGGGCTCTCCAGGCAAGAATACTGGAGTGGGTTACCATGCCCTTCTCCAGCATAAAAATGTATATCATATTATTATTGTTTTTTTAAGGTAAGACTCTGGATTGGGAGTGATAGGCTCTTCTGGGCTTGGCTATCACTGGGCTTCCCTGGTGGCTCAGACGGTAAAGAAACTGCCTGCAATGTGGGAGTCCTGGCTTCGATCCCTGGGTTGGGAAGATCCCCTGGAGGAGGGCATGGCAACCCCATCCAGTATTCTGGCCTGGAGAATCCCCATGGACAGAGGAAGTTTGATATTCTTTCATGCATTCAACACACTTTTACTGAGTAGCTAGTATATGTTGAGTGCTGATCTGAAGGCTGGTTATACAATGTTAGACAAAACAAATATGGCCCCACTATCTCCAAATTCAGAATCCAATAGGAGAGACAGACGTTAAGTAAACACATGTAAATGTAAAATTACAAGTTCAATAAAATTTTAATAAATGAGTGATTGGATTGTATATAACTTTCCTACTAGTTCACACTTACCCACACTTGGAAAGCCTGGCTGGTTGGCCCAACAGCCATTGGCTCATGGTGGTACTACTGCTCACGCAGCTGCCGACAGGAGCCACGGTGCTCAGGAAGACATAACAAAGAAGCTTCCAAAAAGGGTTGGTCTTTAGGATTAAAAAAAGTGAAACATCTTTTAAAAGCTACAAATTAATAAGATGCTTGTTACAAAACTTCAAGCAATACAGAAAAAATAAAAAATATTTCCCTTTGTCCTTCTAAGGTCACTTGGAAACAGAAACAAATGGACATCTTTCTGGTGAGCTACATACATAATTGTAGGCTCTAGGAGGGCATGGATGGGACCCGCCTTAGTCACTGCTGTATCCCTGGGGGGAGTTTATTTGTTGATTGAATAAATGAAAAGTAAAAACTATTCATAATGGCTTATACATACATTTTGTTTTTAAGATCAAAAAGGGGATCATGCTGTGTGTGTGTGTTTTTCTTACATCTTGCTTTTTTTTTTAAATCAAAGATCCATAATGGACATTCTTCCCTAATTCATTCTTAATTCATCCATTTCCCTAGATGTGTTGGAGCACTGATCCCTGATATCTGTGGATGTGACCTTATTTGGAAATAGGATCTTTGCAATTAATGAGTTCAGATGAAGTCATACTTCATTAGGGTGGGTCCTCATCTAATAGGAATGGTGTTCTTACAAGAAGATAACAGCAGAGACACAGGGAAGATGCCATGTGATGAAAGAGGCAGAGACGATTGTGAGGCAGTCACAAGCCAAGGAACACCAAGGATTGATGGCCACTACAGGAAACAAAAGAGATTTGGGTTAAATCCCTGGGGGGTCTGGAAGAGCCCCTGGAGGAGGGCATCGCAACCCACTCCAGTATTCTTGCCTGGAGCCTTCCAAGGGCAGAGGAACCCGGTAGCTTACAGTCCATGGATCTGCAAAGAGTCAGAGACAACTGAAGAGACTTAGCATGCATGGAAACAGGAAAAGGCAAGGGAGGATTCTACTCAGATTCTCACAGGAAACCTGTCCTTGCTGACAGCTTGACTTTGGACTTATAGTCTCCAGAATTGCGAGACAATGAATTTGTTATTTTAAGCCACCCAGTTTGTGGTATTTGTTACAGCAGCCCTAGGAGGCTAATACAGTCCCCTGGAAGGATATTTAGGTTGTGTCCAGAGTTGAACTCTTATAATAATGATTGACTGCTGCCGTTTTCTGAGAACATGGCAGGGGTCTGGCCTGTTTGGAGCCCTAGGGTTTGTTCTTTTCTCCAGAAATCCCTTGAAACAATCATGGACTCCAGACTCAGCGCCTCAGACTCTATTCTAACTTGGCAGGTAGAATAGATATGTCTCCCACAAATTATTGGTTGTTCACCTGATATTCAAATTTAATAGGCATCTACATGTTTATTTGCTCACTCTGGCAACCCTAAATCTTGTGCTCCCAGTTGTAATCCTAAAGAGCGGGGCTGTGGGCAACCCACACGGCTCCCACAGGAGCTCCAAGATCCTGGCTTTCTGCAGGAGCTCTGGAAGAAGTCTCCTGGTCCTGGACTGTGATTCTCCCCTAGCATCCTGATGTTCTCAGTGGAACCTAAATGTCTTCAAGTGTCTGCCTTCCCCAGAACCAGGCTGAGCACCTCGCCTGCCCACATTAGAAGCAACTTGCTCATTCACTCCACGCCCCCTTCAGCTCCGACAAGACAGCTGTATGCCTGGTCTTCAGGGAACCCTCTAACCCATTCCAGGTGTGCCGAGTGAGATTGGAGGAGAAAAGCTCTGTGAGAGCTCATGACAGGGGTGGGCAAGTTCCCCCAAAGTGCACTGTTTAAAAAACCCTGCGGGGCTTGTTGTATTGGGTTAGCCAAAAAGTTCTTCCGGGTGTTTTTCAAACATATTACAAAAAACCCAAGTGAACTTTTTGGCCAACCCAATAATGACTATCCCTGGTCTGAATCTGAAATCTCCAGGGAGGGGAAGTGGCCTAGTCTGGAGACTCAGGCAAGGCCCCTGCAAAGAGGTATGTCCAAGTTGAGGCTGAAGGCTCAGTAAAGAGTCAGGCTGGTGAAGTTTAGGGGGCCGGCTGGGGAGACTGGAGAGGAAAGAGCCCAAGTGAATACAGTATGGAGGGAGAGAGTCTGGCCTGAGAGCAGAGACAAGGCCGGTGTGCTTGAAAAGAAGAGTGATTTGAGCCCAGGAGAATAGATGAGCCACTTCTGGCCAAACCTTGTAGGGCTGGTTAAGAAAAAAAAAAAAGAGAGAGAATGGAAAAAAAAGGTCATGAGAATGATAAATAAAAGCCCCGCGAATGCCCTCAGGGCGGGGACCATGTGCACCTTTTTCAAAGGTGGAGCCCTGGTGGTCACCCTCCTCTGACACTTGGCTTCCGGAAGTGCCTGGTTGCCCCTCTCCTCCTACAGCTGTCCCCTCCCCACCGAGGTGGAAGTGTGGGCTGGGCTGGGGGGCTCTCTGCTAGGTCTGAGGCCGAGAACGTTGGTTCCTTGCAGGCAGGGGACGGGAGGACCGCGTGGCTGGTGAGAAATGGGTGTGGGAGTTTGCTGACAGATTTAGAAAATATTCAGATTAGACAAGGAATGTTTGAAAATACTGTTTTTGTTATTGAGAAGATTCTATAAGTGTTCAAGTATGTGGTAGGCATACCACATGTCCTGTAGGGTCCCCTCCCTCTGAATGTGGGCTGGACCCATATACTTGCTACTAACGAACAGAATATGGCAAAAATGAGAGGATACTACTCTTTAAAAAAAAACTCTTTGGCACACCCCATGGCATGTGGGATCTCGGTTTCCGAACCGGTGACCGAACCCGTGCCCTCTGCACTGGAAGCGTGGAGTCTTAGCGTGGACCAGGCTCCTGAAGACTCTGACTTCCATCTTGCTCGTGCTCAGTGTCCATGTCTCTTCTCTCTCATTTGCTCTGACAAAGCCGGTTGCTACGATGGTGCCGCTCAGCAGAGAGACCCGTTTGCCAAGGGACTGAGGGCGGCTTCCAGCCACCAGGCAGCCAGGAAACTGAGGCCTTCAGTCCAACAGCCCACGAGGAACTGGATCCTGCCCATGGCCATGTGAGTGAGCTTGGAAGTGGACCCTCCCCAGTGAAGCCTTGAGACGACTACCACCCTGGACAACATCTTGACTGCCACCTACGAGGGACCCCAAATAAGGTTTCAGCTAAGCTATGCCTGGATTCATGACCTTCAGCTTCATGATAAGTTGCAGCAATAGGTAATGAGCACTGAGTTAAATTTGGAAAAGGCCAGTCATACCTGTCACCATCCTAATACATATATTCACATAAGTTGACGTAGTGACGGGTACTTTAATTTTGAAGTTTCCTTGTTTTTCATCAATGTCGGGGAGAGATCTTTGAGTCCATGGACTGTATCTGTATCCGTTAGGGCTCAGTCAGAAAACAAAAACCCCATCAATTATCTTTACAGAAGTTAATATGAAGAATTGTATCACAGTACGGTGTGAAATGTGAAAGTCACTAATAACCAATCCTGGAAACTGCTCTCAGAAAATCCTGTAGATTGTCAGCAGCTGGGACCTTGGAAACTCTAAAGCCAAAGATTGTTTTGTTTGATGCTGTTGTTATATTTCAGCTTCTCTTCCACGTCATTGGGGGCAGTGGAGGCTAAGAATCTATTTCTAACAGGAACAGGTCTCTCTCTCTCCCTGTCTGATAAGCATGCTTCGTTGAGTTATCTTGTCCGGGGGGAGTGTGATGGTGACGCATTGTATAGTAAAAGCATTTTCCTGGTTCCCGGCACAGTCTTAACAGCTGCGGTTTTCCAGCTTGATTGCCCATTGTGTGGACGTCCCAGTTTACTAAACCACTTCCCCAGTCTGGTTCCCAGTTTTTGACCTTTAAAGAAAGACTCCAGTGCACGGATTTATGCAGATAATACTTGGCTTCCGTTTGAATTATTTCCTTGGAATAAATTCCCAGGCATGAGATGATTGGGTTCCAGGGGGGGAAAAACGGCTTTATGAGTGTTGCTAGGAATTGCTTTATTGCTTTCCGAGGCGTTATGCCAACTCAACATCAACAATTTACAATGTATGATGGGGTAGCTTCAGGACCACAAGTTGTGCTTGCCTATGAAATCAGCTTCCAGGCCCTTCAGAAACTTCCAGAAAGAGCTCAGAGACAGGAGCCCAGTGCATAGTCCTGGGTTAGAAGCAGGGGGTCTGAAGGCCCAACTGACACCCAGGGAGCTGAGTGAGCAGTTGGCAGAGCCAGTGATGAACCATAGGTCCTGAGTTCAAATTCTAACTCTGTTACTTAATCTTTCTGAGTCATTTGCTTTATCATCTATGAAACAAAAACTATAGTAATATTGTACCTTGCAGAGGTGCGATGCGGATGAAATGAGTTATTAAATGTTAATAATGTTTGCACATGGGACAGTGCAAACATGGATCAGACAAACATTGAATACATATGAAGTGCAACCATAATCGGCATTTCTGTTATTGAGCGACTGAGCCTCCATTTCCATCTCTCTGTCCTGCTACTCCAGTGGTTGACCATCTCTTCCTCTGGGCTCCTGCACAAGACCCCAGGCAGGCTCCTCAGTTTTTCCTGTGGATCTTGTGGTCTCTCTGAGGCCAATTAAGTAGTAACCCTGTCTCTGAGACATGGAGTCAATGGTCTCTGGATGCCCCCTTGTGGACAGCTGGCTTTCTTTTGCTCTCCCCTAGCTTTCACACATTGGAGAAGGAAATGGCAACCTACTCCAGTGTTCTTGCCTGGAGAATCCCAGGGACGGGGGAGCCTGGTGGGCTGCCGTCTATGGGGTCACACAGAGTTGGACACGACTGAAGTGACTCAGCAGCAGCAGCAGCAGCAGCCTAAAGGGAGGTTCTCCCAATGGCTCAAGTGGTCAAGAATCTTCCTGCCATGCAGGCGACACAGGAGAAGTAGGTTTGATCCCTGGGTCAGGAAGATCCCCTGGCAGAGGAAATGGCAACCCACTCCAGTATTCTTGCCTGGAAAATCCCATGAACAGAGGTGCCTGGTGGGCCCCAGTCCACGGGGGTCACAAAGAGTTGGAAACTATTGAGTATACACTCATAGCCTAAAGGGAAAACTGGCCCTACACTTGGAAGGACCAGGTGTGTGTGTGTGTGTCTTGGGGTTGGGGAGGCCTCTGTCTCTGCAGATAAAGCAGGAAATGGCATGTCATGCATCCTCCTTGCTGCCTAGGAAGGGGATGGGATCTGTGTGTCTCTATATACCTGCACACATGCACGGGTTGGAGCTGCACATGCCAGTTTGGGTGTGTGTACGTGTGCATGTGTGCATACACTTGATGCCACTCTTCTTGTCACCGGGGTCTCACAGGGTTCCATTGAGACTATATGGTTTGAGAAATGAAAGCACTCAGGCTGTTATTATGTATAATAGCATGTATAATCACGTGGTTTGTCCATGCATTCATTTGGACATTGAATTCCACAGACATTTATCGAGTGCCTACCATGTGCCAGGTCTCACGAAGTCTGGAGAGGCACCAGTGACAAAGGCAGAATTGTTTCTGCCCTCTCCCAGTCTAGTGGGTGAATAAACCCACCGCACCCACTGTGGTGCAGGGGAGTGGTAGAGATGCTAAGGAAGGCTGCCTGGAGGAGGTGATCCCTGTAACAGGAGGTGATCCCTGAGACCTATAACAGTGGGTGCTCTAGCTCCTTCCTGCTTTGAGACAGAGAGCTTGGTCAAAGAGAACTGGTGGGGTTTTAGAAGTGCACATTTTAATCCCAACTCACTGAGCAAGTCTGTTTCTTTGGGCCCCTTTCCTCCTGGATGAAGCCAGCGGGTTAGCCATGACAGCTACAGTTTCTGTGGACTCTGATGTTTTCTGATCTTTTATTCCCTCAGCCTGAGGAATTCTCTTTCCTGCCACGCTTCTGTCAGACTCCACCCCTCTCCCTGCAGAAATGAAAACCAGACTGAGTGATGGAAGGCGGTGAAACACCACAGATTCATGCAGGACATGTGCACGCACACACCGCATGTGCTTCTCCACGCCACCCCTCCCCTGACGAGGCAGAGGCGCGGAACAGGGGATGGAGGTGAGGGCTCAACAGACCTCGCTCTTTCCACATGGGGCTACTGGGGAAGGTCCCTTAGCTTCCCAGAGCCCAGTTCCAGACCAACAAAATGCCAGCCTGGCAGGGCTTCTGAAACGAGCTGAGTGACATCTGTGACGTGCCCTCCATTCTGTGTGGGACCTTGCATGTTCAGAAGATGGGAGCTAAAAAGCAATCACATTTAAAATCATCTGGTGTGGGTGATGTTTGTCTCTGCAGAGTGGAAAGTGTGATCAGAACCCCACTTGGACCTTCCCAGTGACAATAATCAAGGGCCCAATCTCTGCTGTGTGCCAAACTCACCATCGGTGGCTCTGCGCTCTGGTTCTGGTTAGAATGCAGCTTATTAACTGGGGATCTATGACCAAGTTTCTTAGCCTTTCTAAGCCTCAGTTTTCTTATCTATAAAATGGGGACTTAACTGTAGCTCCCTTGTAGAAACGCTGTGAGGATTAACTGAATGACTGTGAAAGCATTTATTGTTCCTGGCATATAGTAAGTCCTCAGTAAACTGGCAGTGACTTGCATTGGTCAGGATAGGTTACCTGGTGTAACAAATAGCCCAGAATCTGTTGAGTTAGAGACAATAGAAATTTGTTTCTTGCTCCTGTTATGGTCTTAAGAAATGCCAGATTGGCAGAGGGCCTCATCCAGAAAGCTTGCTGACAGCACTGCCCTTTTTAACACGTGGCTTCCAGGATCATTTTGGCCATTGGCACCCAGGCAGTGGATGGGGAAGAGACATGGCTCCACTGAGAAGGTCCACCAACTTCTTAACAGCCTCTCCCTCTCACGTTCTGTTGGTGAGAATGCCTTGTACAGCCTTATGTTAATGCCATGAGGACTGGGAGAGAAATTCCTGCAGGAAGGAACCACTTCCCAGGGTCAACGTTATACTATGGAAGGGGAAGAGGATTTGTGGATAAGCAAAGACTTTTATTACTATTATTTTAATAATACTATTTCCATCCAGGGCAGAGTGTAGTGAGCACTGGGTGGGTGGGAGCCTAGGGAAGAGGGTGATGGATTCTGACCTGGGAGCCAGGCAGTGCCATCCGAGGGGACCTTGGAGGAGAGGCAGGTCAGGCTCAGGGTGAAATGGAGAGCACGGGGTGGGTGGGGAAGGTCAGTGTGGGCTGAGGGAATCACAGGAACACAGTCAAGAGGTGGGAAAGCTCAGGGAGGGGGGGAGCTGGAGGCGGGAAGGGGTGGAGAGGTGTTGGCAGACTGTTGGGAAGGCCTGGGATGGCGAGATAAGGGGCGGAAATTCAGAGTCATGCGTGGTCTTTCTGCAGTGAAGGCCAGGGGAATGGTGGTCATGGCGATAAAGGAGTGAGAGATGGGGGAGGTGGAGGTGGGGAAAGAGGGAAAAGGGGTGAAGGACAAAAGTCTGGGGTTCACAGAGGAGAGGCTGGAAGGAGCAGAGAAGGGAGAAGGGGTCTCCAGGCCCCCGACTGTCTCCTGGCAGCCTGGAGCCCAGCTCTACACACACACACACACACACACACCCGTTGGGGGAGGTTTTCTTCTCCTTCCAGGAAGGAAGTGGCTCCAGATGCTGTGAGTGGGACATTCCTTGGCTTCGCACGCTGTTCCCAGATCTCTCCTGATTCCTGGTGACAGAGCTGGCACCTCTAAGCAGCCTAGGAGAGGGGTGAGCCCTGCTCAAGAAAACCCTGCACCCCAGGAAGTCTGAGTCTCACTTTGAGCCACCCCAGGCCTCTCTAGGTGCAAGGCCCGCTTTCAAGAGAGGCTCTGATGAACAGTTTCACCAGGTCTGCTAGGCCCCTGCCCAGAGCCGGCAACGTGACAGATACAGCAAGACAGGACTCTGCACTCAGGAGCTCATAATAGCCTGGGGGAGTGAGGTTTTCTTTAGGAATCCCTGTGAAGGGGACGAGTTCACATTAAAAGGGTACTTGGAGGAAGTGACGTCTGTGATGGGCACGCAGGAGATGTGGGATTCTGAGAGGTGGCGATGACTGGGAGGGGGGCTTCAGGGGGAAGAAAGAGCATGTGCAGAGGTGGAGGGAGAGGGGAATTCAGGTCTCCGGGGGGAAACACAGATCAGTCCAGCTTGGGTGAAACAAGAGAACTGGCAGAAAGTCATGGGGGCACTGAGACTGTGGAGGTAATTGAGGAGGGCTTGTGTGGGAAGTATGCATTCACCGAGCAGGTGCTAGACAGCTTTGGGAGGTTTTTGAGCAGAGAAAGGATAATAAGGTAGCTGTTGGCCTGTTCTTTATACCTTCCCAGATGCCCCTGCCCTGTGGTGAGACCCTCCAGGCTTCAGGGCAGTGCAGCAGTCAGGCCCAGGGCAGGACTGACCACAGGCAAATGGCTGGAGGACTTGGGAGCACAGAGAGTCTGCTTCTGGTCTCCAAAATCAAGTCTCACTTTAATTAAAAAAAAAATTTTTTTTTTTTTAGATTTTAAAAAATATATATTTTTCTTTTTTTGATGAGGGCCATTTTAAAGTCTATTAAATTTCTTACAATATTGCTGTTTTATGTTTTGACTTTTTGGCCACAAGGCACGTGGAATCTTAGCTCCCTGACCCGAGGTCGAACTTGTACTTCCTATATTGGAAGGTGAAACCTTAACCGCTGGCTTGCCCAGGAAATCCTCAAGTCTCACTTTTAAAGGATGGAGGTCCTGGTGTCAGGCCAGAGGGAGAGGGTCCAGAGAGGCCTGGGCTTGCCTCTCAGCTTCAGCACCCTCACTGGCCGTGAGACTTTGTGTGTGTGGGTCAACCTCTCTGGGCCTCAGTTTCCTCAAAGAGATGCAGCATCACAGCAACTGCTGCTCATGGCAAAATGTGATGACATATTCAATAAATACTTGCTTCCTAAATATGGGGTTGGCATAGCTCAGGGGAGGGGGGATCAGCTATTCTGGGCTGCTGACAACTCAGCCTGGAGAGGCCAGCACTGTCCCTTCTCATCCTGTGCCCAGCTGCCCTGGCTGGAGGGAGCCCTGGCCCCTTTCCAGGCCCAGCCGGACACTCCCCCTGCCCCAGGTCTGTGCCTGCTGGAGCACCAGAGGCAGGGAGGCCTTGGAAAGTGACAGTCCTAGTGGGAGTGACAGGCCAGGAATTAACATGAGGGGCCCAGGGAACCCTGGCCCCAGGCTAATTCTAGCTCAGTCACTGGGTCCAGAAAAGGGGCAGGAATCCAGGTCCCCAGCCTGTGCTCCATGGGCTGGCTTGGCATCTTCTCTTTCCTTTTGTTAGCTTTCTTCAGGAGGAGAGACAGGAGGAAGAGAGCCTTCAGGATGAAGAGGGAGGTGTTAGAGCCCCCACCTCCTTCAGCTGGTCTTGGAGGAAGAGCAAACCAATTCACAGCCTCACCTCTCTGGACCTGGCCAGTGATGGAACATCTTGATTCTAATCCTAGCCCAGCCACTTAATAGCTGGGTGCCCTTGAGCACATTATTAACCTCTTCCAGCCTCAGTTTCTTTGACTGTAAAATGGGAATAATAGCAGTACCAACTTACAGTGTTGTGAGACCTGAATGAGCTGACTACACATTAGCATGTGACCAACCCATAATGAATCCCTTAAATGTCAGTTTTCCTCTTCCCTCCCTCCCCTCCTCATGGGAAATACGATGATTGCCTTAAAACAGTGCTCTGAGATGGGAGATCCATGGGTTCAGTTCAGTTCAGTTCAGTCGCTCAGTCGTGTCCGACTCTTTGTGACCCCATTATCCATGGGTAGATGGAGGCAACGCCCATCCTCACTGAACCCTCAGAATCCCAGGCCAGGAGACTGCGTAAAACAGGAACCTGGTGGTTTCACCCACAGGTGCAGAGGTCTATGGTGGGTGGAGACTTTCCCTGCATCCTTTGTCCTAGGATGGAGTGGTGCCAGATGGAGCAGGGAGAGAGGGTTGGAAACTAACTGGACCAGTACTTTCTCCTTCCTGAGGCCGCTTCCTCTGTCAAAACTCAGACAGTCCAGATGTCCCATCCCACTCTCTGCCAGCCAACTAAAGAAGAGCCAACAGCTAATTCGCACTAGGATGTTACAGCAATAAATGAATCAATGATATTCACACCCTAGGGGTGTTGATAGCTGTTAATGGCTTTCCGGTTCAGCCAAACTGCCTTCTTCCCAGCATAGCTCCCCTCCCTGAAGCCGGCTGGGCCTCAGCTGGAGTGCAGATTGTCTGCAGGGATCAGAGGCCCAAATGTGGACTCTAGTCTGGGGTCTGGAGGGCTTCCCTGGTGGCTCAGTTGGTTAAGAACCCACCTGCCAATGCAGGAGACACAAGAGACGTGGGTTCGATCCCTGTGTCAGGAACATTCCCTGGAGAAGGAAATGGCAACCTGCTTCAGTGTTCTTGTCTGGAGAATCTCATGGACAGAGGAGCCTAGTGGGCTCCAGTCCATGGGGTTGCAAAGAGTGGGACATGACTGAGGGTACATACATGCACGCATGCACTGGTGTCTGGAATAGGGCTAACCAAGGGGAAGGCGAAACTGAAACCTTTGATTATCAGCTGCTAGAAAGCAGGTGAACCAAAAGTCCTTAAAAGTTTAGGTCAGGCCAGATGATAACCTGCGTGTAGTCCACTGCCCACCACTGTCCCTCGATTGAGTTATTTAAGTTTTTTGGCCACACCACGCAGCATGCAGGATCTTAGTTCCCTGACCAGGGATTGAACCCATGCCCCATACATTGGAAGCATGGAGTCTTAACCACTGGACCTCCTGGGAAGTCCAAAACATCCTTCTTTTTTTTCCCTTTGGCTGCTCCTTGATTTAATAAGGGAAAAGTCTGGAAGGTGGAAGAAGGTGGGGTGAGAGGCAGGAGACAGCCTGCAGGTTCTCTATTCCCAGGGTGGGGTTGTCATTTCCTGCCCATCTTCCACACGGACAGCTAGGACCCTCTGAGGTTACAACTACATCAACCTCATCTGACTCTCTTGGCTGGGAGAGGAAAGCAGTGGTGACTTGGGTGGGCTGGCTGTACCCTGTCCTGGGTTCTGCAGCTCTGCAGGCAGAACGTAACTCCTAGGAGTCCTACCCCTGGGCTGAGGGATCAACTAGGGATCTTGTCAAAAGGTGGATATTGATTTAAAGGTCTGGGGCCTGAGCATCTGCATTTCTTTTTATTTTTTATCTGGAAGTGTTACAAGTGTTAGTTGCTCAGTCATGTCTGACTCTTTGTGATCTCATGGACTATAGACTGCCAGGCTTCTCTGTCCATGGAATTGTCCAGGCAAGAATATTGGAGTGGGTAGCCATGCCTTTCTCCAGGGGATTTTCCCCACCCAGGGATCCAAACAGAGTCCTTTGCATTGCAGATTCTTTATTGTCTGAGCCACTACAGAAGCCCTTTAAAGTTGCTTTTATTTCTAATGGCTATAAAGAGACATTATCAAACATAAAAGAAATCATGGAATGTAATTCTATGAGTCCTTGTTGGAATAAAACTATCTTGAAAACCAAAGCCAGCTAGTTGAGAGACCAGTCAGACTAAGAATTCAGAAATGACAAAGCCAGTAAAGATAAAAGGTCCTGTGGGGAACACTGATTGCATTTAAATATAAATATAAAATCTTGTAGATACAGGAGAGTCACTCAATCAGTCTCCATTCTATCCTCCTTTGATAGGAGGCTTCTCTGGTGGCCAACATGGTAAAGAATCTGCCTGCAAAGCAGGACACCTGGGTTTGATCCTCGGGCTGGGATGATCCCCTGGAGAAGGGCATGGCAAGCCACTCCAGCACTCTTGGCTAGAGAATTCCACAAACAGAGGAGCCTAGCTGGCTATAGTCCATGAGGTCGCAAAGAGTCAGACATGTCTGTGTGACTAACACTTTCACTTCACTTTGATAGCATGAAGTTGTGAAAGTAGAGCCTTCCTTTCCCAGTGTCCGCTGGTTTAGGTTGTGCTAACATGCTGAGTCCTGTTTTCTCTGCCTTTAGCCCTCCTTCTCCGCCTCCCCCAGAAGTCTGGAGTTTTCTGTTGAGATGCTGCTGTGAGTGATCACGAGCTTGTGGTTTCAGGTTAGGGAGAAGGACGTCCCGTTTGTCTTCTCGCCATTATGGATGTAGGATGTAGTGTGGGGCTTGGAGCCTGGTGGCTGTGATGGCAGTGGTTTCTGGCGTCTGTGTCTGCCCCTGCCTGCAATTGACCATTCCAAGGTGCTGGGCCTCTGCATTTCTTATAAGCTCCCGGGTTCAGGACCAGCAGCTTGAGGGGTGAGGGTGGATAACTGGGAGTGAGGGCTAAGGACATTTCAGGAGCTGGCCGGTGACCTCTGGGGTCCCTTCTGCTCTGATGCCGTGCTTCTCTAAGACTATGTGGTGGTGGGTAACCAACCCGTCCACTCAGCAGCTCCTCTGCGTGCTGTCCCAGGCCCAGAGGAAGGCGGCCGCCTGTGAGGATGATTGATAGATGATAAGGACATTTACCCATCCTTGAGAACTTACCCTGAGAAGACCTCAGTCCTTATGGATGGCAGGATCTGGCCCCAAGACACTTCTGAGACCCATGGGACCCTGGGTGTAGAGAAAGTACAGGGATTAGAGATACTTGGTCATTTAGCAAACATGTCTACCCAGGACCTGAGAGATCCTTTGGGGAGGGGAGATGGAGCTCTTCTGAATCCCTTTGTGGGGGCCCAGCACCCAGCACAGAGCCAGAGTGGGGGCGGGGGAGGTGGTGGTCTCCAGGGGCCTGGTCCATGGCCCTACCCTGCTGGAGCTTATCTCCCCTCTGGAGGCTTCATAGAGACTTATATGGCGTTGAGGCACTGGCCCCTTGCCGAAGGGCTCCGGGAACTCAGGTCTCTGCCGTATGTAAACACCTAGCTTTGGGACTGCAGGAAGCTCCTAGCACAGAAACTTCAGCCTCTCCCTCTCTCTCTCAGGGCTGGGTTCCTGTCAAGGAAGCAGAGAAAGTTTCCATTGTGTGTGCCACCCACGTGGAAGTACCCTATTATCTTTTCCCTTTTGCAGAAAATCAGGTCAGTGGTTTGAGGGCTGTCGCTCAACGCACGGTGCAGCAGAGAGGTGACCTGAGCTGGCGTGGCCTTGACAAGCGCACAGGGCTGAGGGCAGGAGGGTGAGGGCTGGGCTCCCCAAGCCACGGGGTCCCCGGAAAGCAGCTGTCAGCCTGAGGATAGGACATCGCTGGCCACATCCTGTTTCCCTCCGAGCATTCCTCTCCCTGCACTCCTGCCACCGGCCAGGGCTGAAGCCTACCTGGTGGACTGCACTGAGTAATCGGGGGATGAGGCCTGAGCACCCTGGCTTGTGGCTGGGGGCTCTGCGGGAAGGGGTGGGCAGTGGGATGGGAGCCTGGGGTGAAACCGTGGGGTGGGACTCTCCCCATAGGTGATAATAACAATAATAACAAGGTCTCCGGGCGTCAAGCACTTTCACACCAAGTTTCCTCACCTTGCCCACAACACAGCCCTGGAAGGGGAGAGAGTAGGTGTTATTATTATTATGCCCCGTTTGCTGACGAGGGTGTTCGGAGTGAGAGTGAGGTCAAGGGCCTAGTTCAAAGGCTCCTAGACTCCAGCCCTCGCTCATTCTGCTCTTCCGGGGGCCCCTTGGGGCCCAGAGAGAACTTTCCCTGTTGCCCTTGCAGGTGGTAGGAGACAGAGCCGTGGCCTCCAGGGACCAGGAGTCCGATTGGGCTCAGCTGAGTCCTTTGGCCCTGGGTGTCTTGGGGGCTGTGGCCAAGGTGCTGGCCTGGGGCTGCGGTCTTCTCAGGGCTCAACAGGGGAAGGACCTGCCTCCTCAGGATCCGAGCCTGCGTGGAATAGGGGCCAGACAGCGGACCATTTTCTGAGAAAGGCGGCTGTCCATCCTCTTCTCTCGCACTTCCCCACTGCCTCGTCCACCTGTCACCCCACCCTCTCAGCACCCTGAGTCCCCCCTCTCCGCTCTGTTTTCGCCTCTCCGCTCTGTTTTCTGCTCTGTTTCCTCAGAGGCTCAGACAATAGAGGCTGATGATCCAACTGCTGCGAGCACAACCTCCCCTCCCCCTGCAGCTAGAAATCATCTGTTACCCATCGCAGGGGCCCTGCCTGCCAGACTGAGACCTTTTCCTTCCCTCCCACTTCTTACTGGAAATGGGCCCCCGTCGGTGTCCCCCCCACCCAATGCCTCCCTCAGGAAGATCAAGGACTAGTCTCTGGCTCTGCGTGCTCTCTGGGCCTCTCTGCAGTGGGGTGGTGGGTGGGGGCTGGTGCCCACGACCACTGGAGGCCCTTCTCGTGTGTTGGGGTTGGCAGGGGGAGCTTGTTGTGACCTCTTCCGGTCAGTTCAGTTGCCTGCTTTGGATACACCTTCGGAAAAGCAGCTCACCACGAGGTTATGATACTGACGTTGCCCAGGTCGTGCTGGAAATTACAGAGTGTCTGAGAGGGAAAACAAACGGGGGTTTCAGTTCCCATGGAAACGACATCTATTTGCAGAGGAGCCTGGGCGTCAGAGCCGGACGGCTCTGACCGGGTGCCTGGGTGGGGCGGGGGTAGATGTTGGAAGGCAGGGTCATCTATTTACTGCCTGGGACTCTCCCAGGGCAGCGAGTCTGAAAGGGCACCCTTACCCTTGCTCCTGACCAGAACTCTTCTCATAGCAGGGCCCTTCGGCCTGGGCATATCTCTGCAGTGCAGGGGTTTTTGGGCAGAGTGAAAACTTATGAGTCAAAGGTGTGGGAAGACCCTAAATTAGCTATTGATTCCACCAACATTTTTGACCTATTCTGTGCCAGGCACTGGCTAGGCCAGCCAGTCAGGGGTTGGTAAGAACCTTCGAAGTGTGGTTGAAACCTCCTTTCCTGGAAGGAACCGTGGTCAGAAGTGGGCTCAGCTTGTGCTCAGCTTCGGGAGCACACAGATGTGGCAGTGTTGCTCTAGCCAAAGCAAGAGACTTCTGTTCTCATGTGTCAGGGGTGCTAAACTCCTACATCTCCGGGGGAAAAATTACCCTTAAAAGGTCAAAGCAGGCACCCACGCCTTCAGCAGAGATTATTCCAGTGATTGTCATGGGAAGTGTCTCTCTCTACCCTCCCTAAAGACTGATGTCTACCTAATAGCAACGTATAACATACAGAATTTTAAATATGTTTGTGTACGGTATAAGATTAATATAATTAATTAAATAGAAGTCTATTATATTTAAATTATTAATGACATCGTTGCAGATGCTCCTGTTCTTATTTTTTCTGCACTTGATAAAATATTCTCAGAAAAATGTTAATATGTCTCACTATGATTTCTTTTTTCTTTTTCCTTATATTTCTTCTGAATTTTTGCTTTATATATCTTTGCTTCTTTGTGGTTAGGTGTCTAATGTTAGGTGTCTTTGTGGTTACGATGTCTATTCTTTGTGAATTGTACCTTTTCTCATTAAAATATTCATCTTTGTTTCATTTAAAATAAATAAACTAAAGAAAAAAAAAGACTGATGTCCAGGCTGGAGGCTTTCATGTCTGGTCACCACCAAGACGAGGCCCCTGTTGTGTGTGAATTTCCCAGTTAGAGATCATTCAGTGAACCAATACAAAGAAAGTTTGTGTTTTCTTACCACTTTGTGGTCACAGAGAGTTCCTCCATCCTCCTGATCTCATTGAGTGGAATTCTCCCGACAGCTCTAGGAAAGTTGTTAGGACAACACTGTGCCCATTTTCGGATGGGGCAAACTAAGGCTTGGAAGGAAAGAGTACTTGTTGAGGTGACAGAGAAGGTAAAAGGGGAAGCTGGTATGGGAATCTCAGGCCAAATGTTCTGCTTTGCTCCCTCCTCCCTCTCCGGGGGACCTCTGATGACAAACCCCTCACCCTGGCTGGCCTGGGGAATAGGAGGCATCTGCCCACTGGAGAGGCTGGGCAGTGGGGAAGGACCACGCTATGTCTGGTCTCCTAGGGGCTGCAGATCAGAAAGACCACAGACCACAACTCTGCTGCTTGCCCCCACCCTTTCATTCTTCAATGCTTTTGTTTCCTTCTTGTAAATCAAGGGAGTATGAGTGTGTGGGGATCTGAGGGACCTACGCTCTTGGAAGAATTCCAGTGAAACCAAGGCTATTCACATGCCACTTGGATGGCAGCTCCTCTTTCCCCGAAGGTGACTGTAATGGGGACAGCCCAAGGGCACGGTGGACTCCCCTTAGAGCTGATTTGTTTCCTGGTGAACTCCTTGGTGTGTGGCACCACCTAACAGATTATTGGGATCTCAGGGCAGAGAGCCTGGAGCAGCTTTACATAAGGGAGATCAGGCTGGGGGCAGAAAATAGAAGAGGAAGAAAAAGTCCCAGGTCTTGGTGGTCCTCCTGTCTTGTGGAAGGTGCAGTGGGATTGTAAAGAACATGGGGATGCTGATGGTCCCTGAAAGGATGCTGGGCTAGGTCCACATCTGCATATGGCAGGGAAGGAGGGAGTTTCCGAGCCCAGGATCGGATGGCAAGCCCTGACAAGGAGATGAAATGTCCAGTGCTGGGGAGAATCCAGGAGGTGAGAGCACAGTATTGATGCCTACCTGACCACCCTGCGATGAGGATGTGAGGAGGGGACTGGGGCTGAAAAGTTAAGTGCTTTGCCCAAGGACTGGTGGCTAGTGAGAAGCAGAGGTGCGGAAGCTTAGAACTGCCTCTCTTCTGGGGTGAGGTGGGGTGTGTTGTACTTTTGGGAAGGTCAGAGTCATTGCTCTTACTTTTTGAGTCCAAGACCTTCTTTTTTCAAATTATTTATTTGGCTGTTCCAAGTCTTAGTTGCAACATTCGGGATCTTTAGTTATGGCCTGGGTCCCCTGCATTGGGAGCACAGAGTCTTAGCCACTGGAAGTCTTAGCAAGTCCCTCCAAGACTGTCTAAACTCTGATGGGACCACTGATCAGGCTCACTGCCTGGAGACTTCCCTCTTGCCCTGTTGTTCTCTCTCCCTCTCCACGCACGCCCATTTGATTCCTTTACTTTCTTCTTTTTTTCGGACCCCTCCACTTTCCACGCTCATCCTTTCTTTTGGTCCAAGCTCCTGGTCCCAGGCCAATGAGAGAAGCTGGCTATAGCTTCTGGGGATGATGGGGACAGAGTAAATAAACCTGTTTCCCCACCCCACCCCCAGACCCGTTCCCTAGTGCTTTTCTCTGCTGCCCCCAATGTTAAAAGTTGGTCACACTGTGCCAATGGGCTGCAGGTCTCTGATCATCGGCTGTGAGTGTCCATGGCCCTCTGGGTTGTGTGTGTGCGCTACAGTGAGTATGCAAGAAGAATGACTGTTGTTTGATGTGGGGTGGGGTGCTTATGTATCTGTACTTGTGTGCGAGTGTGTACAGTGTATATATTGTCTGATATAACTGTTTTGTGCTTCCCAGCACTTGGTGAATGCACGTGCTCAAGGATGCATACCCCAAGAACCAGCTATAGAGCTTTCAGGGCCCTGTCCAAAATGAAAATGCTGGGCCTCTTGTTCAAAAATTATGAAGAATTTCAAGACAGAGACAGTGGAGCATTTAATCAGGTGTGGGCCCTTCTGAGTACAGGCTCTGTGTGATTGCATGGGTCTCAGAACCGTGAAGCTGGTTGTGTATATGAGTGAGTGTGCTGCTTGTGTGTGTGTGTGTGTTGGTGGGGGGGGGGGAAGGTGTGCTGGGCATGAAATCTGAGCTCTTTCCTCACCACTCTCCCGGGGCCAGGCCTCTCTGCAGCTGCTAGGGTCTATCAAAGGAAAGGTGTGTGTTTTATTTTTGGCGCCTTGGCTGCCTGCGCCCACAGAGCCCCGGGAGGCTTTTGTTTTACTGCCTTTGTTGGACGAGTGACAAGCACTTCCCTCCACCTGCTGCCGCGGTGGCCCCACCAGAAACCACAGCTGGAGGTGTGGCAGCTTCCTCAGCCCCTCACCCACTCGCTCTGCACCTCTTCAGGCATCAATGTGCCCAGAGCTCTGCTGGCTGACCGCACCCATTTAGCCCGGCTCCCTCATCTCACAGCTAAGGTGATGGAGACCCAGAGAAGGGAGACGACCTGCCCGTGTTGCCCAGTGAGCCCGTGGTAGAGCCAGGACACCCCTACCTCTCAAGCACACAGCTCCGCAGGGTGAGCCTGTGGAAGAAGCCTGTGTGGAAATCAGGGCCTGGAGGAGAGAAGGGGAATCAAAGGGAGCAAAAAAGCCTGGCAGCCGCCCAGCTGTGGGGTTACATTCCCCTGGGCAGGTGGGGCTGTGTCTTTGTTACTTGATTCTCCCTCCTCCCAGGTCAGTGCTCTGCATCTGATGGGTTATGAGAAATGTTGGCTGTACTGAACACAATGGCTGGCAAGAAGTAGGGGCTTTGTGTGTATTTGACAATGAATGAACAGTCATTTAGTTGGCCCATGGAGTGCAGTGGCAGGAGCATGAGCTTGAGAAGCCAGCTAGAACTGGTTGAAATCACTTAGTAGCTTTATCAAATGTAGCTGTGTGATTTTGACAAATCTCCTTAACTTCCCTGAGCCTCAGTTTCCTCTTCTGTAAAATGGGATTCAAGTAGAATTGTTGTGAAAATGAAATGGGATAAGATGGGAAGCTTAGTACAGTGTGTAGCGCATGATAAAATCATAATAAAGTTGTAGTTATTCTTTTTTTTATGATTTTTTGATGTGGCGTTAATCACTCAGTTGTGTTCGACTCTTTGCGACCCTATGGACTGTAGCCCACCAGGCTCCTCTGTCCTTGGAATTCTCTAGGCAAGAAATACTGGAGTGGGTTGTCATTCCCTTCTCCAGGGGATCTTCCTGACCCAGGGATTGAACCCAGGTCTCCCACATTGTGGGCAGATTCTAATGTGCACCATTTTAAAAGGTCTTTACTGAATTTGTTATAATCTTGCTCCTGTTTTATGCTTTGGTTTTTTGACTTTTAGTCATGTGAGATCTTACCTCCTTGGCCAGGGATTGAACCCACACCCCCTGTATTGGAAGGTGAACTCTAAACCAAAGGACCACCAGGGAAGTCCCAAGCTGTAGTTATTTTTGCTGGCTGTGTTACCTCAGGTAAGTTACACAAGTTCTCTAAGCTTAGGTTTCCTCACCTGTTGTCATAAGAATTCAGCAGGAGGTGGAATCCAGAACACAGTCCTGAAGCATCATAGCCACACAGCACTGTGAGCCATGAGCAACTAGGTTAGGACCCCTCCCCTTCTTCGAGGCTGCTTCCACCCTGAGGCTCCATGTTTCCTGAAGTCCCTTTCTTGACCCTCTCCTCCTCCAGGACCCACTGTCTCCCAGCTCTGAGTCCTCCAGAAATGAAAGATCATAAGTTCTGTGTAGTCCATGTCCAAATTTGGGGGTAAGGGGGTTTGGGCAGGAGTTATGTAACTGAAAGGGAGGCTGGGGTGGAGGAGGTATACAGTTCTTGGACCAAAATCCAAGTTCTGCCTTTGACGGGATTGGAGGATACCAGGTGGGTCTGGGCCTGCCTCTTGTATGGAGGGGGCATGCAGAAGGTTGGGTCTGTGAACTGCCCAGGCCTTGTCCTTCTCCCTGCTCCCCTTTCCCTGAACGATTGAGTCCAGAGGTTGCCAGCAGCAGTAGCAGCTCCCTGAGCAGATGAGCATCCCTGACAGAGGTGAGCAGGGCAGGCGTGTGGTGGAAAGAGGGGTTCACGCAGGCAAGCCTGGGGAGTCAGCTGTCAGGGAGGACAGGCAGGAGGAAGCCCTGGCGCCTCTGTGGGTGACTCCTGGCGCCTGGCTTGATCACATGCCTTTGGCCACGTCCGCCCCTCCCCAGCCTGTGAAGAACGCACCCCTCAGCCATTGCTTGTGATCATGTTTCTGCTCAGCTCTGAGTGCAGTTTGCATAAACCATACAAGATAAATGTGCACGAGTTCCCAGGCCCCTTTGTAAACATTGGGAAAGAGTTTGGGGGCGTTTCATCTGCGACATCTGTTGAACTTCACAATGTCAGATATTTACTTAGAGCAATGATCATCTCTTGCGTCCTAAGTGAGTTCTGACCCAGCTTCGGAGGACGCCAGGACCAGGCGTGTTTCCTCCCTTGCCCTCCTGGCTCTCTTGCAGTCTGACCTTGGGACCTACTGCCACAAGAGGGAACTAAACGGACCCTCGGTACCAGGCAAAACCTGCCCCCGCCCTGCCCTGCAGGGAGGTGTTTATTTCCCCAGGGGTGAGAATCCAGAGGCATGCTGTGTAGTGGTCACTCTGACGCACAGAACAGCCCAGCAAGTGAATACCCTGGGGCTGATGAACAATAGGCAAAAACAAGGTTTTCTCCACCTTCAAAGTGGAGAATGTGGGAGGCGGAGCACTGACAGCCATTGGAAAGCCGGAATTGAGCCACACACACGCCCGCACACAGAGGAGCCCGAGGGAGAATTCGCATCCCCTCGAGTCTGAGTTTGGATGAGCTCAGTTTGATTCATGCCTTAGTCTAGATAAACGACAAATGACAGGGAGGCTGGTGTTTGTGTGTGGTTTGTGTGTCCGTGTATGTGTGTGTGGTTTGTGTGTCTGTCTGTGTGATTTGTGTGTCTGTCTGTGTGGTTTGTGTGTCCATGTATGTGTGTGTGGTTTGTGTGTCTGTCTGTGTGATTTGTGTGTCTGTCTGTGTGGTTTGTGTGTCCGTGTGTGTGGTTTGTGTGTCTGTCTGTGACATTTGTGTGTCTGTCTGTGTGATTTGTGTGTCTGTGTGTGTGGTTTGTATGTCTGTCTGTGTAATTTGTGTGTCTGTGTGTATGGTTTGTGTGTCCGTGTGTGTGGTTTGTGTGTCTGTATGTGTGTGTGTGTGGTTTCTGTGTGTGTGATAAGGCTTCTCCTTCCTGCAGGGCCTCTTTCCTGGGGTGGGGGCTAGGAGGGCTGACAGGGTTGTTCTTTGAGTTAAGGGAGAGATCCCCCTCCTTCTTCCTTGGGGGAGGTTTTCTATGGACTCAGACCAGGGAAACTGTGCCATTTGTAACCCATTTCTGGCAAAGAAAGCCATGGGCCCATCAGTCTGTAGGGCTAACATAGCCCCTTACCCCCACCTGAGACTGGGAGGCTCAGGGAAATGCGTGCGTGCTGTGTGTGTGTGTGTGTGTGAGTGTAGTGGGGGTAGCTTTCTACCCACTGAGAACACTCTCCGAGTCTAGCTCCCAGCTATGTCATCCTTAGGACTCACCCCTCCCCTTCCTCCCCCTGCCCCGCCTTCTGCTCACCGCTCAGAATTGCTCCCCCCTCCCCATGTCATTTGCCTTAACCCCCCACCCTCAGAGGCCAGTTTCTTCCTCAAACTGTTCACCCTCAACACAGAAATGCAACTGAGAACCTAACATCCAGAGTGGATTCTTTCTTAAAAAATCAGTTGCCTGATTTCCTTTGGAACCACTGCCATATTTCTTTTGCATTTCATTCTCCCCAACCTAATGGCCAGGATGGAAACTGTTGAAGAGGGAGAGGAGAGATTCTTCTTAGGGATCCGCCGCAGGACAAGAGGGACAGTGCCTGCCTAAGAAGTGCTGGACAGTCTTGGATGAGGCTGGTGTGTGTGAGGGTGGATGTGTGGAAGCCGGTGTGGTGGACTGGGGGAAAAGCTCTGGATGGGAGCTCGAGAACCATCAAGTTTTACCATTGCCTAGAGCTCATGGGCGGAGAAGGCAATGGCAAGCCACTCCAGTACTCTTGCCTAGAAAATCCCATGGATGGAGGAGCCTGGTAGGCTGCAGTCCGTGGGGTCGCTAAGGGTCGGACATGACTGAGCGACTTCACTTTCACTTTTCACTTTCCACTTTCACACATTGGAGAAGGAAATGGCAACCCACTCCAGTGTTCTTGCCTGGAGAATCCCAGGGAAGGGGGAGCCTGGTGGGCTTCTGTCTATGGGGTCACACAGAGTCAGACACGACTGAAGTGACTTAGCAGCAGCAGCAGCAGAGCTCATGGGAGACCTCAGGAGAGTCATTTCCCTCTCCAAGCCTCAGTTGACTCACCTGTACAATGGGTGAGAAGCAGAAACTAATTTCAAAGTTGTCTTCTACCTTGATTTATAAATTATAGGGGGGTGGAAATGAATTTGATTTCCTTGTGGTTAGCAACTTTTTAAAATCTACCATTTATTGAACATTTTAATGATTAACACTCCTTTTTAAAGATTTCTAACCATTTTACATATAAGAATTTACTGCTCAGAACCATCCTAAGAGGCAGGTTCTTTGGTCATCTACTTTATGTGCATGCTAAGGCACGTCAGTTGTGTCCAACTCTGTGCGACCCTATGGACTGTAGCCTGCCAGTCTTCTCTGTCCATGGGACTCTCCAGGCAAGGATACTAGAGTGGGTTGCTGTGCCCTCCTGTAGAGGATCTTCCTGACCCAGGGATCGAACTTGCCTCTTTTACATCTTCAGCACTGGCAGGTGGGTTCTTAACCATTAGCTCCACCTGGGAAGCCCCATCCCCATTACACAGATTAGAAGACAGAGGCACAGAGAGACTAAGGAACCAGCCCATGTAGTGCAGCTGAGGTTCAAACCAGGAGGTCTGGCTGCAGAGTCCGAGCTCCAGGCATTCCAGGCATTGTTCTACATATTTGCCAAATCCTCTCCATTTTGCTGTTGAGAAATCAGATTCAGAGCAGCTGAGCAACAGCTGAAGGTCACACAGCTGGGAAGCAGCAGAGATGAGAGTCCAAGTTGGCCGGGCTCCAGCGTCTCCACTCTCCCTCACCCACCTCCTGCCGTCCTGCCAGATCCTCACGTCCCCAAAGCAAGTTTACTACTTCTCCATGTTGCAGTGTCTCTTTAGGCAAATCACTTCCTCCCCCGGACCTCGATTTTCCCAACTAGAGAATGATTAGAGGTTGCGCCAGCTGATCTTTGAGGTTTCTTGCAGCTCCATGAGTCCATGGTTCAAGAGCTGTGCAGCTTCAGGCTAAAAGTCAGATTTATAGCCTGGGGTTGTAGCTGAGAAGGAATAGGGGACAAGGTGGTGATGGAAATAAGGGGAGTTTCGGAGGGGTCGTGGGGGCTGTGAACCATGAGGCAGATGAGAGAGAGAGAGGCCCTGGGTGTCCCAGTGAGTCCCCTCCTCCATCCTAGGCCCCCGTCCCACCTCAGGGTAGGCCTGTGAGAACGTCGTGTAAGCGAGCAGCGACCAGGCCAGCAGTGAGCCGAGGTCAGTGCTTCTGAGACACAGGACTGTGGGGAATGGACATTGCTGGGGGTTTTGCAAATAGTTGGAGGTATTTCAGAAAAACGTATTTGAAGCCGAGGTGGTGTGTTTGTGCGGTTGGCCTGGCTTCCTGTTCATGACGGTTCTGTTGCATTCCTCCCCCTCAGGAAGGGAGGATATTTTCCCACGTGTACGCTCACTAGGATGTACACACCAGCGTTCCCACCCTTACGTCCTGGCACGCTCCCCTCAAGGCCCGCAGTTGTGCTGGGGTCACCCCTCCCTCCATGGCAGCTGTGCTGATTAATATTAATGTGGCTGCTGGTGCCGTGGCTCCATGTGGCAGCCTCATCCTTCTCAGGGCGCCGGTCCTGGCTCGAGCCCAGTGCAGCCGGTGGAGGAGGGTACCGCAATGTGCTTATGAGATGAGAGAACGGGTTTCATTTCCAGGCAGGCTCTTTTCCCAGTGAGGCTCTTTTCACTTCGGAAAATTGATGGAGTCACCTTTTCATGAGTGTTTCAGCTCCCTCCCACCTCCAGACCCTGAGCTATTAGAGCACCAGGTCCTTCAGACACCTCCTCATATATCACAGGCTGGACTAACCTCCCTGGCTTGGAGAAGCCGGGGACTGGGAAGGCATCAGAACACCCAGTGACGTGGATCCTGGGTCTGTGATGGGGACAGTGGCTGTTCCTTGATCCCTTCCTCTCCACGATGGGTGTCCACACAATGGAAGGCCATTGTTGCAATAGTGGCCAGGAAGGGTCAAGGGCAGACCTGACTCCCAAGTATCCAGTACAGGATGTATCATGTGGGTCCCATCTCAAGCCCACTGGATCCAGGATGTCATGGCAGATAGGTGTCAGGGGGTGGTCTTCCCTCTAAACATCATTTGGGAGCCTGGGGAGACTGACTAAGGGACAGGGGCTCCAGTTCCAGACTGAGCTGGGATAGATGAACAGGACAGTGTGAAAGTGTTGCTAAGGGTCAGGGAGGGTTCCCAGCCACAGACGTCACAGGGACAATTTGGTTCTTTTCAGAGCTCGGCTCAGATTGTGTCTCTAGATCACTGCTGACTGCACAGGCTTGGGTCCCGTGAGCTCTGGAAAGGTGTTTGCAAGCTGAACACCCTGTCCTTCTGCCCCTCCTACCTCGTTCAGCCACTCAGGGCCTGTGTCACTGGAAGGACTCAGAGCATAGCTCAAGCAGACCTTGTGGCTCTGAGCATCTCTGAACAATGAAGCCTGGGGGAGAAAAGGAGTGTGGGGATGGTCAGGTGGGGTGTGGGGTTTGCAAAACAAGAACACGCTCATTTGCCATTTACTGAAAAAATCTTTTCTCCCTTTCTTTTAAAGTTGTTGTTTCCTCCAGGGAAAACTTTTATTTGTGTGTGAGTAAAATGTGCTCTCTTAATGAACTGAAAGCAGAACAGGATGAGAGATGTTTTGTCCCTGTGGCAAAGAACAAAGCAGCAACTCGTTGGCTGGCAGCAGGAAGCACTGTTTCACCCACCCCCGGCCCCTAACCTTTCTCCTTGCCTGCTCCTCCCTTCAGAGCCGAAGGGAGACCTGAGATGGGCCGGCCATACTTCATCTCTGCCCCAGAATCCTGGCTGGAAACATGGTTTGGCGGGGCCTGGCCTGTGGGAAGCACCGCACCCCTTCAGCGTGGAGAGACGGAGGAGGGGGGGCGGGCGAGGGGTCAGCGTGCTTTTAGGAGGCTTGGAGGCTGCCGCTTCTTGCTGGCTCGGATGGCAGAGGAAAAAGAGATGGAAGCAGGGATTCAGAGAGTTAGTCTGACCCGCTGGCATCCCTGTTCCTCTGCTCAGGCGAGGAATCTCCCCACGGTCTCTGGTCTTGGGGGACAAAGCCTGGCTCTCTGGAAGACCTCGCCTTGAGTCTTGGGGAGGACTTCTTTTGAGAAGAACATTGATCTGGAATGCTCGCCGGGCCCCTTCCACCACCTAGATCTCACCAACTCCCGCTCCCCTTCACTCCGCGAGGTGTGAGCTGTTTCTTGACTTTCACCTCTGGTTTTGGGGTTTAGAGGATAACGGTCTTGGTTTTGGAGCGTTGCAGGATCTGGGGTAGCTTATCAACCGCGTCTCTTTGCAGCCTTGGTTGAGGTAGCTAGCGAGGGTTGGCGTTCTTCTGTCTTCTGCGGCTCAGGTTTTCACCACGAGATAAACCTTAACGGCCAGACCGACCTTTCCCTCAGCAGCTGCTGGATCTTCTGCTCCGTGTCCCTGATTTGAGGGGCCCTGGGAGAGGTCCCTCTAGTCCTGGTGGAGAGGCCTCCTACGGGGAGAAGGTGGTGGTGGTCTCAGCCTCCACGCTCATGGAGGACCGCCGGGCGTGCCGGCAGGGAGACCACTGCCGGAGCCGCTCCTGGCTGAGGCAGCCCAGGTCCTTGAAGAGCTTGAAGAGGTCGCTGCGGAACTTGACGCCAATGAAGGCGTACAAGAAAGGGTTGACGCAGCAGCGGACGCAGGCCAGGCTGTAGGTGACATCGTAGGCGATGTTGAGTTGCTTGCTGAGCTCGCAGCTGGTGCCACTGGTAATGTTGAAGTTGGCCACCGTCTGGGCCAGAACCACCCCGTTATAGGGCAGTTGGAAGGCTATGAAAACCACGACCACGGCGATGATCACCTTGATGGCCTTGTTGCGCTCGAAGTTGCGTGCCTGGAGCAGGGTGCGGATGATGACGAGGTAGCAGAAGCTCATGGCCACCAGGGGGATCAGGAAGCCTACCACCATCTGGGCCACCTGGATGGTGATCAAGGCCTCCACATGCTCGGTGACGAGGGAGCACCGCAGCGCCTGCTCGCTGCTGCTCTTCTGGATCCCGCTGTACATCAGCTCTGGGGTGGAGAGCACCATGGCCAGCATCCAAATGCCCAGGCAGGAGAGCTTGCTGATGAGAAGGACGCGGGCACGGTGGCGGTGGGCCGAGACGGCCTGGACGATGGCAACGTAGCGGTCGATGCTGATGCATAGCAGCAGGAGCATGCCGCTGAAGAAGCTTATCTTGTAGATGCCAAAGATGAGCTTGCAAACGTGGACCCCAAAGACCCAGGACTTGGCTGCACTGTATGCCCAGAAGGGGAGGGTCAGAAGGAAGAGAATGTCTGCCAGGGCCAGGTTGAGCAGGTATGTATCAGTCATGGTCTTGAGCCTCTTGAAATAGATGTAGGTCAGCATGACCAGCCCGTTGCCCAGCAGACCCACGAAGCAAATGATGGAGTACATGATCGGGAGGAACCAGGCTTTAAAGTTCCGCACATCCTTCTTGAAGCACACGGACTCATACAGCGTGTAGTCCACCGTGGTGTTGTCTCCGATGTAATCGTCCGTGACCTCATCTTGGCAGAGGCACACCTGCAGGGAAGGAAAATACTCCAGCTTAGCTGAGTGCGTTGAAATCTCACTGCCCTGGGACTGTCTAGAGCAGTGGTTTCAAACTGTGATCAGCATCATCTGCAGATTCTCAGACCCCATCTGAGACTCACTGAACCCAAATGTCAGGAGCTGGGGCCCAGAAATCTGTTTTTCTAAACTTTCTAAGTGATTCTTCAATTTGAAATTGGTGGCTTCTCAAATTTTCACATGCTCTTGAACTTGGGGATTTTGTTCATATGATGTAGTAGGATGGGGTCAAGTCTGGGATTCTGCATTTCCAGTAAGTAGCAAGTCTTCTGAGAGACTTGATCTTACAGGTGTTAATGGCAGGCTGGAAATGGCCTAGGCATGGGGGTCAAAAGAGCCTTGGCCTGGTTAAATATACTTCATCTCTCCAAGCCTCAGTTTTCTCATTCGTGAAATGGAGATGAATACTATCTCCTTCACACGGTTGTTGTGAGGTTCCTAACTCGGATTCTGGCATCCTTTTGTCTTCATGGAACTTTGATTTTGCCTGCTGGAAACTCCAGGAGAATGGGATGGTAGGTCTTTCTTTTTGAGCCTCCTTTGGAATCTGGTAGAAAGAACTTTCCAAGGGAGGGGGCCTACAAAAATACCCCAGCTTTTGAGGGAAACTCCACTTGGGCTAAGGTTGAGGAGGGCCCAGAGTGAGAAGGTGGTGGTGGTTATAGTTGCTAGGTTGGGTCCGACTCTTTGCGACCCCATGGACTGTAGTCCACCAGGCTCCTCTGTCCATGGGATTTCCCAGCAAGAATACCGGAGTGGGCTGCTATTTCCTTTTCCAGGGGATCTTCCTAACTCAGGGATCGAATCTGTGTCTCTAGCATTGCAAGTGGATTCTTTACCCGTGAGCCACCAGGGAAGTGGAGTGAGAAGAGAGGAAGGCAAAACTCTGTTAAGAGGCTACAAAGCCCTGGGTTGGGGCAAGATGCTGTGATCATGGGTGGTGATCACGGAAGGCTTATGGATCCCTGGGGCCCAAGGCACAGAGACCGTCAGGCAGCAAGAGCTAAGGCAGTGCGGGTCCGAGCGGATGGCGGGGCCACAGCCTCAGCTGTGAGTCCTCCTGGGCACGGGAAGGAAGCGCAGCCTTCCGTCCATCTTCCCACCCTCTCCCCGCACCTTACTCCTCTCTCTCTTCCTTGCTGTCTCTTCTGGCAAATTCCAGTCAGTAGGGCTCACATGTTCAGGGCTTTTTTTTTTAGCCTATCTGCAGGGCAGGGTGAAGGTTCAGGCAGACGGCTGTGATTTGACCAATGAAGGAGACACATGGGGTGGCTGAGCTGTGCGGGGCGGGGAGCTGGGCTGGAAACTGCCTCAGCAAGCTCCTGGTCCGTCCTCTGGGAATGCGGCCCTGGGCAGCCCTGTATGATGGATTTACACAACTGGGGAACTGGAGGGGCTGTAGAGGTGATGAAAGGAGCCTTTTGGAGAAACAGTGTGACTGGTTCAAGGTTACTCAGCCAGAACAGGAACCCAGTCTCCTGATTTGCCTGGATCTTGTCTCTTTCTTACTTCCAAATTCTGGATTCATCACTGTCTGTATGGGGACGGGGTGAGGACCAAATCATGTTCTGGAGCCTTTTTTGGGGCATTGCTATCTTGAGAAGAGATGTCAGTGGCAACCCTTTTCTCTTTTCCGGGTACGACTGCAGCCCTGGAGGCCTGCGAGAGGCTGGCTGTCCTTGGCTGCCCAGGGTAACACCCGAGACCTCAGATCTGGACGTAAGGGGGTTCTGGGCTTCGGTGGGCAATACACCCAGCCTCTGTGATGTGTGCTTCCCACTGCCCTGTTCTGCCTCCTTTTTCTCTTCTTGGTACCTGCCCCACCCCTCACCAGGGGCCACCAGGCTTGATGGCTCCGCAGCACACAGCCCCACCATATCCTGCCCCATCTGAGCCACCCCCATCTCCCCAGGTAAAGAGGAGGATGAGTCCAGCTGTCCCTCATTCCCTCCCCAACCTTCCAGCCTCCACTGTTAGCACTCCAGCCCTCTGGAGTCCTGGGAAGAGGGGAGGGAGTGCTGATGGGGAAGGGGGCCAGGCTGTAGGCTACAACCCAAGCTCCAGGAGGCCTCTGGGATGGGGCTTTGGGAACAGTGCCCAGCTTGGGGCCTGCCTCTGGCCAGAGCTCCTGGAAAACTGCCTCTCTGGCCTCCAGACCTGGGGAGGAGCCAAATTCTGAAGCACTGCCTCTCCAGCTCCGGTCTCAGCCGCCTCCTCTGGCTCCAAGAGAGCTCCCAACCCCAGCAAAGTCGGGGGAAGAGTGGATTTCTAACTCTGGCACTTGGTGGGCATGGATTTTCTGTCTCCACATCTGGGATTGAGAAGCTGAGACCTGTAAGCTGGTGGCCTTTGCTCCTCCAGAGTTCTGGGCCCCCCTGAATGATGGGTTCCATCCACCCTCCGTTCCTCCAGGGTCCCCATCCTCCCCTCCCCTTCCCCCAGTGAGGCTCAGATCAGTCTATTTCAGAAAAGGGAACTGGGGCTTCGAAGGGAGCATTTAGCTGCAGGTCTTGGGAGGAAGACATCTTTGGGGCGATAGGATAGTAAACGGCCCGCAGGTTCTTTTCTCATCTCACATATGAAGATTTACACACATGGGTGTGGGCACATATGTTCCAGACCCAGTAACCTCACAGCCTTTGCTTTTTTGCAAAGCAAAGAACTCTCTCCAAGAACTCAAGAGTCTACTTTTCTGTCTCCTGGGTGGGGATATTGGAAGCGATAAAACTTTTCCTAAAAGTTTTAATTGAAATGGAGTAAAGGAATTCAGAGAACACCTGTGGCTTTCTAGGGTCACTCAGCAGATGGAGAGGGTGGCCATCAGCTTAAAGAAGACCAAATTTGTGCCTGGGTCTATTTCTTTCCAGTAAATGCCCAGTGACTCCACCAGAACCCCAGGGCCTAGGTTTGAGAAGGGCTAGGCTTGCTGAGGGGCATTTGGGAGAGGGAATGGAGCTTTCCTTGGCAGGCAGGATACCTCACCTGGAAAATGACGAGGAGGGCCACCACCAACATATTCTTCATTGGCTTCCCTGAAGGAGACAAAGTAAGAAAGTTATTGCTCAGCAGGGCTGGCTCTTTGTTATGAAAAAAGCCCAGAGAGCCAGGGAGAACGTGGGGATCTTTCATCACAAGCTCTGGACACTGCCTTTGAGAACACGAGAACCAGATTGTGCCTTGGAGCACCTGGCCAGCTGCCCCATCTCACTGTCCTCACCTCTTCTTCCTCCTTAGCTCCAGAAAGGGTCCTGGAAAGGAGGGAGACCAGAATGCAGGGCAGGCACTCCCCCCTCTTGGCTCTTCAGGGTCTCTTCTGGAATTGGAAATTCCACCCTGGCCCAGATTATCCCTCAAGGCTGAGCTTCAGCTGACCTTGACTCCTGTGTCTGGACGGTCCCTTCCTATTCCACGCTATGCAGGAAGCAAGACCCTGAGGTGGTGGAGGTGGTGTGTGTGTCCTGCCCTGCTCTTGTGCCAGGAGCCAATGGGGAGCATTTTTCCTGCACCCAGTGGGTGGGCAGCCACCTATGAAGCCCTGACTGTTTTCTGATGGAGGCTGGCTGAGGAAGTAGACTGATTTCACAGGGCAGCATGAAGGAGTGTTCCTCACTGCCTCCCAGTGGCAAATAGGAAAGTTCTTCTGGGACCCATGAGGCTCCCCCAAACAGCCCTCACCCAGCGGTCATTCATCCAGCACTCATTGGTGGCTCCTCTGGCCCATGCCCCTAGTCTGCCTTTGGGCCAGGGGCATCGTCCCTTTTACCCAGTTCAGGCCCATAAATGAGGAGGTGCCCAGAGACTGTGTGCTGCTGAATGAATGAATGACTTGTTTGCCCTTCTCCCAAGCTGCCCTGTGGGGACCTTGCCGTGTGGCTGTGTGACAGGAGTGAGGCCATTCCCCGAGGTCGCTTGACTAGTGTGGATATGTTTTCTCTTCTTAACTTGCTTCTAATCTAGGGCCTTGGTGAAAGAGAAAAGAGGCAGATGAAAGAGAAAAATGGTGGGAAGGAGTGAGTCAGAGCCTGAGTACTTTCTGGAAGCCAGGAGGCCCTCCTTAATTCTGAACGGCAGGTGGAGAACCCAGGTTCTCACAAGGCCTGATGTGCGCCTTGGTGGCTCAGTCCTGCTTGGTGGCTGAGTTGAGAGCTGGACTTGGAATTTATTTCTTCCAGGGGATCAAGCAGGGGAGACCAAGCAAGTCGACAGGGCGACAGGGTGATTTATACAGAAGTCTTTTTTTTTTTCTATACAGAAGTCCACTTAAAGTCTGAGAGCTGTGCCCTCTTCATCTCTGTAAAACCCCTTCCTATAATTGCACCAGCCTATGGGAGACAGTGGGAGAAGGAAATGGCAACCTACTTCAATATTCTTGCCTGGAGAATCCTGTGGGCCTTGGAGCCTGGAGGGCTGCTGTCCATAGGGTTGCATAGAGTCAGATACAACTGAAGCAACTTAGCATGGGAGACAGTAACTGTGATTCCAGGAATGAATACAAGGCAGGACTTGCTGACCCATCACACCTCTAGCCTCAAGAGGGTCAATAGATCGATGCTTGGGACCCTGCTTCTAGCACCTTCTGGAGGCTCAGGGCTCCCTTCAAGCAAGCAAGGAATCCTGCTTCCCAAGATGCAGCAGCACAGGGCCAGTGAGTCGGTGTGCTTGGCCACAGCACCACCTGCTGGAAATTTCATGACGTGACATCCAAGTTGCCATTATCCAGGGAGTTTGCCTAAGACAGGATTTCTGGGGTTGGGGTGTCTTGGGTGGGGGAGGAAGGGCATGGAGCCACATAAATAAACAGGCATTTCTCCCGTTATACTGCACATTACTGCTAGACGCATGTTTCTCAGTCGTAGCTCTGATGCCAACCCCCATCGTGCCCTCCTGCTCAATCCTTAGGACCTCTCTACCAGTCCTAAGGATGGCAGCCTGATGCTGAGCATGGTTGTCCAGCCCTCCACTGTCTACTTGGACCTGCCTTCCTAGCTTCATCTTCTATTTCTGGGGGCAGGAGCTGTCGTCCCCAGCTTGCCCCTGAGTATTTGCTGTCCTGGGTGGGAATGGATTTTTGTGCAACATCACGGTGGCTCCCCTCTCTCATCCCCCTTCCTTGCTGAATTATCCCGAGAGCCCCCTGAGCTCGAGTCCACATCTCTACCCTTAAGCACACTCTCTTTGCGGTCCAACGAGCTGCCCAACCTCCACTGACTCATCTTGATGTGAAGCGCTCGAGGTTTCTTTAAACACGTACCAGTCTTTCGGTTACTCTAGAGAAAGCCTGCTCTGACTGTCAGTGAGAACCGAGAAACCTCAAGGTTTTGATGTCACAACAGGTGAAACACGCGGGGCAAGAGTTGTGTTTCTATTTCACTCCATCAACCTTCTTTCCTGGGCCCCATCTCAGTCCTTTTGCCACTGGCTGTGGGAGGGCTCAGGAGGGGGAGCTAGAGGATGTGTGTAGGTGAGGTCTCCTTCCAGGTATGTTGGAGAAGGTGGTTGAGCAGGGATCTTCTAGGACCAGCATAGACAGTTTTTCAAGAAAGGTGACCAAACAGGAACTTGGGGAAACTCTGGTGTGAAGCAGAGGGGGCCTGGTCAACGGCCTTGACTCAAATGATTTTTGTCTGTTACAAAGTCATAAAGCAACTGGCCTTGGGCAGCCACCGGGGTGGGGCCAGAGAAGTTGGGAATCTCAGGGGCTGAGGAGTGGTTGAGTGATGCATTGGGTATTTTCTGAGTTCTTGAGTTTCTAGTAATGATCACAACGAAAAGGAAATTCCCTAGAACTCCAACCTTAGCTCCCAGTGAGAGAAACTAGAGATTAGTAACTTTCTCAAAGTCACACAGCTGGCTGGTAGTGTAGCTGGGCTTTGGATCCATTTAATTTCAGAAACCACACTTCCAATTCCTCTTCCGTGCTGCCTCTCAGACTTTATGTTCCGTTCTCTCCTAATATCCTGTGAGTTACCCCTCGTGAGTCTCATTCTATATTTCAGAAAATAGAGGCTCAGAGAGGTTAACCCACTTGTTTGGGTCACACAGCTGCAGAGAGATGGGTCTGAGATTTTTGAATGGAACTCCTGCTACTTCATTTCTGTTGAGTCTGCTGTGTATTGGGGCCTCTGTGGAGCATCAGGGGAATCCACACTCTCCTCCATCTATTGGTCACTCGTTCTGTTGCCTCTATCCCTGTAACATCCCAGAGCTGGCTCCACTTCTACCCTGACATAAGGCTTTGCCACCCCAGAGCTCCTCTGAAACACAGGTCACAATATTTAACTCACCTAACTGAAACAAAAAAATCTTCACTGGCTTCTCATTGCTTTTAGTAAAAAAGCCCAAACTTTTTCAGCGATGCCACACAGAATCTCAAAGGTTGACCCCGCCTGTCTGTCCTACTTCCCTTCCTTCTCAGTACAGCCAGGTTCTATACATCCTCCTCAACTTGCCTCTTTCTTGTCTCTATTAGCTTTTATTACAGTTGACCAGCTGGGAGCCTGCAGGCTGAGTCCACAGGATATTCTGCTTTGTTACATGGAGTTTAAAAAAAATTGGATTTGGATGCCTTTAGGTGGGGCTAACCTCTGAATCACTCCACTGTCCTCCACTTACTCTGTCTTATGCCCATCCCTCAGTTACATTACTGGTGATTGAGCCATTGAGATCCCTAGTCCTGCTACCTCCTAGGCCCCTTGCTTCTCCTTGTCTGCTTTGAGAACTCCTACACATCCTTCAAAACCCAGCTTAAATGCCCCCTGACTCATAGTCACTGTTCGTTTCTTTAAGTTTCACTATTGCTCTCCTTTTACCCCATCAGCACTCTCTCTCCCCATCTTGCAATGGCTCATTGACACATGTGTCTCTCCCCCCACCAGACTGGTCCTGCCTGAATTCTTCCATCAATAGCAGTTGACTGAAAGTACCAAGCAAAGAGGAGAGATTTCCCAACAGCTCCCCCAGGCTGCAGGGTTCCGCTCTTCCCTAGTCAGGCTCCTCAAAGGCCAGAAGGGATGGGCCCTGAATTCCTTCAACATCTCCCTCTGCCACTATCTCTGGCTGAGCTGTGGGAAATGAGTATCTCATGGCTCATTTTTTCTTCTTCTCTGCTTTGGAAAATTCTAACTGAAGTCTCAAGCCCCATTTCTTGAAGATGGCCGGGGAAGGCACCCGGGGCTGCCCATTCAAATCGTGAAAAAGGCCAGTGCAGCTCTGGTTCTGGCGTTTCTCATTTTGTGTAACAGAAACTCTACCCCTCACCCACCTCGGGCGCCCTGCCGGGCTGACAAAGAGAAAGAAACAGATCCTTTGCGGCTCATCCGTCCTACAAACGGCCCAGAGCCCTGGAGCCTGATCTGAGCAAAATGTCTCAGTGATGTCCCCTCCTACCAGTATTTGGGGCTCAGACAGCCGTTGGGGCTCTCTCGAATTGAGTGAAGCATTAAGAACATCCTTTTATTCTGGAGACATGTCCTGCATTAAAGGGACCTCCCCCATTAATGCCTGAGAGTCTAGCACCCCAAACCTAGTCCTTGGGAGGAGGACCCTCCGTGCGGTGCTGTGGCTGCTCTCACGGGCTCATCGAGTCAGTGGTGTGCATCTCTCTCTGACTCTGTGTTCAGTCGTTTCACGGCTTGAAATCGGCTGACAGCTTGCAATCGGCTATGATGGGAGCATTTACACTGTGGAAATTGGCAAGCACTACATATCAGGGAGCCGGTTCTCTAGCCTTTACTAACGCACCACGGGGATCTGCTTGGTTTCTTTCACAGAGGTCAAACAGAGGGGCAGGATCAGGGTCTCCAGGGGACGATGTCTGCTTTCTGGTACCATGGTTAGTAGGGGTGGATGTCTGGGAAGTGGGATTAGTGGGCAGACTGCTGAGAGGAGGGGAAGTTGGAAGAGATTTTTAAAAACTAAAATCAGAGTTCTTGAAGCCATTCATTCATTCCACAAACCTTTTTCTGCTCGCACCTCCAAAGGCCCTGGGAATCAGAGGTGCAAAATCAAAGCCTGCCTTCCAGGAGTTCTGGGTCGGTGGGTGCAACAGCCACTTTAGCCCTTTGACAGCTGTTTGCTGAGTCGACCCTAGGTTCCGAGTTGGCGGGAAAAGCTGACACGAAGGCAAGAGGCTGTGGTGTGATGGGGAGGGGTGTGAGGACAGCAGAGGATGAACAGGGAACCTTCACTTTTTAAAGCCAACCCCTTGTGGCTTTGAGGCTGCTGTGGTGTTTGTTTGCTGGTGAGAACAAGCCGTCCAGGAACCTGGCCTTTGTAGCCTCAGCCCAGTCTGACTCTTAAGCTGAGATTTGTAAATGGGGTGTCTGGAGCTGGGTGAACCCCCTAAGAACCTGCTGGGGGCTTCCTTTGGACTCCCTTTAGTTAAGACCAAAGTTAGACCAGAAGATGGATTTTGGAAAGGGAACAGCCATCTCCCTGGATAGACAAAGTGAGTGAAACTAGGGGCTGAGTTGGAGGCCCTGGCTGTGACTTCTCCCAGCTGAAGGCCCTTGTGGTCTCATTTCGTGTTGCCCATTCAACCTTTGACTGGCAAGAGGCAACAGCTTCCCCGTGGGATGTGCAGTAGAGAGAAAATAAGCACAGCTCGTGTTGCTTGTATAGTATCATTTACATAATGCACTCACCTTGAATCTGCCTCTCATCATAACCCTAAGAGAGCAGACAAGTTCAGCCCTATTTAGCCTGGGAGAGAGGTGGGAATAGGAGGGCGAATGGAGGGTCCTGAACTCTCCAAGATTTCTCTGATGAAACGGGGCCCTCAAGAGCCTTCCCCATCACCCCCTGGCTAGCTAGAGCAGGTGCTGTCCAGATCTCTACCACCCCAGCCTTGGCACCTTCTGCAGAACCTACTATTCTTGGTAACAATTGTCACCCCTTTCCCCAGGTCCTAAAGAAGTACCTGGAGGAACAGAGGTCACATTCTCTGGGAGGAGCCACTGATTCCCATCAAAGCCACCTGGTTCCTCTGGGAGGTCCCCCCATGCCTTCCACCCCCATTGCACAAAGTCATTCTGGGTGTCCAAGTGACCCCGGTAACTGCTATCTCTCTCTCTCACTTGGGGGAGGCTCACTCACCCAGGTCCATGACTCTCTCGGCGGCTGAAACCACACAGGAAGGTTGTGCCGGGGCTCTGTCTGGGGAGGATGTGGTTCCAGCCCCTTTTAAGCTGTGAGAGGAGCCACCCTCTCCCCTGCCCCTCCCACCCCCGCTCCTCCCTCTAGTCCGGCCTCACTCAGGGCCTGGACTCAGGTGGCTTCCTGGGACCAAAGGGTGTGAGGGGTATGAGAAGGTGAAAGAGAGTGACAGCCCCCTCACCGGTCATAGGATCATGAATCATTGGGTCATTTACATTCAGAAAGCCCCCCTTGCAGACTCAGGGCCCTGCCCAAGGCAGGGGAGTGAAACCATTGATTTGATATGTGTTTACAGCCTGGGTATCACATGCCAGGGAGTTGGAGATAAGTAAAGATCTATCCCCATCCTTCCCTTGCCCTACACAGTGTCACAGGGGACTACATTTCCCAAACTGCTTTGCCCTCTGGCTTTTGGGTAGGTCTGGCCAATGGGAGGCACTGAGAGATGTTGGAAAGCAGAAGGGGAGGGATGCGCCAGGATATCTCTCTTTTTTGAAATTTATTTATTTTTAATTGGAGGATAATCACTTTACAATATTGTGTTGGTTTCTGCCGTACATCAACATGAATCAGCCGTCAGATCAGGTTGTCTCTCTTTTCCTCTTTTTCCTTTTCTTTCGTTTTCTTTCCTCTTTCCTCTCCTCTTCTCTTTCTTTCCTTTCAAGTACAATTTTATTGAGATATAATTCACAAATAACTTACCCTTTTAAAGAGTACCAGTCAAAAAAATATTTTTTTGGTATATTCAGAGTTGTGCAATCATCACCAAGATCTGTTTTGGAACATTTAAAATAGCTTCCTCCTGAAAAACCACCCCTCCCCAACCCCTACTCATTAGAAATGACTCTCCAAATTCCCTCCATCCCCACCCCCAGCCACTGGTAACAACAAATCTACTTTCGTCTTTTACAGACTTGCCCTATTCTAGACATTTCACATAAATAGAACTAATCTCTATGCGGCCTTTGTGTCTGGCTTCTTTCAGTTAACATAATGTTTACATGGTTCACCCATTTGTCATATATATCAATACTTCATTCCTTTTTATGTCTCAATAATATTCCATTGTATGCATATACTCCATTTGGTTTATCCGTGATGAGTTGGACATTTGGGTTGTTTCCAGTTTTTGGCTATAATGAATAATGGTGCTAGGAATATTCATATACAAGGTTTTGTGTGGATATATGCTTCTTTTTCTCTAGAGAACATGCCTATGAGTGAAAATGTTAGATAATATTGCAACTACATGCTTAACATTTCAAGGAACTGTCAAGCTTTTCCCAAAGTAGCCTCACCATTTTTCATTCTCATCAGCAATGTATGAAGGTTCTACATCCTCAACCTTTTTTTGATTCTCTACTTTTTTTGATTCTAGGCATTCTAGTGGGTGTGAAGTGGTTTTGCTTTGCATTATCCTAATGACTAATGATGGTGAGTGCCTTTTCATGTGCCTGTTGACCATTTGTGGGCTTCCCTGGTGGCTCAGTGGTAAAGAATCTGCCTGCCAGTGTAGGAGATATGGGCTCAATTCCGGGGTTGGGAAGATCCCCTGGGGATGGAAATGGCAACCCATTCCAGTATTCTTGCCTGAGAAATCCCACAGATAGATGAGCCTGGCAGGCTATAGTGCATGGGGTTGCAAAAGAATTGGATAAGACTTGGTGACTAAACAACAACAATACAACATTGACCACTTAGAAATTTTACTTGGAAAAACGTCTATTTAAATCCTCTGATCATTTTAAAATTGGGTTGTTTGCTTTTTTACTGTTGAGTTATAGGAGTTCTTTACATAGTCTTGATACAAAAGCTTTATCAGATACATGACCTATAAATATTTTCCCCCAGCCTGTGGATTAGATTATCTTCACTTCCTTCATGGTATCCTTTAATGTACAAAACTTTAAAATCATAAGTCAAATTACTTTTCTTTATTCACATACTTTCTGCATCATATCTAAGAAAACAGTGCCTAATTCAAGTCCATGAAGATTTATTCTTATGCTTCCTTCTAAAAGTTTTATAGTTTTAGTTCTGACATTCATTTTGAGATAGTTTTTGTGTATCATGCATATTCCCTTCTATTCCAAGTTTGTTGAATTTTGTTAGATGCCTTTTCTTTGTCCATTGAGATGATAATTTTTGTCCTTTATTCTATTAAATATAGTGTATTATAGAGACAGACTTTCAAATGTCAAACCAATGTGAATTCCTGGGATTATTCACTTGGTCATGATGTATAATCTTGTTTTTTTTTTTTTCTTATGTATGTTGCTAGATTTGGTGAGGATTTTTGTTGAGGATTTTGGCATCTATATTTATAGGGGATATTGGTAAGTAGTTTTATTTTCTTGCAATATATTTTTGTAGTTTTGGTACTGATGAGATGGCTGGATGGCATCACCGACTCAATGGACATGAGTTTTAGTGAACTCCGGGAGTTGGTGATAGACAGGGAGGCCTGATGTGCTGTGATTCATGGGGTCACAAAGAGTCAGACACGACTGAACGACTGAGCTGAACTGAACTGAAGCCTAGTTGAAGGTTTGTCAATTTTGTTGATCTTTTCAATGTACCAACTTTTGGTTTTATTGACTGTCTCTATTTTTCCTATTCTCTATTTCATTTAAATAAATGTTTCTAGTCTTTGTTACTTTCTTCCATCTTTTTGAATCAAGTTTAGCGTGTTCTTCTTGTTCTGATTTCTTAAGGTAAAAGCTTAGGTTCTTTATTTGAGATCTTTCTTCTTTTTTCTAACATAGGCATTTACATTTAATAGGCATTGTAAATTTCTCAGTAAGTACATCTTTAGCTATATCCCATAGGTTTTAAAATTTTTAATTGGAGGATAATTGTTTCACAATGTTGTGTTGGTTTCATCCCATAGATTTTTATATGGTGTGTTTTCATTTTTATTCATCTCTAAGTATTTTCCAGTTTTTTTCCCTGTGAATCCTTCTTTGACCCATTGATTATCTAAGAGTGTATTGTTTAATTTCTGCATATCTATGAATTCTTCAAATTTCCTTCTGTTATTGACTGTGGTCAGAGAACATACTTTATATGATCTCAATTCTTTTAAATTTATTAAGATTTGTTTTATGTCCTAACATATGGTCCATCTATGTTCCATGTGCCGCTGAGAAGAATGTGTATCCTGCTGTTGTTGGGTGGAGTGTTCTGTGGGTATCTAATAGGTCCAACTGATACATAATGTTGTTCATGTCCTTTATTTCCTTATTGATCTACTGCCTCATTGTTGTATCCATTATTGAAAGTATCATATTGAAGTCTCTGACTATGATTGTTGAATTGTGTATTTCTCATATTTCTCCCTCCAATTCTCTCAATGTTTGTTTCATTTATTTTTGGTCTCTGTTGTTTAGGTGCATGTCTGTTTACTTGTTATGTTCTCTGGATGGACGACCCGTTTTATCATTGTAACATATCCTTTGTCTCTGCAAACAATTTTTGTCTTAAAATCTATTGTGTCTGATATTTGTATAGTCTTTCCAATATTTTGAGGGGTAAATATTTGCATATTTTTCCATTGCTAGGCTATTTCCTTTCTCTCTCTGCTTCTAGCAGCCAGTGGCATCCCCAGCCATGGCTACATGTTTTTGATCCCAGAGTCCACCCGCCAACCCCTATCTCTGTGTCTCTGTGGTGCCAGCACCTCATGAAGAACCTGCACTTTAGTTCCAACTCCTGTCCTATTTTCTGGGCTCTGGTAGAACTACCTTTTCCTGCGTTTCTCCAATTCTAGGGACGGTGGCAACTTCCTGCTGTTATTAATATCTGGGTGGCTTCACCATCCTCTGTTTGACTTATCAGCTCTATCATCTGTGTAACTGACTCCCCATGTTAAATTCCTTTTGTCTGAAATACCTAGAGCAGGTCTTCTTTTTTTTGCTTCTGCTCTGACTGATAGAAGATGATACCTATTCCTAAGGAGTTTAAGGCACAGTAATCCCTCCTTCTGTGGTTACAATTATCTGTCCTCAACCATAGTCTGTGGAGAAGGAAATGGCAACCCACTCCAGTGTTCTTGCCTGGAGAATCCCAGGGACGGGGGAGCCTGGTGGGCTTCCGTCTATGGGGTCACACAGAGTCGGACACGACTGAAGTGACTTAGCAGCAGCAGCAGCAGCAACCATAGTCTGAAGATATCAAATGGAAAATTCCAGAAAAAAAACAGTTCAGAATTTTTAAATTGCATACTGTTTTGAGTAATGTGATGAAATCTTGCACTGTCCTTCTCTGTCCCACCTGGGATCCCCAGCCATTGACATCATCATGGCTTGATGATCTAGGATCACTTGAAGCAGACAATACTCCTTCTGATGATACCTCAGCAGGAGTATAATGTTATGTTACAATGCCCATCTCACTCACCTCACTTCATCTCATCAGGTAGGTATTTCATCATCTCACATCATTATAAGAAGGAGGGTGAGCACACTGCAATAAGATATTTTGAGAGAGAAAGAGAGAGATCACATTCACATAACTTTTGCTACAGTATATTGGTATACTTTTTCTATTTTATTGTTAGCTATTTTTGTTGACCTCTTACCATGCCTAATTTATAAATTAAATTTTATTATAGATACATATGTATAGAAAAATATAGTAAGGATGATATATAGAGTTTGGTAATATCCATAGTTTCAGGTATCCATTGGGGGTCTTGAAACATATCTCCCACAGATAAGGGGGGTCTACTGCGTAGAAAAAGTTAAGGCTAGATTGCATCTCTGTTGCCTACAGTTATGACTGAGACCATGATGCTTTACCTAAAATAAGGGAAGGAAATCCAAGATTGAATAGGGCTGGAAGACAGGTGGACAAATAGATAGAATAGCTTTTCTTTGCCCTAAAGAGATGAAGAACATTCAATTGGGATGCAGTGCATTAAGCCAAGCTCTTCACCAGTTCTTTGTATGATCTTGGGTAGGTTGCTTCCCCTCTCTGGGCCTCAGTTTTCTCAAGTATGAAGTGAGGATATGGACTGCCTAGGAGATACCCAAGCTTTGGCATCTGAGACTCTGAAGTGCAGAACTTTCTTGTGGCATCCTGTCCAGTGCTTAACCAGTCTCTTTTATTCCAAATCCCCCAAATGGAGACCTGAGAAGCCCTCATGGAACTGGAACTTTCCTTCCATTCTAAAGATTCTGGCTGCTCCCATCACTGGTACTTGGAGGTTGCTTACTTTTAAAGATATAGACAATCTCTTGCACTAGGTGGGAAAGACTCTAGTGGGCTATATCCGGGTAGGGTGTTGGCAAGGAAGGGCAGAAAAACTTCAGTTTGGAACTATTCTAGAAGCTTCCTCCTGAGGTCTTTTTCCATGTGCCAGATGCTTCTAAGAAAAATTGAGCTTAGAGGCAGAAGACCTGTGTTCTAGTCTTCCTCTGCTGGAATGTTTTATGTGGCTTCAGACAAGTCAGTTCCTCTCTCTGATTCTTGGATATCCACCTGAAAATAATGAGATTGGACCAGGCTCCCTTCCCAGGATAATCCTTATTGTCCTCAGGGATTTTCTTGGTTCTCCAGCCCCATATAGGCCCCAGAGAAGACCCCAGATCGCATCCACAGGATACAGGGCAGGACTGAAGAGCTCTGTGGTAGATGCGCCATGTTCTTAGGGGATAAAGGAAGCATCCTGATTTTGATCTTCTCAGAAGATGCAGCTGGATGCTAAGCCGTGGTGCCCACCCCAGACCTCTGCTCACTGTCCTTACCAACCTCTCCTACTCTGGCTGTGAGAACATGGCACACTTCGGGCTGGAGGCCTTCAGTTTCAGTTTCTTAGCTGATCCCTGAGCAAGGCGATGGGAATTCCCTAGTATTTCTCAACACTCTGAGCTTCCCCTCCACATGCTAGCATTCAGTTAGTGACCATTCATTCTTTCTGAGAGGGATAATATAGGAGGAACCTATGACTTTCCAAATTGCATCCCATCCTTCGAGGTCCAGGCAGGCCCACCTTCTCTTTCTTTCCTCCTCTGAACACTCATAGCACTTAACTTGAAGGACACTCAAATTGCCATTTATAACAACAGCATGGGAACTGTTTTCTATTCAAGCAGAGATGTTATGCTTCTTGAAAGAAAGATTGTGCTGTATACATTTTTGGCTGGTCTTTGTAATGTGCCAAGCAATGCTGTGATTTAAAAAATTTATTTTTAGGTCTTCTATGGTGGGTACAGTGGATAGGAATCCACCTGCCAATGTGGGAGACACGGGTTTGATCTCTGGTCTGGGAAGATTCCACATGCCTTGGAGCAATGAAGCCCATGTACTGTAACTACTGAGCCAGTGCGCTAAAGCCCTCAAGCCGCAACTACCGAGCCCACATGCTGCAACTACTGAAGCCTTTGTGCATAAAGCCTGTGCTCTGCAACAAAGAAAGCCACTGCAATGAAAGTCTGTACATGTCAGTAAAGAGTAGCCCCCACTCACTGCAACTACAGAAAGCTGGCACACAGCAACAAAGAACCAGCACAACCAAAAATAAAAAATAAAGTAAATAAAACATATATCTAATATCATCCACTTACGGGTGCCCTGGCTGTTATCCTCTGTCTCAGCACGCTTGTTAAGACCATGTGTTGCATACCAAGGAAAAGATTTGAAGCCAGTCCCTTGAGACTGCTGCTTCTTTCCCTCTGGGTAATCTTTTTTTTAAAAAAAATTATTAATTTTTTTTTATTGTCTAGAGAATCTTAAAAGTCAAAGCAGGGACTCTGGAAGTGAAACCCCTTACCAGTGCTTGGGGACTGGTTTCTGTACCAAGGACTTGTCCATAGGAGAAGCAAATGCATTGTGCTCACTTTTATCTGGGGCATCTTTGTACCACTTGGTCTATGGTTTTCCAAAGATTGATTGGAGGGAGTTTGGGACTGAATACCTAATAAATAGATGCTTAATGAATATTTGATTGATTGATGATATGATTTCAGCCTTTTCCTAAGGTGACACCACTTCTTCCAGCTCTCTCTTGGGGGTTCCTTTCTTCTGTTTAAATTTATATTGGGAGCTGACTGCAGATTCTAGTCTCAGCAGCAACTTGAATAAGACCTGTATCATGGCAGAGCAGAGAACACCTTGCTCCCAGGAATGGGCCCTAGGACATCCATATTTCTTCCTCAGTGTCTTCACTCATTCATTTATTCAACAAATATTTGATAAACACTTGTATGCTAGGCACAGTGCTAGACTCTACAGATATGAAGATGAACACCCATGGTCCCTGACCTTGCCAAGCTCAAGTGGAATGTGGTGGGTATATTCGCTTGGACTGCCACAACAAATTACCACAAACTGTGTAGCTTAAACACTGGAAATTAATTTTCTCACAGTCAATTGTGAGCCTGGAAGTCCCAGATCAAGGTCCAGGAGGAGCAACCTCTCTTCCTTGCTTGCAGATGTGTACCTTCCCATTATGTCCTTATATGACCTTTTCTTAGAGTGTGCAAGGTGACTTGGAGGGGAGAGACAGAAAAAGGAACAAAGAGACACAGAGACACAAATGCAAGAGAAAGACACACAGAGAAAGCTTTCTGGGGTCTCTTGCTTTTTTTTATTAATTTTACTTTTGACTGCACGGATCTTCGTTGTTTTGTGCAGCCTTACCTTAGTTATGGCGAATGGAGGCTACTCTGCATTGTGGGGTACAGGCTGTCATTGCATGGGCTTCTCTTGTTGCAGAGCACAGGCTCTAAGGCACACAGGTTCAGCAGTTGTGGTACTCAGGCTTAGTTGCTCCACGGCATGTGGGATCTTCCCAGACCAGGGATCGTGTCCCCTGTGTTGGCAGATGGATTCTTAACCACTGTGACACCAGGGAAGTCCTGATAGCTCTTCTTATAAGGACATTAATCCTGTTGGGTTATGAACTCACTTTTAGGACTTTATTTAACCTTCTTTCCTTAGAGGTCCCATCTCCAAATACAGCCACATTGGGTCTTAGAGCTTTAACATATGAATTTGGGGGGATGCAAAGTATGGATATGAGAGTTGGACTGTGAAGAAGGCTGATCGCTGAAGAATTGATGCTTTTGAACTGTGGTGCTGGAGAAGAATCTTGAGAGTCCCTTGGACTGCAAGGAGATCCAACCAGTCCATTCTAAAGGAGATCAATCCTGGGTGTTCATTGGAAGGACTGATGCTAAAGCTGAAACTGCAATACTTTGGCCACTTCATGCGACGAGTTGACTCACTGGAAAAGACTCTGATGCTGGGAAAAGTTGGGGGCGGGAGGAGAAGGGGACGACAGAGAATGAGATGGCTGGATGGCATCACCGACTCTGTGGACATGAGTTTGAGTGAACTCCGGAAGTTGGTGATGGACAGGGAGGCCTGGCGTACTGTGATTCATGGGGTCGTGGAGAGTCGGACACGACTGAGCGACTGAACTGAACTGAACTGAAACATTTGTTCCATAATAGTGGAGGGGATGGAAAAATAAAGAGGCAATTGCCCATAAGCATTAAATATATAAAAACAGGCATGGACACATACAGCTGATTCATATTGTTGTACAATAGAAACTAACATATTATTGCAAGCAATTATACTCCAATTAAAAAAACAAAAATAGTCATGAAAAGGTAGATATGAAATTCAAGATGTGGGTGGAAGAGGGTGTCAGTGGAGAGGGATTTTTAGGAGCTGAAACTGTGTTGGTAAGGTTTGACTTGTGGTGGACAAAGATCTCAATGTAATATTCTTTATGCTTTTATGAATTCAGTATTTCATACTATTTAAAAAATAATGAAAGAGAAAATTAAAGCACAACGTAATGAGAGCTAACTAATGAGGGGAGAGGCAAGCCCAACATGCCACAGAAGCACACAGAAGGGAATCAGGAAGGTAATGGAAAAAGTGCTATCTGAGGGGAGCAGGGGTGACCCAGGAGAAGAGAGGAAGGTGGTGTTGAGAGGTCAGCGGCAAGGGCCAAGGCCAGAAGTCTTGCCTGGTAGACCTTGAACAGCTTGCTCACTTTTCCCAAATCACTCAATTTGGGAGTTGGGGGAACAGGGAAAGCCGTACTGTTTAACCTGGCCTCCTTGCAGGGGAGATGCGTCTGGGGGCCAGATTTCTGGCCCTTGCTACTTGTACTATGATCTGGTTGTGTTTGACACATGAGATGTATTTTGCTTTGGCTGTGTGTTTGGAGCGAATCTCTCCCTGCTGTTGTGACATGTGAAGCAGATGGTGTGTAATGTTTCTCCCATAGTTGACTGTTCCCCACTACTCTTCATGTACATCTGTCCATCTGTCCATTCATTGGCCCATCATTTACCCATTCATTGGCTATCCATTAACTGAGTATCTGCTCTGCCAGGTATCATGTCAAGAGCAAGGATCTGAAGACACAATATGCCATGGTCAACTAATAACTGAAGAACATGTCAATTAATGGAAGGCAATGTCTCCACACTTGTATGGGGCTTACATATTTCCAAGCACATTTTTAGTCTAATCACATTTAAGAATCAGGGTTGCTCAGTTTGGTAGGTTTCAATTTTCTGACTAAGGAAACTGAGACTTAAATAAAAGTGTCTTGATTTTTGACTCCAAGCTAAGGGGCTTTTTCCTACCATGCCAAGTTGACGTGAGGCATGACCTAAAGGGCTAAGGCCACTCCTGGGAAAGATGTTCTCAGATCAGGCTTTCTACCCACTGCTCTGTTCTCTGAGAATGTGTGTACTGTATACTCATGGGGAAGTCCTGCCCATGAGCAAATGTTTCTGAGAAGGAGCAGGGAGCAGGACGTGGAAGAGACTTTTACAGTCATTCAGTCCAACCATCCACTGATAACCCAGTGACCTTAAGGATAAAGAAAAACTTGGCCTACCATAAACTCAGCCCCTCTATTAACATAAGAAAGAACAGGGTAAGTCTTGTACAGGGCAAGGAAGAACAGAGACCTTCTGTAGAAGGTCTGATCTGGAGAGACCCAAGAGAAGGCAGAAGACCCAGAATCCCCTGGAGGGAGTCTTTGGTGCAGATGGAGCCCTGGTTAAAGTACCAATTTCTTGGCTTAACCCAGAGTGTCCCCTGGCTTCCGGTCCCTCTGGGTTTGTAATTCAATGGGCAAAGTCCAAGACCACGCCTCTAACACTCCTGTCTCCATCCCTGTTTTGTTTCACTTGGGAACAACCAACCCCACTTGAAGCCAAGGGGCTTGGGTCTCCACCCATGCAGGGTAACCCAACAGGCAGATTTAGGATAGATTTAGGGCCCCAGCTAGCCAGGGACACCCCCAAATTTGAGAGAATTTCTATGTTGAACTGACCTAGGAGTTTGCGATCAGAAAAATCTAAAAGAGAAGTTCTTTTAATTTCAGTGTATGTGTACATTTTGTGTTGGTTGGCCGCTCTCAGGAATTATATTTGGAGAGAGACAATAATCTTACTAGGTTTGGGGGCCTTTGAGGGTCATTATCAGGCCTCGGGCCATTAAGAGGGAAAGGAGCAGCAGGTGAGAGGTGAGGAGTTGTCAGGCTGCAGAGAGAAAGGAGACCGCTCTTCAGGAGGAAGAAAAGGGAAGGAGGACCGGCGGGAAGCCTCAGGTTACCTTGACACCTGTTGCCACGGCCCGGTGGTGGTTTCCTGCCTCTTGTCGGGACGTGCCTGCACAGAGAATACAATGACAAGAAGATGCTTCCTGTTTTGCTGCGTGGTTCATTGTCGGGCATCAAGAGGCAGGGTTTACAGGTCTGTGTTTTTCACGTTGCCAGGTTCCCTGAGGAAAGCGGTGGGGGCAGGTGAGGATGGGGGTCTGATGGCAGGGTAAGGGAAAGCAGGGGGCAGTTTACTCTTCCAGAATTGCTCAGTGGAACCTCACATCATTCTAGTTTTGACCCCTAGAGAGGGTGGGGCTGGCCATAGTGTCTGAATGTAGCCAACAGCTCTAGGCTGGAGCCCCTGTGTGTGGCTGAAGGTTGCCCAGAATCCCTCGTGGGCTCCTTTTGTCCCTCAGTGAAACCCGGTGTTGACATCTGTGGTGACCTTTGTCTTGGCAGGTGGCAAGGGTAATCAGAAAGTGGGACTGAAATAGCCTCTGTGGTGAAAGCAGGAGGGGGGAAGTGATGTCTGGGCTCGTGACAATTGATGACTGAGGCATCCAGCATGCCCACTCCCCACCCCCGAGGCCAGGCCCGCCACCGGGCCAGTGTTGCACGTGTCGCAGCTGAGTCTGTACATTGTAGCTATTAGGAAGCCCAGGTGCTTCATGCTTGTTTCACTTGAGACTGCCTGTTGTGGTAGAAAAGAATAAGGGGCTCTTATTGGCTGGGTTCAGCCAGCCATTTCCCAGGAGCGCCTCGTTGCTTGCTTCCTCACCTGGCAATTGAACCAGGTGACCTTCGATGTCCTCTCTGGTCATCCACATTCGAGGAGTCTGTTGATCATCTCCTAGCGAGGCTGGGAAAGAGACCATGTCTGCTTCACCCTTTCCTTGTGCTCTCTTCATGGCATTCAAAGCCCTTCTCTAGCCTGAGGCCTGAGGAGTCTCTGACTCCTCACCTCTACCCACTTCGTATGGCCACCATTCTGGACCAACTTCGAGTTCCCTCAAGAGTGCTATGCACTTTCCTTCTTCTGGGCTTTTCCAGATGCTCTTCTCTCAGCCTAACATGCCTCTGAATCCCTCCTCCCCTGTTAGACTCAAACTCATCATTTGAGACCCTGCTCAGAGAGCCCTCACCTCCTGAAGAATTTCTGATGCTCAAGCCCACGGCATTCTAGTCACATGACTACTGTCCTAGCATCTCTCAGTCTAATGTGTATGACAGGCATCTATGCATTTTTCTCCCTCCATCAGGTTGCAAGTAGTTGGCAACTTATTTATTTCTTGGATGCTTAACACAGCACTTGGCATATTCTTGGTGCTCAACCAGTAGATTGAAGCATCTTTTCATTGATTTGACCCTAAACAGGCTCTACCTTGAGCTCATGAAATAATGCTCACTCCTTGGTACAGCCAGAGAGGAGCTGTGCAGAGGAGGGAAGCTTAACGGGCATATAGCTGTGACTACCTGCTCCTGCTCCTCAAAGGTTAGTGTCAGCGTTGGCTTCTGAATAAAGCTCCTGGGGTTCCAGCTCTGGGGAGGCTCCCAAACCATTAATGCAAGTTCCCAGTTTCCAGGATCTTACCTATTGTTTGAGGGAGGACAGGAGCTAATACTCAGCACCTACTGCATACCGGACCCTGGATCTTAATTTCACAGTAGTTCTGTTAGGTGAGCCCCGCAGATGAAGAGACTCAGAGAAATCAAGGTCTTTCCCCAAGAAGACACAGAGCCAGTAGCAGAGACAGTGAAGGGAGCTTCCCCATGCATCCCCACCCTACGCAAATTTGAGCTGGTGACCAGGAACTCAACTTCACAACCACTAAAAGCCTCAAAGTCAAATGTCTCTGCTGTCGTCACAGCAGCAAAAAATGGAAGCCCCCTGAAGCCCTCACCATACTTCTGAATCAAAATCTTCATGAATGCTTCTGACTGGTGGAGAGTAGGTCACGTGCCCATGCCTAGCTGCAAGGGAGACTGGGAGTCTGAGTTCCTGACTTCTACTTGGGGAGGCAAGACTATAACAAGGAAATTTCTTCTAGAAAGAAAGGCTATTCATACATAAGATGAAGGGCAGCTACAAACATGACAGATGTACTCTGACTCATCCTCAAAGTCTCACGAAAGAAATTTATTTTAGAGAACTGAATCCATTCCTCTTTCAAATCTTGCTCCTTTCTTAAAATGTGGTTTGAAGAATTTTTATTATATAAGTTTTTGAGATATAGCTTGCATTCAATGAAACCCACCTATTTTAGTGTACAGTTCTAGGGAATTTTACAAATGCATACAGTTGTGTAGCCACCACCACAAGCAAGGTACAGTATGCAACAATTTCATCACACCCCTAAATTCTCTCATACCTCTTTGTAGTCAACCCCTTCCTCCACCCGCAGCCCTTGGCAACTACAGATCTGGTTTCTGTCTATACTGTCTGGTTTTCTAGAGCAAAGACTTTTAAAAGCAAAGGACAAAAATAGAGCTGAAGAGATTCTACGTGTAAATATCAAAGGACAGATGTTAGAGTCTCCCCTCCTCGGCCTCTGTCCCAGGGAGAGACAAAGATGATTGCAAATTGATTAAAATGATCAAAAATATCATCTTCTTTCAAATGTCATGTTTAGGCGTTAATTCAGAAAGAAGGATGAGGCACCTGTTGTGGTCCCAGCTCACTGCATGAATGCCCACTTAGAGCGACAGACAAATGGCAGCTCTGACCAATACAGTGCCGTCCACAGTTCCTTCTCACGGCACCCCTCTTTGTCACATGAAGAATGGGCCCACAGTGGGTCAGTGTCTCCACTTCTTCGTCACCCTCCAGGTCTCAGCATCCAGAATCCCCCAGGCTCAAAGCTGGCCAGAGGCCAGCTGGGTATGGGGATGGTGGTGTAGACAGAGCTTACATGGCAGGGCGGGGAGTAGGAAGGAAAATGGACTGAGGTGCAGGCCCCGGGCTGGAGGCTGGTAGGAAGCTCTCCAAGGAATCTGAGAATTCTAAATCTAAACATGGCCTTTTAGGTCATTATAAAATATATTTTACATGATGGAAACATATTTTCAAAATGGGATAGAACCTATTTTATTAATATTTGCCAGTTTATCGGCATAAATATCTGGCATGTGGTATTCAGGTTTCTATTGTTCCCTTGGCTGGCCCCTGCAAATGTTGGAAGATGGCCTTAATAAAACTCTTTAAAAAAATTGAAGTATAGCTTCCCAGGTGGTGCTTGTGGTAAAGATTCTGCTTGCCGATTCAGGAGTCATAAGAGATACAGGTTAGATCTCTGGGTCAGGAAGATCACTTGGAGGGGGGCATGGCAATCCAATCCAGTATTCTTGCCTGGAGAATTTCACAGACAGAGGACTCTGGAGGGCTACAGTCCATAGGGTCCCAGAGAGTTGGACACGACTGAAGCTCCTTAGCATGATTTATAATGTTGTGTTAATTTCTGCTGTACAACAAAGTGATTCAGTGGTACATTTATACACATTCTTTTTTCAATATTGTTTTCCACTATGGTTTATCATAGAATAAATGATATGAATATGGCTGTCTTAGTAGAACCTTGTTGTTTACTTATAAAATGTCTTGAACCTCCTCAGAGATAGTTACCAGAGCTTCCTGTAGGCAAGGCTCCCTGGTCAAGTCCTGTGCTCCTCTCCAGAGGTGGTGAGAAGGAAAGGCAAGAGGGAAACATGTACTGAATGGCCAGCTCTGTGTCTGAACCTGACTTGCTTCCTTTCCCTCATATGACCTCATTTGGGTCTCTCATCTCCGCTGCTGAGTGGGTACCACATTGCCAATTTCTAGGTGAGGAGGCGCAAGCTGAGTGACATTTAAGCGCCTTAAGTGTCCAAGCTGGGATTCCAACCCAGATCTGTGTCGCCCCAAACCAGCAGCCTCCCAGGTTGCTGTTAGAGGGTTCCAACTTGCCTCTGCTGTCCTCCCCACCAGGATTCGCAAGGGGCAAAGAGTCAGTCACTGAAACAGGTTGCAATGAAGCCTATGCGCTGCTTTGGGGGTGGAGTGAAACTTAAGTTTCCAGAATCTTCTCTGGTGGACCTGATTTTTATTCCAAAGCAGAAAAGGTCAAAGCACAGGTGGCTAGAGCGGGGAGCGTGCAGACACTTAGGTAAAGAAGGTACTTGTGAATTTGCTGTGGAAGCAAGAGAAAGATAGACAGGGAGGAGGAGGGTTTCAGTACAAAGAACTTTGGCTTTTGAGTCAGTTCTGGTTTCAAATCCAGGTCCTGGTACTAATTGACTTTGACCGAGTTGCTTAACTACCCAGAACCTCAGTTTCAATATCTGTGAAAATAGATCAATACTAGATGGGGTTCTTCTTCAAGTCTCTATGAGGCTGAAATGAAGCAGAATCAGTAGAGCACAGGGTCGGGGTCGGGGTCGCGGAGCTGGGGGTGAGGAGGACAGGTTCTCACAACTCACCCTCCACCCCCGTCCCCTAGCCTCCCTCCTGTTGACTGAATCACATGAGCCCATTTTGGCATTTTGCAGACTTCTACAGTTGAGGAATCTAAAAATAAATTTGAATTATGGTGGGTTTAGCGCCTGAGGAGCCCTGGTAGGCACTTCTGTGTAAATAGCAGAAGTGAAAAAAAAAACCAAACAACCCATTTCATTTCTAGTATTTGAAACCTGAGTTAAAGAACCCCTATCGTGTGGGCAACTCAGAGTGGAGAGGTGGGTGGCAAGGGGAAGGTTTGGTGTTTTTCTCTTTGTTGTTTTGTTTTTGTTCTGCGATGATGTGGGGGACTCTCCAGGGATGTGTGTCACGGAGCAGGGAGGGGATGGGGCAGTGAAGAAAGCAGGGCAGGTGGGAAATTTAATTCTGTTCCTGACGTAATAGAGCAGAGCTGGGGAAGGGGGTGTGTCGGTCAATGGGTGGAAAAGGGGACCCCACTCTCAAAGGTCCCGTGGCTGTCATGCCCTTCCAACCCCATGCTCCGAATCACTGTTGGGCAAGTTCCTGAATTCATTTTCAGTGAGCTTCTGAAGAAAGGCCATCTCTGGGGACTTGCCTTGTTCCTGAAATGCTAGTACGTCAGAGACTTCGTTTAAAGGGCGTGAGTGAGTGTGTGAGTGTGTGTGTGTGTGTGTGTGTGTGAAACAGACTCATAAAAAGGGAAAGTAAGAAGCTGGATAACTTGACCATGGTCCACATTGATGGGAGTCACAGCTTATTCTTATTCTTTTAAAAAATAATTCTATTTATTTATTGTTGGCTGTGCTGGATCTTTGTTGCTGTGTGGGCTTTCCTCCAGTTGCAGTGAGCAGAGGCTGCTCTGTAGTTAGGGTGCTCGAGCTTCTCATTGCAGTGGCTTCTCTTGTGGAGCATAGACTCTAGGCATGTGGGCTTCAGTAGTTGCCGTTCCTGGCTTCTAGAGCACAGGCTCAGTAGTTGTGGCAGGCAGGCAGCTTAGTTGCTCTGCAGCATGTGGGATCTTCCAGGCCCAGGGATTGAACCTGAGTCTCCTGCATTGGCAGGCAGATTCTTTACCACAGAGCCACCAGGGAAGCCGTCTTATTCTTGTTGTTTTTAACAAAACTCTTTTCCACCCTTCAAATCTAATTTTTCACTGTTCCTCCAATCCATGTTTTACAGGCTCAGTGAGATGAAGTGAATTCCCCCACAAGTCCTAAGAGGGAGAGCCAGGGCTTGAACTGGCCACTCCTTCTCTGTACAATGCTGGCGCTGTGTGCAAGTTGGGCTTAGGTCCTGAGGCTTGGGGAATCCAAGTCTCCCAAAATTTGCCCTATGACCTTGACTTTTGCAACTCTTTTTTAATTTCAATGTTCATTTTAAAAATTTTATTTATTTTTAATTTATTTTTTGGCCAAACTCTGTGGCTTGCAGGCCAAGGATTGAACCCTGGCCCCAGCAGTGAGGGTGCTGAGTCCTAACCACTGGACCATCAGGGAATTCCCTGGAACTTTTAAAAAATGGACATACTGTCATTGTATGCCAATGTCTTATAGAAAAGGAGTGAATAAGCCAAATAACCATACCATACAATGCTTGGTTGGATGGCATCACCAACTTGATGGACATGAGTTTCAGCAAGCTCTGGGAGTTGGTGATGGGTAGGGAAGCCTGGCATACTGCAGTCCATGGGGTCGCAAAGAGTCTGACAGGACTGAGTGACTGAACTGAACTAATACTACATTTGGTATTTGCATTCATATAGTAGTCTCTGATGGAGAAGGAAATGGCAACCCACTTCAGTATTCTTGCCTGGAGAATCCCAGGGACGGGGGAGCCTGGTGGGCTGCCATCTATGGGGTCGCACAGAGTCGGACACGACTGAAGCGACTTAGCAGCAGCAGCAGCAGCAGTAGTCTCTGAGTGGGCTTCCCTCATAACTCAGTTGGTAAATAATCTGCCTGCAATGCAGGAGACCCTGGTTCAATTCCCAAGTTGGGACGATCCTCTGGAGAAGGGATAGGCTGCCCACTCCAGTATTCTTGGGCTTTCCTTGTGGCTTAACTATTAAAGAATCTGCCTGCAATGTGGGAGACCTGGGTTTGATCCCTGAGTTGGGAAGATCCCTTGGAGAAGGAAAGGCTACCCACTCCAGTATTCTGGCCTGGAGAATTCCATGGACTATATAGTCCATGGGGTTGCAAAGAGTCAGACACTACTGAGCAACCTTCACTTTCACAAGTCTCTGAAGGTGACTTTGGAGAAGGCAACCAAGCTGTCTCCTGATCCCACCACAAATAAGGGAGTTAAGTGGCAAAAAGAGTCTGTGGGATCTAAAGGTGGGCTTCCTGATTGCAAAGTGAAAGTGTTAGTCTCTCAGTCATGTTAGACTCTTAGCAACCACATGGACGAAGCTCCTCTGTCCATGGGATTCTCCAGGCAAGAATACTGGAGTGGGTTGCCATTCCCTTCTCCAGGGGATCTTTCTGACCCAGAAATTGAACCTGGGTCTCCCCAACTGCAGGCAGATTCCTGACTGAAGGGGGTTGATAAATGCAGGAGCCTCTGGAAGATAGAAGTGACATCTTCTGGTCCCCTGAGCATCTAGTACCTTTCAATATTGGCCAAAACCACCACTTCCTGATGCTCGCCAGTGCCTGTATTCATCTTCTGGATCCAGCTCAAATGCACCTCCCCATCCCCTAGATTTCCTGGCATTGCCGTGAAGCATCATGAGCTTTTCTTTCCTGCTCAATACTGTGAGTTTTATACCTCTATTTAGCACCTATGTACTTCTCCTTGACTTACAGCCAAGTCCTTGAGTTCCCCCCTGCCCTGAACTCTCAGAGGGTGGGATCAGTTCTGGTCATCTTTTAAATTTTCAAAATTTATTTATCCATATTTAGTTGTGCTGAGTCTTCATTGCTGCTTGGGCTTTTCTAGTTGTGGTGAGCAGGGGCTACTCTCTAGTTGCAGTGTGCAGGCTTCTTATTGCAGTGGCTTCTCTTGTTGCAGAGCATGGATGCTAGGGCCCTTGGGGTCAGTAGTGCAGCACTTGGGCTCTGGAGTATGTGGTCTTCAGTAGTTGTGGTTTAGTTGTTCCACAGCATGTGGAATCTCCCTGGACCATTGATCGAACCCTGTCCCGTGCATTGGCAGGTAGATTCTTAACCACTGGATCACCAGGGAAGTTGGTTCTGTTCATCTTTACTATCCATATCTAAGATAGCACCTTGTACAGAGTCAATGCTTATTAAGGTATGATGGACTTTACAAGAATGAGTTGCTGCCTATTGGTGGTGGTTTTTTAAAAACCTCATTAAATTTGACAAGCAAAATTGATAATACTTATCAAATGCACTTTTTGCAATGCCAGCATGCATAAAAATAGATACTGTTACACTCTTTTGGTAGGAGTGTAAACTGGTTCAACTTTTCTGGAGAGTAACTTGAATTACTTAGAATTTTTTGTGCCTTTGGGCAAATTATTTTCATTTTATTTTCTCTCTTCTTCTTTCCCCTCCCCTCCCAGCTCTCTTCTTTCCTATTCTCACAAGGGGTTATTGAATGGCTTTTCATCAAGTATTGCTACTATTATATTCATGGCAACATTTTGAAAAATACTAGCAAAAATGTGGCCAATATTAATATGGATTTGAATAAACTATAGTTTACATTTATGATAAAATAACATGTAACCTTGTTGGTGATATATGAATATTTGTTAACCACATATACCAAGTTTATGCAGATGGTGACTGTAGCCATGAAATTAAAAGACACTTGCTCTTTGGAAGAAAAGCTATGACCAACATAGACAGCATATTAAAAAGCAGAGACATTACTTTGCCAACAAAGGTCTGTCTAGTCAAGGCTATGGTTTTTCCAGTAGTCATGTATGGATGTGAGAGTTGGACTATAAAGAAAGCTGAGTTCTGAAGAATTGATGCTTTTGAACTGTGGTATTGGAGAAGACTTTTGAGAGTCCCTTGAACTACAAGGAGATCAAACCAGTCAACGCTAAAGGAAATCAGTCCTGAATACTCACTGGAAGGAACAATGCTGAAGCTGATACTCCAATACTTTGGCCACCTGATGAGAAGAACTGACTCATTTGAAAAGACCCTGATGCTAAAAAAATTGAAGGCAGGAGGAGAAGGGGATGACAGAGGATGAGATAGTTGGATGGCATCACTGACTCGATGGACATCCATTTGAGCAAGCTTCGGGAGTTGGTGAAGGACAGGGAAGCCTGGCACACTGCAGTCCATGGGGTTGCAAAGAGTCAGACACGACTGAGCAACTGAACTAACTAAACAAAGTTATAAAGGCTAGTTACAAAATAGGACTCATGGTATAATTCCAAGTTTGAAGGAAACAGAAGGATATATCCATGGAAAAATATCTGGGAGGATTTACACTTAAATGTTTTAACCCTTTATTTGGGTGGTGGGATTTCAGGGCATTTTAACTTTCTTTTTATTTCTCTGAATTTTCTCAATTTTCTACCATGAATGTATATTATGTTTAGAACATGGAAAAATACCTTACATTGTCTTGAGTGGATTCTCTGAGTAAACTCCTTGGTCCTCAAATTCTATATATAATGACAATTTTTACCTCTTCCCTACCATTTTTACATTTTACTTCTTTTTCTTATCTGACTGCTTTGGCTAGGACTTCCAATACTATGTTGAACAGAAGCAATGAAAGTGGGTATCTTTGTCTGATTCCAGATTTTAAGGGGAAGGCTTTCAGCTTTTCACCATTGAGTATTACATTGGCTGCAGGTTTGTTATAAATGTATTTTTTTTATTATGTTGAGATACATTCCCTCTATACCCACTTAAAATGTTTTAAAATAATTTTATTTATTTATTTATTCTCTCTACTTCTTTCGCCTCCCCTCCCACCCCTCTTTTTTCCTCTCCTCTCAAGAGGTTATTGAATGGCTTTTCATCAAGTATTGCTACTATTCATGGCAATGTTTTTAAAAACACTAGCAAGCTGTGCTGGGTCTTCGTTGCCATGCAGGCTTTTCTCTAATTGCAGCAAGTGGGGGCTACTATCTGGCTGTAGTGCACACGTTTCTCATTGCAGTGGCTTCTGTCTAGAGTATATGGGCTTCAGTAGTTGCAGCTTGCAGACTCTATAGAGTTCAGGCTCAATAGCTGTGACACATGGCCTTAATTGCTGTGCAGCATTTGGGATCTTCCCAGACCAGAGATCAAACCCATGTCTCCCACACTGACAGGTGAATTCTTTCCCTGAGTCACCAGGGAAGTCCTGATTTTTTAAAATTAATTAATTAATTAATTTTTAAGTCTTTATTGAATTTGTTACAATATTGCTTGTGTTTCATGTTTTAATTTTTTGGCCCCGAGGCACGTGGGATCTTCCTGATCAGGGATTGAACCTTCATCCCTTGCATTGGAAGGTGAAGTTTTAATCACTGGACCGTCAGGGAGGTCCCCTCTATGCCCACTTTTATAAGTGTTTTTTTTTTTTATCATGAATGGATGTTGAGTTTCATCAAGTGCTTTTTCCTCCATCTATTGAGTTGATTACATGGTTTTGTCTTTTCTTTCATTGATGTGGTGTATCACATTGGTTTGTGGTCCTCAAATTCCGAAAACACCAGTAATCTCATAACAATGTAGGAAGTCAGGATTAGAAGAGCTGTTGGGAGTTTTTTGGGCCAGAGGCTCTCAAACTTGGCTGCACACTGGAGTCACCCATTAAACTTTCCAAACTCTGCAGCCCAGTCCATGCCCTGTGCGGGTAAATCAGAATCACTGGGGTGGACGCAGGCATCTGAGGGTTGCGTCTCCCCAGGTGATTCTGCTGTGCAGCCAGCTGTGAGAACCGCTGCTGACGAGCTGCTCTGTCTCACACAGCAGTCACTAGCCACATGTAGTTATTTAAATTTCTTTGAAATTAAGTAAAATTTAAAATTGAGTTCCTTAGTCACACTAGCCATATTTTAAGCACTCACTAGCCACATATCATGAATGGCTACCATCTCAATGCCATTCTAGATCTACTCAAATTTCAGCAAAAGAGACTATGGAGGTTCCTGGCTGGGGTGTGTGTATATGCATGCTCAGTCACTCAATCATGTCCGATTCTTTGCAACTCCATGGACTGTAGCCCCCCAGGTTCTACTGTCCATGGGATTTTTCAGGCAAGAATACTGGAGTGGGTTGCCATTTCCTCCCCCAGGGGATCTTCCTGACCCAGGAACTGAACCAGAGTCTCCTGCATCTCCTGCATTTGCAGGCGATTCTTTATCACTGAGCCACCAGGGAAGCCTCTCCTGGCAGGTTGGCACTGTCCTTATAGCAACCCTGACATTTGTGAAAGAAGAGGTCCCTAGCCCTGCCTTCTCTAGATCTGCCTAGGCTGTAGGTAACCGTGTGCCTAGAAAGTTCTCTCTGCTTTCTCAGGTCTCCTCCATCCTCTTCCTGAGCACAGGGAAGTTTTCTGCTCCATGATTGTTCTTAAGGACTCCACAGGCCCAGGCCCTCCCGACCAGGCCAGCAGTTTACATGGAATGTAAGCACTCAGCGGGGAGCAGAGCAAGGCCGAGTGTTTTCCACAGCTGCTGAGGAAGGTGAGTGAGCCGAGGCAGAATAACAAAAAGCCACTTCAAAAACAGACCAGAAAAGTCAGAGAGCAGAGACAATCAGAGGTTTGAGACACACACACCTCCCTCAAAACCCTGGCAAGAGAGCAAAAACAAGTCAACGGGGAGCCTCTAGACCTTCTAGTTTCGAGACTGTCGCGGTTGCTGACTTTGAGAACGGGGCCTGTCCCAGCCAGTTCTGAGAGGAGCCAGGAGCTGAGGCTGTGGGGGCTCAGAAACCTCACCTGAGTTCTGAGAACTGTATGGCCTGGTGGTGGGACAGTCCCTGAGCGCTCTGTGTCTCTGGGAA